>NW_015554104.1:0-13192 GCF_001515605.1 Sinocyclocheilus anshuiensis
TGAACTGTACCATAAATTTGTCCTATGGTGTGACATAGCAAAAATGAAGGAAAAAAAAAAACTCCTAATAATATATAAATAGCATGAGAGAGATTTATCTTCATTGTTAGATACTTATTTTCATATAGTGTTATTTATTTAATATGAAATTATAATTAACATAATTTTCCCCCATGACTTGTTGGACAATTTCAGGACAAACTTTGACAACAAGACAAACTTTGCTGTCATCCGTTCAAAACTGCTGAAAATTATACAATTTTAAGATGAGTGATATTTGTATCTTCCCTATTGCAATACTCAACTGTTTTTTTTTTTTTAGATATTTTGAGTTAAAAACAAATCTGTGGTTCTTTTATGTGTGTCACACCATAGGACATTATGTCACACTAAAGGACATAAATGGTAGTTATTGCTGTAAAGAGAAAGTGAAAGGTATTACATTAAAGTATTTTTATTTAACTTTATTTAATTTTGAACATGTCAAAGGAGAAAAAAGTTTAATTTCGATACAAACAATATCAACATGTTTTTTAAACAAAACAAAAAAATAATATTCATCAACAAAAGTCAGTCTCTTAGTCAATCAGTATGTTACTGAAACTTTTCTAGCCCCCTGCTACATGTTTGGCACAGCTAAATATGATTGATATTCAGACTATATTCATTAAGATGTGAATGAATTTTTTAAAATTATATGGCTGCTCTTTTTAAGGCATAATTTTGATTCTATTTACTTGCTGCATCGTTCTCTTAGGATCTCCTCCCTTCTGGTGGATCCCTGTTAATTTTCTGTCTATATTTCCATGTCCTCTCTCTTCCAGTAATTTCTCTCCCTCAATTCTTTCTGTTTCAAAAACAAATTACCACATTTTATACTTTTTCTTTTTTATACTAATTTTCATGACACTTTATAACAGTACAAGTTTTCTGCAAAAACATCAGAAAATAGTTTAATTAATGTAATTATTGCATTTAAGAACACTGGAAATGATCAAAAAAGAATAAAAAGGAGTAAAACAAATCTTAATTATTTAAAATGCTTTTTAAAGAGACAGGCATCACACCGGAGGACATTTTCTGTCACACCATAGGACGTTTCAGCCTTTTCTGTCAATTAATGACCTTGCTATTCTGAGCTAACCTGTCATTAGCGATTAGCAAGACACATTTGCATAATGTTCCATGATTATGTAGTTTAACATGCAGTTTTTAATTCAAAAATATAATTTAAGGGTGTCACAGCAAAGGACAACAAAAGTAACACTTTTGTAGTGGTTCCAAAAAAGTTAAATATTTGAACAATTCTGAGACAGAAATTGACCATGTGCACATGTCATGGGCTTCACAGGGGGCTTCAGTAACATAATCATGAATGGGGTCCTTCAACTAATGTAATTTTGTTCTGGAATTGGCCGATTCAAAATCAGGATATGGTGTCACACCATAGGACATGGTTTTTCAGAGACAAAATATATCCTTCCTACGCTTTCAGAAATATATGGATGAAAAAAATGATTGCTATTTACTAAAATAGACACTTGTACAATTATGCCGGAGGTATTTATTAACATTTTTATGTTTTTATTTTTTTTAATTTATAAAAGTTGTAATTTACTGAACCATGCTTGAGACAGTCACACCATAGGACAATTTTGAGATTTGGCTAAAAAAAATGTAAAAAATCTAATAACACTGCAGCTTTTATAACAACAGGTTCATGTAGGACAAAGAAATGTTTAATGATTTACTGCATTTTAAATAACAACAATATTAATTATATTCATTTTTATCTTGTGGGACAGTGGAAATTCCATGTCACGTCAACAACCCATATATATATATATATATATATATATATCAGTTTTATGTTATTTTGTATGTAATTGTTTGGGAGTGGGATGGGGGGTGCACCCTCACTAATTTCAGAAGCACCCTCAGTGATGTCATTCTGGAACCGGGCCTGTCTGTATCTGGAGAAGTAGGAGGAATTATAATTTTACATATTTCTATATTATATTTCTATATTTACCCCATGTATTAAAGCCTCATGTATGTGCTTTGAGTGACCATGCATGGTCCTCTCCGATACCGTGGCCGAGATAGCACACAAAATTATACCCCAATAGGCTATATAATTTAATGATGGTAAAGTTCCCAAGATTCTGCAATGCATATTTTAATATCATATTTTAAAGTAATGTATTAGGTCTCTCTATATTTTACTTTTTCGGTCAGCATTTTGTGTGTATGGTTCTAATTTCAATTTTGGTTTTCAACATAAAAATACAACAACTGTTCTTCTTTCATTGTTTTGTCATGTTTAAAAAAGGAAAAATAAATGGACGCAAAAGTACACGGACCTCTGTACATTTCAATGCAAAAATAAAAGAATCAAATAAAAAAAAGTTCAAACAAAAAGATAAATTGGAAATGGATACATGCTTCAATGGCATGTTTTTTCCCTGTATTTTTCCCCACTCTTGTGATATGGCATGGCGAGCCAAATCAAAGGTCATCTGGGACCAACTCTGGCCTGCAGGTTCTGGTTTGGGCATGGGTGGGCGGAGTCAAAAGTAAAAAAAAAAGTATATTATATTATATTATATTATATTATATTATTTTTTATATTATTTTTTATATAAATTTTAATAGTTATAATCAAACAATTATATTCATTTAGTAACATAAATATATCTTAGAGTAGGCTATATCTTTAGAGTTTTATAAGTCATTATATAGACTTGATCGGTGTCGCGTCATAGCTGTGTGGGCGGAGTCGGCGAAGCTTAGGCTACTACAAGCCTATACGAGACGGCTTGTGAAAGTAGACATTTGTCATTTTGTTTTGCTTAATTTTAATAAAGGGATACAGACTTGAGTAAAAGCCTGTCGTACATTCTTATTGATATATTAAAAAGTTTTTTAACATTGACAAAACAGGTAACATTAAGGCCCACTGAAGTGCCTTGAGATGCGCAGCGTTATTCTGTGTGGTGTGTGCTGCGGCTCACAAATACATTCCTTAAAATAAAGATAACATGAAAATATGTATATAAAATACCAAAAAACTTGGTTATTGGTTACTATAGTTAAACCATGGTAAAAACAAAATATTTTGCTACACTAACTATAGTTTAACCATGGTATTTGTAGTAAAACTGTGGTTATAGGCTACAATTGGTAATAAAAACGCCCCAAAAAACATGGTTAGCCTACTATACTTTTACTATAGTAACACCATTGCTAATTTTCGTAAGGGATTGTGTATAATAATATGAAATAAATGTTTTAATAGATTATGACATCACAAAATATCAGGGAGTGAGATTGCGATGCGAAGGAGGGTTACTGCAAGCCCCATCAGAACTGGGTTGCGGTGCAGGGGGGCGGGACTAACGACAGATCATTGCAGTGTATCAGTCATATGCATCGTCAGAAGTGAGATTTGTTTGATTGCGATGCGAAGGATGGTTACTCTAAGCCCCATCAGAACTGGGTTGCGGTGCAGGGGGATGGGAGTAATGACAGATCATTGCAGTGTATCGGTCATATACATCGTCAGATCAGGTTTTTTAACTTATTAGAGGTACAGAACGCCACACAGCAACTTTTCGGCATTGCACCAAGCAAAAATCAATCGAAATCATCACAAAAAGTAAAGATCAAGCGCCTAACAAGGTCTCCGCGAATGGTTTGTGTTCCCCCTCGGCATAAACGGTTATGACGTTTTTGTGGGTGTTCCCAGCAATGCCGAACAAGTCTATTCTTGTCGATCCACCAGTTCACATTTGTGTTTTCTGCATAAAAATAAGGGTCGTTTTTGGCTTTGGTCTAAAGAAAGAGCAGAAGGACTTATTGAAAAATGCAAATTCATTCATTAATTCGACAGAATTGTAGACGTTTCCCCCGTAACCGCAGTAAGAGTAAACAAAGCTGCTCAGCACCTGACTTTGAAACTTCAGCGCTCATATTTAATCAATTAAATAGCCTTTTGAAGTGTAAGCTATATCTCATCATACATGTAAATATACATTTATTTATACATTGATCCTTGTTTCCTTCCCGCGGTACTACCTGCGCACATAGCTATCAAGCATTAGCTACTGGGCTGTAGGTTGCCAAGTTGAGGGACAAATGGGTTGAAATTTTTATGCGTCGATCGTGTGAGAAAGATACGTTTCATACAAGATCTAGCAACTGGACAACCTTGGAATTTGTTGTCGTGATTATTCATAAAATGAGGTTTGGCCTATACAAATTACGGGAGTTTTACCGGAAGCGAATATTGCAAACATATAAAATACGCCCAGTGGGATTTTTTGAATAGAAAGATTAAAAATACGGGAAAATATTTAAACGGGATGATAGTGGGATAGAATGGTAAAAATACGGGAAATCCGGGGAAAAACGGGAGGGTTGACAGGTATGACACACACAGAACTGACACAAAATACAACAAGGAGTTTAAAATAAATGAACATTTGATTCGGGTGACACCTAATAAAATCTTTACACTATTTACACTAAATACAAAAGCAATACCACCCTTACTTACATCAACAGTACACACAGGGACTCAAATTGGTGAATGGTGTTTTAAATGATAGTGGGATAGAATGGTAAAATACGGGAGAATCCGGGGAAAAACGGGAGGGTTGACAGGTATGACACACACAGAACTGACACAAAATACAACAAGGAGTTTAAAATAAATGAACATTTGATTCGGGTGACACCTAATAAAATCTTTACACTATTTACACTAAATACAAAAGCAATACCACCCTTACTTACATCAACAGTACACACAGGGACTCAAATAGGTGAATGGTGTTTTAATCTGCTCATTTACATGAACCATCCGAACAAATCAGTAGATCTGGGTAGATTACTTGCAAATTGTTGTCGGTTACTGATTCCAAGGTACATGACAAAAATTGTAGTTAACATAATCTGTTACATTACACATTTTAGTTAATATAATCAGACTGCTTTTAAATTACGTTTGACCTGACTGTTTTATCACATTGATTTAAATTGGATAATCTGGTACCATGTTCATATAAAAATACAAAGAGTAAGAAAATATATTCCATCCGTTGTAATTAACAACATGAACTGCTTTAAATATTATGTCAAGGTTTTCCGAACTGAGGTTCGTAAAGGAACTGCATGGGGTTCATGAGTTTAATAAAAAGCTTATAATTAATTAAATTCTAAAAATATAAAATTAAAATAAATCATTTTAAAATAACATCAATCAAAATAAAAAAATGAAATATTTTACCTGCATGGCATGAGACCAATGTCAGAGAGCCGTGAACATGCAAATGTGATACTTAATTATTAAAATATTTATTTTAAAATCTCAGGGGTACTTCAAGTAAATATATTAGGTGAAAGAGGTTCAGATGACAAAAACGTTTGAGAATGCATGCATTACAATAACAAATAATGTCAATGTGTCCATTTTAATGTGTTTGAAAGACAAAAGCCTTCCAAAGACATAATATTACATGGTTAAATAACCTGAGTGATAATTCAAATAAAAATGTATATGTTCATCAATTGATGCTGTAGCGAATCAGCTCATGGGGAAATATGAATAATTAATCATAACTAGTTATAATTAATTATAAATATTTAGATCCGCTGTAGATATTTAGCTGACCTCTCAGGGTCAACTGTCTGTCAATTCTAAGAATGTTAATTTCCTGGTTAAAGGAAATAACTTTCTTACTGTTCAACTCTACACAGAGCTTGTAGCATAAATCTGCATGATTAAGTGACTCCAGTTATGAGCAAACAATGAACAACGTCAAGTGTGATACAAATAAGACTTTATTAACTACATAAACACTTAAACTAGTCTAACATACTACATAAACACTTAAACATTTTTTTCTCTCTCTCTTTATCAATAGTTGTTTCAATGTTGTGGTATTTTTTCTATCAAAATTCCTTTATAGGAGACTAGACAGTGCACATTTCAATCAAGTATTTCATTCACTTAAATAATTGCAAGTTCTAGACTTAAATGCTAAGTGAGAATAAATAAATTGTGTTAAGTGTGGTAACAGGTTAGGCATTTTCTTAATGGTTATGTCTGTTTCGGGAAGTTGGGCATTATGAGGAATATTTATTGCGATTTTAAAGAGTTTGAAAGAAGAATGACTTGGCCAGCTAGATCTGCAGCCACATATGCTGACCTATTCTTATATTGTTCCCACTGACCTTAAAATCATCAAGGACTCCAACCACCCTGGTAACGGTCTTTTCATTTTGCTGCCATCTGGTAAGCACTTCCGCAGCCTGATGGCAAAAACCGAGAGACTTAGGAGGAGCTTCTTCCCCTGAGGGGTGTTACAGAGTATTTGTTAAATATAGCTAACAAAATATATATTGTGTGTTTGATTGGTCCAGACGCTACAATGCAGTGCTGAAACACTTCTTAAACCTGAATTGATTTTTGTAAATCCAGTAAATCCAGCATGTGAGCTGTGTAGCCACCTGATAGTGACTGGTCTTTGTGTGCATTTCCACAAAACTGGAAGACATTCTGAGTGTATATAAGCAGTAGGCTATTTTTGGAAAGGAGCATTTAAAAGATGAAAAAGAGAAATTAGGGAGAATCAATATATTATGAATAATTTATTGCTATTTTTTAATAATATGTAATCAATAAAAAAAGTAACTGTAGTCTGATTACAAGTATTTTAAAATGTGACAATCTAATTACAAGTATTTAATTTTTGGAATCTGACTACATAATCTGAATTACATGTAATTAGATACTAGCCAGCTCTGCAAACCAGTTTGAATGAATCAGACTTTCCAACACCAGAGAGAGAGCGAGCGAGGATCGTTTACATTTAGTTATTTCCTCAGCTAAGACTGGTTGAACTACTGCTAGCTTCCTCAAAAGAAAAAAAAAAGCTTATTAGCAGTTAAAATAGTGCCGCTATTTTAGTTAGTTACTCCTCAGCACTGCTGTTACCAAACTTTCCTATTGGAATGACTGAAAACTCCTTAATTTGAAGAATCCTTCATAGCAAACCTGGTGATGCGGATCACATGAGAGGGGCCTTTGCACACTTGACCCCCTCACCTCAGATAACTGAGAGCTTTTGAAAGGTACGCGTTCACCAACCATGACAAGAGGAGCCACTAATCTGCCCCTCACAGCCCCTGACTGCTCTTATTGCCCATAATAAATTTATATCTATCGCCGTCCACCCTTCTTCCACATGTGTGGATGTGTTCAATAAATTGTGAAATGAAATTAGTGTCCACTCGGTGCCTTATTATCCCACCACTTATCAAGGAAACACAGAGAGCTGGCACAGGATTCAAGGGGGATTCTTCATGCCTCTGTTCCACCTACATAATCCAGAATGGTTAGGAAGGAAAGGAGAGGAAGAATGTGATTTTGAAATGATTGACTTTACTCAAAATCGACTAAATCTAGGTATTTGATTGCAACATATTTTATATTTTCCTCACATTAAGTATACTGTCCTGTGCATTTTATTTTATTCTTATTTGTTATCGTACTTTTTCCATACCTATATTTATATATAATTTTCTTGTGTTTGTATTCTTTAATAATTGCACTGTCCATGGAGCGGACCTGACTTACATTTCACTGCTGGTCATATATTCCCTATATAACCATGTATGTGACAAATAAAAATCTTGAATCTTGAATCTTGAATCTTGAACATAGATATTGCAAGACATGATTTTTATACAATAAAGGAAATCACATTAAGCAATGGTAAACTATATGGCTCCCATAACTGAAAAAAAGTGTGTTGGATTTACATGATTTAATCATGCACATCAGTTCCACAATAACTAGAAAGCGTTTTTTTTTTCAACATAGGCTAATTTAGTTGTTTTGAAGTGACCAAATTAAATAGTCATTTAATTAGTTAATTCAATTTCATATTTTCTGTCACATCACTGAATTATAAGATAGTACTAGCTAGTTAACTGTTAGCAAACAATAGCACATGTTAGTGTGCTAAATAGTCTGCTCCTTATATAAAACAACAAGCACAGACATATAATTTAAATGTTTCTAAATCTCAACAAAATTTAACATTAAACACTACCAGGCCTCCACTTTTTTCATCTGCTCAGAAACACAAAAAAAGAATACTTAATTTTAGCATTTTAACTCAATGAACAATTTATCTCCACATTAAGTCCAATGCAAAGTATGCTGGGAATTACACTTTCATTTATGTAAACATCAAAAATAATTTTCGAGATTGTTTCACATTCACCCTATAATTTAATCTACACTGAAAAAAAAACTATTTTCACTCAGAAATTGCAAGTAAAGTTCACAATTACAAAGAAACAGCAAATAACACCGAATTAAATGTGAAATTAAGTAGAAAATCTAAAATACTGTTTTCTTGTAAAACACTCCAGTAATCTTTTTTTGTATTTACTGTTTTGAAAAACAGTTTTTAAAGTGTAGATTACACATTTTAGAGAATTACATTAATTTTGATGTGTAGATCACAAATAATATAATTGATTAAACCGGACAATCTGTTTTTTTTTTTTTATAGTAAAATGTACAGATACAGTTCACATTTAAACTAGTGGGAATGATGCATGACCCTCCATGCCCTTTTATTCTATTAAGATCTACAAATGTTTTTAACTTATTCTATCACAGTGTGCCCTTGCCAGCATTATTTATTCTTTCAAAGCGATTCATCCCGTTGCTGGCATTACAAAGTTATTAAACTAGATAAGAGGTTAAGATGTGCTCCTGATAAAACCCACACAATGAATGTCCCTCTGAGTGTAAAGATAAGAACGCAAATGAATGCTGTGCAGGAAGGATGTGAAAGAATTAATAAAAGAAGAGAAGTGAAGCTCTTCAGTATGTGCCTCAACTGCATGCCAATGCTCTTTAGAAAGAACAGCCATCAGTCACGTGTAAACAGATACCTTTTATTACTACTTGAGTTATTTTGTGGCCTTTCAGACAGTTGGAATATGGATCTGAAAATTCTGGTCTGATAGCATTGAATTCCAATCATAGGGATGTAGGAGTGCAGACAGCAGGTCTGATTATCACTGTGATAGGCTGAGGGTTGACATGCTCAAATGTGGTGACAGGAAGATATGTATAAATGTATACATTTTGTACAGAGACAAATGGAGATGAAACCTTTAGGTGGGAAACGTTTGATGTGGACATTTGAGAGAATGTCCAAATCAATATGCCAAGCTATTATAATATAATCTTTTTTGTCGGCGAAAGAAAGATGCACAGAGGAGAGGTTGTGAAGGCACATTGTAAAGAGGTGTGACACTGTGAAGAATAAGATGAGAAAATAACAGCAAGAATGCGAGAGCAGTGTGGAGAAGATAAAGAGGGAGGGAGAAGAGCGCACATAGGTTGAGACAGACGGCAGAGGAAGCCATTGGGGTGTGGCTGCCAATCTGCAGTCATATGATTTGTTGCTCTGACAACCTCCATCATCATCATCATCATCATCACCTGCATCTTTTGCTCTGAGATCAGTCTCATGTCTCAGTGCTTCCTCTCATCCACTATAAAGAACAGCTTGGGATCCCCACTTTAGGGATATATGACACTGGATGAAGAAATCAGATTGCTAAATAGTTTTGTGAGGACCGTATTAAAGTTGAACAGAATCACTGCAGGGGTTTGTTGAATTTCAGCAGCATACTCTACCATTCATACCATTTTTTTTTTTTATTATTTACATTTCTTGAAAGTCTCTCATGCTTACCAAGGCTGTATTTCCCCCCCAAAATACAATAAAACAGCAATATTGTGAAATGTTATGCAATTTTAAGCAACTGTTTTCTTCAGTCTTCAGTGTCACGTGATCCTTCAGAAATCATTCTAATATGTTGATTTGCTGCTCAAGAAACATTTTTATTATCACAGCTGTGCTGCTAGAAAGTATAGAAAGTAAAAAATAAAAATAAATAAATAGATAAAATAAATTAATTAAAAAATACATCGACTTTACTTTGGCTGAATAAAAGTATTACTTTCAAAAAAGAAACTTTCCTGCAATGTCTGTAATAAAAGACAACTAGGACAGTGCTACAGGGTGTCACAATCCCCAATCACCAGTCCTGTCACAATAACTGATTCTGTCTACCACCAGAATCCTCAACTAACAGGGCCACTAAGTCAGAGTCTCCCGCTATCATGAGTGCTATACCTGAGTCTCCTGATGTCATAGCCATCATGCCAGTGGCCAACCAGATTGTTCTTAGCTTGGAGGATTTAGAGTTCCTTCTGCCACTGATTTCTCTCACTGTTAAGGGGTTAGCCATGATGTGTGTTTGGGGTACACACTGCTCTCCCAGTCATAATGGAGGTATTCACCCCCAAATTTCCTGTCTGTCCTGATACAACCATAGAAGTTGTTCCTTGATTCCCTGTTTACCCAGATGCAACCAAGAAGGTCATTCCCGAATTGCTTGTCTGTTCTGATGTGGACAGGGAGGCTGTCTCCGAGTTTTCTGTATGTCCAGATGCGATCAAGGAGATCGTTTTGTGGAAAACAATTTCTGCCTGTACATACTGACTACCCCTGTGAACCTTCTGATTTTCTCCATGCTGAGGCAGATTGTAAGGGATTTCATATTTGGGGGAAATGTGTCGATGCCTCTTTTCTGTTTCTCAGTAGCTGATGCGTCCTCATTGAAGGCTCCGACCTGGCCATTTGGGTTTTTATTTTCTGCTGAATGGCAGGTTCAATAAGGCTTTCTGTAAGTCTCCTTGGTAAGTCATTCTGAGTTTAGGAAGTATTTAGGCCTCCTCTCGCTTTTGTAAGTTGTCATGCTGAGGCCTCCATCCTCAGAGCTCCATCACGCAGTGGTGTGGAGTTTTTAGGCTTTCTGAGCCTCCTTGGCCACTGCTTTTAGGAAGGGATACCTATGAGCCCAGCTGTAGGTTAGCAAGTGCGAGTTGTAGGCTCTCTGTGAGCCTCCTTACAGGATGTCCTGAGTATGGGACGTAGTTAGGTCTCCTTTCATCTTAGAGAGTTTACATGTTGAGACCTCCGCTCCTAAAGCTCAGCCAGGCAGTTTGCTAAGTTGTTTGGCCCTTTGTGAGCCTCCCTAGTCTCATTGTCGTGTTTAGACTCATGCTTCAGACACCGGTCATGCTGGAGGCATTCCCCATAGCACCCTCTAGGGGACACAGTGTCTCATTCCCTATTCAGGGAACCATGGTTACATGTGTAACCTGAGGCATGTTTCTCCCCGTTCTCAGAAACCTGTAAACAAATTCTCTGTTATCTACCTGGTGCATTTCTACTCACCCATTAATCCTGTGACTCCATGTGTGTCAAAGATTTATCTGGATTCACTTACTGTTTGATTCACTTACTGTTATCTGAATTTACTTACTGTTTAGTGTATATTTACTAACACATAGAGACAGGAAGGTCTCCCTTTAAAACATTTGTTTGTACGTTTGTTTGTTTATGTATATATGTATGTATGTATGTATGTGTGTGTGTGTGTGTGTGTGTTTGTATAATGTTCGATAATGAACATCTAACTATACATTCATATATATATATATATATATATATATATATATATATATATAGACCACTTTAGTTATTGTTTGCTATCAGAAAAAAGACTGAATAGACTTTAAAACAGTACAGTGAACAATGTTTCTGGAAAAAAATGCATACTTTAGCTTGAATAAATATGCAATCAAATGAAAACCAAAACTACTGAGGTTAGCTGAATGAATCAATGAATCAATGAATAAAAAAATGAAGGAAGACGACTTATGTATATAACCATAAGTATGCCTACTTACTTTAGCAGTAAATTTAGAGAAATATTTGACCACAGAATGTCGCAATTCAAAATTGACCAATACAATTTCCAAAGAACCATGTAACAAAACATATGCTGACAAGTGACAGAAATTTCATTTCAGGATGCACGTTAAGGATGCACATTCTCTCTATTCATCTCTATAAAAATACAGAATCAGAGCAAGTAAATCAATGTCATTCCAGATTCAGGTGTGATGCACAAGCATCTGTCCTTTCTCGGTCATGAATGTGTACAGAAAATAAATGCACCAAATGATAGATATGAAATTGTGGAGTAAGGGCATACCAAGAATGCAGAAATACACATGAATGCAAGAATTCAACAAAATATCAGCTGTGGCATAAAATAATTAAAAATATTTTATTGCTCTGTCAAGCAACATTGCTTCCGTTGGGTTGTGGACTAATTCTGTTATATGTTGGGTTAATTATATTGTTTTGTCAACTTTTGTTTGCTTGGAAAATGATGTTGTGTTGTGCACCGCAGGGCCATGGATCCAATTGTTCTGTACAGAGAAAGAAGAGAATACAAAAGAAGAGGGAACAGAAAGGTTCTTACCTACATATACACGGTGTCTTAAAGGGGTAGTTCACCTAAACATAAAAATTCTGTTTTTGTTTCCTTCTCCTCGCAGCGTTCAGAAAGCTGAGAGATTTTTTTTACTTCTGTGGTCCACAAAAGATATAACGATATTTTGAAATGGTCTTTTTCTGTCTTTCCTTACAATGAAAGTCAAAAAGGGGTCCAATATTGTTTACACTCCAACTTTCTCAAAAATATCTTCCTTTGTGTTCCACAGAAGAAATAAAGTCATACAGGTTTGGAACAACATGCAGGTGAATAATTGATGACAGAATTTTCATTTTTATGTAACTATCACTTTAAAGGGTTAGTTCACCCAAAAATGAAAATTAGGCCGCGTTTTACTCACCCCCGAGACATCCTAGGCGTATATGACTTTCTTCTTTCAGACGAATCCAGTCGGAGTTATATAAAAAATTGTCTTTGATCTTTCAAGCTGTTTAATGCCACTCAGCGGGTGTTGCATTGCTTCAGTCCAAAATAACTTAAATAAAAATCGCCCATCCATAAAAAAAAGTGTCTCACACGGCTCCGGGGGGTGAACAAAGGCATCCTGTAGCGAATCGGATCCTGTAAACAAACGTTGGTTTTCACGAGACTCACCGGCACATGGACAACACTGACCTTATACGTCATGCTCCCATAACTGCTTCTGAATACAACTGTTGGCGCAAGCTACATTAAAGTGATTATTACGTTTTGAATATGGATATTTTTCTTACAAAAATGCATC
>NW_015554104.1:29869-40214 GCF_001515605.1 Sinocyclocheilus anshuiensis
GAAGTACAAAACGAGGATTTGTAAAGAAGAATGTTGGAGGATTTCTATAGATATAAGCCAAGAGGAGACTGGTTTTCCTTTGCTATAGTAAGGAAGCTTTGCTTCCTTTGATCCTGTAAACAAACGTTGGTTTTCACGAGACTCACCGGCACATGGACAACACTGACCTTATACGTCATGCTCCCATAACTGCTTCTGAATACAACTGTTGGCGCAAGCTACATTAAAGTGATTATTACGTTTTGAATATGGATATTTTTCTTACAAAAATGCATCAATTCGCTACAGAAGGCCTTTGTTCACCCCCCGGAGCTGTGTGAGACACTTTTTTTTATGGATGGACGATTTTTATTTAAGTTCTTTTGGACTGAAGCAATGCAACACCCGCTGAGTGGCATTAAACAGCTTGAAAGATCAAAGACAATTTTTTATATAACTCCGACTGGATTCGTCTGAAAGAAGAATGTCATATATACCTAGGATGCCTCGGGGGTGAGTAAAACGCAGCCTAATTTTCATTTTTGGGTGAACTAACCCTTTAAGTAATTCTAAGGGTCTCTTTAGACATACTGAAATTGTAATCGTATTGTGTTCTGGAGTCTAAACTTATTTATACGAAAATGATAGACTTGTCAGAAAAAGTCAAAACAATTATCATCTTCCCATTCCTTCTCTTTCTGTCTTCTAAAAAAAGCTTTTTCTGTCTCTTAATGGTGTCATGATGTGACTCCTCATCAAGGTCTGGTGCCTTGGCATTTCTTTTTCTCACATCATCATCTCCACTCTGTCATTCAGTCACTCTTTTGTGTATCACGGTGCAGCGCCTCTTATTTCCAGATAAACAGCATGGTTCGCCGACACACTTAACACAGCAGTGCCCAGTCGTCCAGTTCTAATTAATTGCAGCTAATGAGGAGCAACATTAGCATATCAATACTCCCTTCGTGTCAGCTCTATCCAAGCATGGATGACAGTCTCATCTCTAGCAGAAGAAAAAGCATATGGTTGATACCCCACAAAAACACCATTAATTAAATAAGATCCTCTCATGAAACAACCTCTGCATCTCTGTCTTTCTTTCTTTCCTTTTTTAAACTAACACTCATTTGGTCTGCTGTTCTTTGTAGCATGCCTCACAGATAGGAGAAGAATGTGCATAGCTGCGTTTTTATACCCCATTCTCTCTGTCTTTGAATGGATAATGGAAATCAATGTGGTTTTTGTATTGTAGAATCTCCCCATCAATACTATGCAGCTGAAAATGATACACTGTTTTCAGAACGAGCACAGGGCCATTTATTTTAGTGCCACAATTTTTAGGAGCATTGCCAAATTTGAGTTTTGTTCACGGCAGTGGTTCTGGAGTTTACTGAAGGCAACTGCCTCCTAGTAAGGCAGAGCTGTTGTATATTATACAACAGTAAATTTTAGTATACAGTCCGAACAGTACCGGGAACTGTTTCCACTTGTCTGTGTTTGTTCTAGTTTGTTCTTTTTCATTGACTCTTTCTGACAGTTACATCGGTACACCAGGTGGCACCATGTTGCTGCCTTTATGCGATTCAATCAAAACACCACTCCATTCAGTAAAAAAATGACACTATAATTGAACCTGCGCAGAATTATAGGTGCATCAGATGTACCCTTTGAAATCTTTCCTATATAGCCCTTTGAAGTGGCCAGTTTTGAGCACTTCAAATTGGAACAACCTTCCAAAATAGCTGCCATGATTGTTCTAATTTATCCCATTTGAAACCCAGCGCAGTGGTTTATGAGTGAGTCATTGAATCATTCACTCACCTAATTCGCTCAAAAACACTGATTCTTTCAGAAACTAAATACTGACCATCTTTATGAGTGAATCATTGAATCATTCACTCAATAAATTCATTCAAAACATTGAACTATTCAAGAAGAAGAAAAAAAACAAGTGAATAGTGGATGAATCCATGTTAAAAATGATATTAAATTTAGTCACCTCCCATCAAAGCAGCGCTAACTTTTTTTTTTGTGTGGAATGCCACGGTTTTAATATTATACAAAGGGTCCTTTTGAAAGAACAGCAATTTTGGATTTTTGCTAGAGCAATTGTTATTCATATGCATTTTACATTATTTTTGCAATGCTTTGGCATTCTTATAGCTAAAATAAGAATTTGAAAAGATTTTAAAATAAGAATTTAAAATAAGAATTGAGAAATAAGAAAAGTTGAGCTGAATGGAAGAGGGAAATCAATAACGACTGATATTGGTGCATATCTCCCTTATTCATGTCAGAGACAGAACTCAAGAGAATGATACCTGCATGCACCTTCCTATAATATGTTATTCTAAGAAGACTGGACAGGGAAAAAAAGAAAAAAAGAGAAGAAAATAGAGGCAGTGATCATGGCCGGACTTGCCATTGGACTTGAATGGGCTGCAGCCAAGGGGCCCCGCCTTGTAGGGGGCCCTGCCTTAACCCGTTTACATTTGTTCAGTTATGTGCCAGTCAGAAATTATTAGCCACATTTCAACTGCGCACACAGGCCAGCCGGGGGTAACAGGTTCCAGCTTCCAACTACAACATTCGAAGCCATAATCAAACAGCATAAACTGGAATTTATGATTTTTTTTAATTAAATCACGTCTGCGCGGCGCCAAATCGCCGATTAATTTGTGATCACATGGCTACTTTAAACGGTTCCATTAAGCCTTTAGCCCAAAAGAGTGCACATTTACAAAGATAATGATAAATTCTCACATGTTCACACCTCACTTCTTTACAGAGGATGATTCTATATTATGTTAATGTTCCACTAAATTAATCTGAAGGTTTTGAGCGCTCTCTCCCGTCCAAAGACTAGAATACCCTAATATCTTACAGGGACTTTGTCCCGTCTCACTTCCTCCACACAAAGTGGAGCAGAAATTGAATCAAAACGATTTACAAAAATAAAAATAGCCATTTACATGATTTGTACGGTCATGAAAAACCCAGAAAGCTTTGGAAAAGTCGTGGAAATTTATTTTACACATCTCTATATAATAGAATATATGTTTAATAACATCCTGAATCTCGGTGCGGGATTGCGCATTTTGGATTTTTACTTATTTTCGCAGGTTTCGCACGTTTGGAAAATTCCCGCAAACATTTATTTAATATACAATGTAGGTTAGATGAGTAAGAGAGCTGCTGCACAGTGCATACAAGACTTTTGCTCAGCTGACAGAACTGTCACTTGCCTAATTGGGTCAGTGTTGCATCATCACAAAAGTTTTTCATTTGCACATCTTTTTAAGTCTTTTTAAACCATTAGGTACTCGCACGCTCCAAACTAGTTTTCTGGGTGCTCACGGTCACATCCAAAGCACCCGCACATGAAGCGGCCTCACAAACACCTCAATAAAAAGTTATTGTTTTCATTGTTTCTGACTCAAGTAACCTTGCATTTTAATAAATAATATTACATAAAGACAATTAAAGTGGAAGGAAACGTCTCAGGTTACGCATGTAACCATGGTTCCCTGAGAATAGGGAACGAGACGCTGCATCCTCTAGAGGGTGCTAGGGGAATGTTTTCAACGTGACCGGTGTCTGAAGCATGAATGAAAAAACGACAATGAACTTGACATTGGCAGGCGGCAGCCTATGACGCAAACAATAAATCGACTGCGGGTATAAAAGAACACCTGTGGAATACGCCATCCACTTCTCTGTCTGAAGGAGACGCCACCAGGAATGCCCGAAGCATGGCACAGAGACGCAGCATCTCGTTCCCTATTCTCAGGGAACCATGGTTACATGTGTAACCTGAGACGTTCCCTTTCGAAAGGGAACGCTATGCTGCGTCCTCTAGAGGGCGCTAGGAGAACGGTATACCCACGCCGCCATGCTGAGGGATGAGTGCCCAAATAACTGGATTCCTCAAGACAAAGACTCAAGGAACACCATCCCTGCCCCCGCGAAATCGCTTTGGCCAAACCCGAGCTACAAAGCTCTACAGGCAGGCTCAAAGCTCGCCAGCGTCGTAGACTAGCTCACCCACCAAAGTACGGAACTCTAAGAGTGGAGGTCTCAGCATAACGACTCTCTAAAGTGAGAGGAGACCTAGCTACACTCAATGGCAGAGGCAGTTAGTGAGGCTCAAAAAAGAAAAGAGCCTACAAACTCATATTACTGCCAAAGACGGAGCTCTAAAGAGCGGAGGCTTCAACAGGATGACTCTCTTAAACGAGAGGAAGCCTAACTCAACCCTACTCTAAGAGTGGAGGTTTCAGCATAACGACTCTCTAAAGTGAGAGGAGACCTAGCTACACTCCCCTAATAGAGAAGCTCTAAAAAGTGGAGGTCTCAGCATAACGACTCTCTAAAACGAGAGGAGACCTGAACACACTCAACGCTAGACACCGTTAGTGAGGCTCACGATAAAGCCTACATGCTAATAGTACTGTCTAAGCAGAGCTCTAGGGAGCGAAGTACAGTGCCTAACGACTCAAAGCTGGAGTACTAAGCTAGGAGTACTGACCATGCTCCTAAGTGCCGAACAGAGCTCTAGGGAGCAAGCAATCAACATACCAACCCTCTAAAGCAAGGGGAGTGCAACCATCCACCCTTATGGATCAGCGTACTCAGTACGAAGACCTCAAGTGAGGGGAGTACTCAAAAGCTCGACCTAAGAGCGACTTATCAAGGAGGCCCACAAGAGCCTAACAACCTAAAACAGCCACAGAGCTCTGTTGAAAGAACACTAGGAACTGTGATCTCAGCATAGCGACCCTCAAAGGGAGGGGGAGCTACCAGGTTCATGAACAGCTGATCAGGGAGGCTCACAGAGAGCCTCAAAAACCCTGAAATAACTGCAAATAAAAATACTGGGGAGCAGAGTGCTCAGTATAACTCTCTCTGCGAGAGGAGCAGAAACCATGCTCAACCTAAATATTCACGTACCCGGGCTGAGAGGATGAGGAGGCTCAGAGGAGGCTCAAACAAGAGCCTAACAACTGAAAAACTTTCCATTACACCAAGTCAGGCGCCTCCTTCACCAATAATGTAGATATCTCACATTATACACAGTTCCTATTCTGTAAAATAAAATAAAACCAAAAAGGAATTCTCAAAGAGAAAGCACTCCTCGTCAGATTCCTTCCATGCCCCGCCTACAATCCGCGTGATCGGTCTGACTAACCGCCTCGGCAGCTGTGAGACCCGAAACGCGAATGAGAGGCGCTCAATTCTCAAAGAGAATCAAGCACACAAGGCATTCTCAACGCGATCACATCTCGCAGCGCGAATGCATCGCATTAAGCTTGCTCAACTCTCGCGCTCGTGCAAACGCTGACAAAGCTCGAGTACAGACCTCTGCCTCTAGTAGTAGAATGCAAACAGTGAGTGCATCCTTATCTCTCGCGGGGCAGACGCATGTGCTTCCATACACAAGGCTTGAAGACAAAGAAGAGGATGACGTATTCCGCAGGTGTTCTTTTATACCCGCAGTCGCTTTATTGTTTGCGTCATAGGCTGCCGCCTGCCAATGTCAAGTCTCAGTATAACTCTCTCGGCGAGAGGAGCAGAAACCATGCTCAACCTAAATATTCACGTACCTGGGCTGAGAGGATGAGGAGGATCAAAGGAGGCTCAAACAAGAGCCTAACAACTCAAAAAAACTTGCCATTACACCAAGTCAGGAGCCTCCTTCACCAATAATGTAGATATCTCACATTATACACAGTTCCTATTCTGTAAAATAAAATAAAACCAAAAAGGAATTCTGAAAGAGAAAGCACTCCTTGTCAGATTCCTTCCATGCCCCGCCTACAATCCGCGTGATCGGTCTGACTAACCGCCTGGGCAGCCGCGAGACCCGAAACGTGGATGAGAGGTGCTCAATTCTCAAAGAGAATCAAGCACACAAGGCATTCTCAACGCGATCACATCTCGCAGCGCGAATGCATCGCATTAAGCTTGCTCAACTCTCTCGAGAGGCGAATGCGCTCGTGCAAACGCTGACAAAGCTCGTGCAAATGCTGACAAAGCTCGAGTACAGACTTCTGCCTCTAATAGTCCCGCGAATGCAAACAGTGAGCGCATCCTTCTCTCTCGCGGGGCAGACGCATGTGCTTCCATAAACAAGGCTTGAAGACAAAGAAGAGGATGACGTATTCCGCAGGTGTTCTTTTATACCCGCAGTCGCTTTATTGTTTGCGTCATAGGCTGCTGCCTGCCAATGTCAAGTTCATTTTCGTTGTTTCATTCATGCTTCAGACACCGGTCACGTTGAAGACGTTCCCCTAGCGCCCTCTAGAGCAGTGTTTCCCAACCTTTCTAGTCGCGGCACCCTTTGGAGATTTTAACAAATTTGTGGCACCCTACAAAATTAATTTTGTCACAAGCAGCATTTCTGTACCTGAATGTTTTCCACCAAAACTGTTTCTAAAACTAAATTCAAGTCCTGAGTTTAATTTATAATACTGGCTAAGCAAATTACAATATACTTAACATTCTGGCATTCAGTTATGTGATTATGTAGCCTAACTTATGTTCTCTGCATGAAGTAACGTCTGGCACAGACGTTACTTCATGCCTGAAGTAATGAAGTAACTTCAGGCATAAGTAATAAGCCTGTGCTTATTAGAAAGCAAACAAATAGTATTAATAATCATTAATTTCCCTTAGCATATGCTATGATAAATCTGAACATTTGTGTAAAATAATGGAGCATTAGGTCAGAAATATTGCCTTAAAAGTCATTGAAATTTATTGGTTGAACGAACCCTGCATTTAATGAGTGAATGCCTACGATATAGGAGTTAGCCTATCACACAAACTAGAGTCCTGTTTTTCCGACTATCTGCACGATGGCAAATGTACAATAAACAACAAGTTACTGAGTAACTTTCAGACACAAAATTCTGTTTTGCTCCATCAATGCGTCTCCGAGCAACGCAGTGTTTTGTTTCTCAGCATTACACAGACCAGTAAATGGTTAAAACAGGCTATGAGTACAGTCTTTTGCTAAGTTAAATGAATTAGCATTTTAAACAAATCGGTTGATTTAAGGATTCAACTCACTCATTAAGACAGTCACTTACTGCCACCTACTGGCGGTTAAAGTTTCATATTTTAAAAAGTAGCTTATTTCAGTTTTGCAATCATTTAATATTTCTACATTAATAAAATGTTATATTTAAACTTAACATTATGTTCATATTTTTAAAAAGTAGCTAATTATTTCATTTTTGCAATCATCATCAGCATACATTAAAATGTTGTATTTAAACTTAACATAACTTACGCAAAATCCATCTATGGATTTTGTTTATAGTGATTTCATTTGATTGTTAATAGCAAACATGTTTTTTTATTCAGATTGTAAGTTCTGCCCTGGCAGTGATAGCAGTTGAAACAGGTTAGCAGCGGGGAAAAAACAGGCAAAAAGTCTCATGACACTCAACCGGGCTGCTTGGGTATGACGTGACCTTTTCTTCATCTGGGTATTTAATCATCAAAGACTCACTCTCAATTTTAAACAAGCTTAGGGTGGCTTGCTAACACAGGACTTATTAAGTAGCCATCTTGAAAGACTGACTCTCTTTCATGTTTTAATGGATGGCATTTTTGATGCATCTGGCAGGGTGTCTCATTCAGTTTTTCCACTACACTTTAAAGGTGAAGGAATGGGGACAAAAAGCTGAATTAATTAGCTTTTTTAATTACATGTTATCCAAAACATATTCTCCATTGATGTAATTAACAACAATTTATTTGGACTCTGTTTCGTCTTAAAGGAGGTAATTGGACTTATTTTTAAGTTGTGTGTTCAGCAATTATGTGAACTTTTCCTTCTCCAAGTCAAGCCGTGAGAAATGTACTGTTTCCAATTGCAGATTTAATAGATACTTTTACAAAGTATTTAGTGGTTTTGTAAATGCAATAATACTTAAAAGACCTCTGAAAAGGCAAAATACAGAGACGCGCCCACAGGGTAAACTGATTCAGTTGCCTGTTCTTTGTTCAAAGAATTTTTCATGAATATTCACATTAATGACAGAAACATTAAAGGCAGAAACAACAAACTGCTTCTTTATGAGTAGGCTTAGAGAGTCTTTGATTTTGAAAGATTTTGAAAGACACATATATGATGGTCTCTGATGAACATCCTGGTGATCATTTTCATGAGATTGTTTGGCTGTGGGTATATTAGCTGTTTGCTTCACAATTTTTTTTGTTTGATTAAAATCTAATTAACCAATGAAAAGAATAAGAAAAACAACAAGCCATTTAGAATGTTAGTGAGGCAAATTTACAGCTTGTGGAAACTGTAACCTGCCACATCAGGTTGGCAAAGTCTTCACTCCACAGTGCTTTGAACAAGCTGTAACTGTTATTTAGACTGACCCCCCCTGCTTTTCATCCTCTTCATCCTCAGTACTCTTGAATTCATCATCCTGAACAACCCCTGACCTTCAACGGAAACACAGTTTTAAGACGATCACTCTGAAGTAGCCTTACCTTCATGTGAAGCCTACCAAAAGAGCAAAATACCAAAATTATGTGTAATTAAACACTAACCCCTATTTTTGAGTATAGAAAATTGCCCTTCTGCTGAAATTTGTCATTTGCAGTGAAAGCTGAATTCATTTGTATTCGAAGAAGACATTTGAAAAGCAAAAAATATGATGACTTGTGAAACCCCCCAGGACCGGAAAATCTCGCTTTGATCAACCTACAGGCCATGATCCGTACAGTATACTGTAGTCAGTTATGTACTACCATGAAGAGTATTATAGCTAGAATATGAAATACACTCTGACTAAAGAGCCACCACATCTACATCATGTATGATATACTGTGGCAGAGACAAACTGTAAACTATGGCGTGAGTAATACTGCAGGTTCTCCAAACAGCAGTGTAGAAGAAAAGGCTATTTCAGAAACAGTCTGGCCGTCCCAGGTGTGCTCATCATGAAATCAATGATTCTTCCTCTTTGATTCCCATAGATCGGTGCTTCATTCAAGGCTGCATAGGAAAGATGTTCACCTGGGGTGAACAAGATGCTCTTTATCCACTCAGACTCCACAAATACCTTGGTGATTTTGGCTGGGTAAATAACACCAAGAGGTAAATAACACCACATGTTTAGTCTAAAACTAAAAGAGAAAAGAAGAAATACAGTAATTAATATAATACAGTAATGAGAATCATCCCATACATATGCAAAGTGTTTTTAGTTTGCATAAATGAAAAGCAGTAAAACAAATATTACAATGTAAAAAATACTTCACTATTTACCTTATTTTACACTAAAACTTTAATGCTTCTAAACATATAGAAGCATTCAGTTACTAAAAGCAAAAGACAATTTCTTTGTTTTTTCATTAGATTTTGGTGTGAAATATGACCTGGACATGATTTTGTGAAGCTTTGTGAGGTTCACCATAATGTTATCTGAGTTAAAGTTTCCCATGCCTCTTTTTATTTGTTTAATAAAGAGCATAAAGTTGCACTGAGACAGATATGATTTGTCTGGACATCTCAATCATATACTGCAACATGTACATATTATGTGTGGTATTAAAAACTGGCTAACAGCATCTTTAAGTAGAGCTAAAAATGGGAACATCTACTTAATAGTTAGTGATGCTGATCTTTAATAATTATAATTTTTCTTCAGACACATTTTTTCGAGCCTTTGCCTTCCAGACTTTCCAGACGTTCTTCTGTTTCCACACCACACTTCTTTGAACTGTTATCATCTCATCTGATCTGTTAAACTGATAAGTTGGAGGCATAGCCGTAATGAAACTTCATGCCTAAATTGGATGCTTTTCTCTGACAAGAGAGCTGCTTCAATAAGACATTGCCTTACAAACTGCTGTTTATTTCTTTACAAACACAAACAAAAGGAGAAACAGATGGTTTCATAAAATGAGATGAAGCTGAAACAGTAAAGTGCAAAAACCATTTGACAAAAATACTCGGAAAGGGCTGCAGTACATATTTTATGTAAGGGGTTTCATAAAGTTTAACACCAGCTGTTTGACAACATATGATTAATTGTAGTTAATTAGGAGTATTTGAAGAGGATTTATTGGATTTTCAAACAATTCAAGGGACCTGCAAATATGAGGACCCCCTGGTGAGGAGCTGTATTCATCTATACAGAACCATTTATTTTCTTTGTGAAAAATCCCATTGGAAGGGATAATGCAATCAGATACAATGGGCTAACAATGATGTTAATTATTTCATCACTGTTTGTAATATCAAAACTTCAAAAATTAATTTTTCCATTTTGGAATTTTTATTTATTTATTATGATTATTCATTGTTGATTGATTGATTTATTTATTGATTTATTTATAT
>NW_015554104.1:40224-55627 GCF_001515605.1 Sinocyclocheilus anshuiensis
GGTGGGTTGTGGGAAAGGGGGAAAATGGTCAAATCAAGAGGAGCATTGTTTACTCTTTTTGTATGTAATACGTCACGCTGTTCTTCCTTCAATAAAAATATAAACAAAAAAAAAACAACAATTTTTTTATAAATTTCGGTCCGGTCCCTCGGTAGAAATTAAGGCAAAATGCCTTGATGGATTTTTTTCTTAAAAACACACAGCTTTTCACCTCACAAGATGTTAACTAATGAACTGAAGTTGTGTGGACTACTTTTCAAGTGATGTAATGCTAAATTTCTCCAAACCTGTTTCCGATGAAGAAACAAATTTATCTACATCTTGTAGGAACTGAAGGTGAGTACATTTTCATAAAATTTAAATTTTTGGGTGAACTATTCCTTTAAGACAAAATAGTGGACAAGTTGAAGAAATCCTTTTTTTTTTTCTTCCTTATTCTCTTTTTCCTCATAGCAACCTCTGAAACCTCCTACAGCCTGCGACTTTGTACAGCTTTGTCTTCCCATAACCGTTTTCCTTGCACTTTTAGTATTCTTTATTTATCACTCTTTGTATTCAGTTCATTTTCATTTTTTCCCTTTCAGTGTCCTGCTCCCATCCAGTCTCACGTTCTTCCAAATCTCTCTCTTCTCCCACATTCTTTCTTCATTTCTTTCTGATCTTCTCCTACATCATCCCTCCCTTCTCTCGTCATAAGCCCCCTGCTCCGCGCGCAC
This sequence comes from Sinocyclocheilus anshuiensis, assembly GCF_001515605.1. Lineage (NCBI taxonomy): Eukaryota > Metazoa > Chordata > Actinopteri > Cypriniformes > Cyprinidae > Sinocyclocheilus > Sinocyclocheilus anshuiensis. The sequence goes on from NW_015554104.1 coordinate 40,941, forward strand.
CAGCCCCTGCTCATCTTCTTAATCTTCTTACACAATTTGCATATTTTCTCTGTAATTTTATTTGCTCACACTCTTTTTTCCCTTCTCTCAGGTTACATTTAAATAATACAAATCTGTTCTATATTTGTCAACTGTGTGATGATCTTACATTTATGAATATAATTGAATATGTTCCAGCCTTTGGAAGCTGGTGCCAGAGGGCCTGAAAATAGCAGAGAGGCATCTGGAGCCCCAATTTATAGAGCTAGATTCCAATCATAATGAAAGCCTTTTGCCATGTTCTTTGCCCTGGGGGCTCCTGTCCTCCAGTGGTCTGACCAATAGACATTGTAGTGAAGAAATGTGTCAGCTTTTTAAAGGGTAGATGAGCATATATCATCTCAGAACAACACTGTTCAAAGTAGCAAATTATGGATATTCAGAGGTCAAAAACATCCATGCAGTGCCTCAGTGTTTACTGTACACTAATCTAATAGTCACACAAAGAGTTACAAAAGAAGTAATGGTGTTTTTGCTATTATGCATATTTCACTTAAAAGCACTTTTTATTTGAGAAGGTTTATGATTCACTACTGATTGTAGTTGGATTTTGTTGATACTGCTAACTGAAAAGAGGGTGATAGTTTTAAAAATTAATATGGCTGACAACTTTCCACCAAGTGAAAAATAGTGCTGAGCTTTGTAAGTGTAGTTTTAATATTATTTATAATATACTATTATTTTATGGTATTTATTAATATTTTGAATCAGCTTTAAATTTTCAGTTTTTATTTTAATTTTGGTTTAGGTTAGTAATATTGTGTGTGTGTGTGTGTGTGTGTGTGTATTTCAGTTTAGCTTTATTTATTTATTTTTTTTCAGTTTTAGTAATTTTAGTACTCAAACTTATTTTATTTTAGTTAGTTGCCAAAATGTAGACATCGCATCAGGCCCCCTCTTTGATCAGGGCCCTTGGAATTGTCCTAACCTTCCCCCCAGTAGGGCGCCCCTGATTCAGACTTCCTTGGACTGTTTTTTCTAGACAAACAAACTGCTGATCTAGTTGGACTTAATGACATTATTGCAGTTTCCCATAATGCAAAAGAGCTGGCCTTCATGGAAACAATCATTGTCTGTGAAATTGCCCCCTGTCCAAGTCCTTGAAAAAGGTCGCAGAACAATGGCAAGAAAAAAATGCAATGTTTGTCTTTCATCAATTTGCTTGTGTTTTCCACTGTGGCCTTATATTTTGCTTGTACTTTCATCTTTTCCTCAGATTTTGATGTTTTGCTCTGTTTCACAGACTGCTGATCTACATTACTCCTGATGGCTTGTTTTCCTCTTTTGATGTTGCAGTACTCTTAAAAGTCTATCCGAAGCCGTAAGGAGAACGAAGCACTTCATATCGATATACTGCCGTAGTCCTCATACACTCTGCTTGCGAACCATATTCCATTGATTCTCTATGACTCTTCACACTTGTTAGATGCTCGTGAATTGCAGGCCCTCTGCAGTAAAAGACTCTGTTCTGTTCGCCTCTCCAGTGAATCGAAATTCTCTCTGTGTATAACATGTCTGTATGCTTCACAGGCTTAATATTTCACACTTAGGACTGTTCTGTTCGTCTCTCCAGTGAATAGAAATTCTCTCTGTATATAACATGTATATATGCTTCACAGACTTAATATTTCACACTTAGGGAGAGCCGACGTCAAAGAATAGACAACTGCTGCATTTTACAACAATGTTGGTCACTATTGTGCGTAGTTTATTCCATTGGTAGATTTATATAAATGGTTCAGAGATCTTTTTCGTTATGCTTTACTCCCACTGATGCTTTGGCTTCCAGCTGCCAAGCTGAATGAATGCTCCTGATGAAGAAATTATTCAACTGGTTATAACAGCAGCAGATCCTGGGAGTTATAATATAAACTTTCAATTCAATTCTGACTTTTTCCCTCTGAATTGTGAATTTATGTCTTGCAATTTCTATTTCTCAAAATATATATAAAAAAAACAATAAAAAAGGTAATCATTATCGTTATAATGTTGCAATTGTTATTCTTTATAGTTGTGGTGTGGACTTCCCTGTTCTCAAAGAATTAGAATGATTAAGACGTTATAGTTATCAATATAGTTATTGTCCTCCGTGTGAATGACCCTTTAAAATTGTTTTTATCCAGCTGATGAACGATAAAAACATTGACAGCCAAACAGAATCTACCCAAGTTAAAAGAGGTTGATAATTTAATGCAACAGACAACATAACTGCAACATGTGTTTACAATAAACAGACTGTTATTGTGCTTTTGTGTGGACACTCATATAATTATCCTTATAGGTATGTTTATAGTTAACATTCTTGGTTTGAATAGGCTTTTTATTGACCTTGACACACAGTCATGAGGGCCTGTAGGGATCCTCTCTATGACATAATTTCCTGTTTTATTTATATGTCCTATTTTATTTATATAGATTTTTCTACAAGTTTCTGCATGTTTTTTGGACCATATAACTTTTCTAAGAGTTCAAAAATCTCAAAACAAATTGATAAGGTTAGTTTTACATTTTACACATATTGAGGTTTCCTATTTTAAGCATCTTGATTGGTTACCTAAAAGCAGAATAGAACACATGAAATAACAATTGTTATAATAACAATTAACAACATTGTTATAATAGGCAAACCCTTATGGATATTACATTATGTCATTTTAAAATTATGTATGGTCGTAGGTCTTTTGAATACTCTGGGGCACAAGTGTGGAATAAGTTATCACTGGATATTAAAGTTATTCTGAATATGGCTTGAGTGCATTTCATTACATTTCTAATAAATCAAATCAAAGGTCTCCAAATACTTCTCTATGCCAAATCCAAAGCCTTGTGTTTCTCACACTGACTTTAAAAAAGTGAGACAGTATATGGCAGAGAAAAAGAGAATGCAGAAGTAAGGTTTCTGCAGTAAGTGCAGGGGTTAGTTTGAGTCATTGGGATCGGATCATGCTTGATTTGGCCTGCTGATTTGTGAGAGCCGCAAGAGGATTGCAGTGGTTTCCTGCTGGCCAGCTTTAATCAGTGCAGAACTGCAAATGTCTACAGCCACAGATTATGTGGGGATAACATGACAAGGACCCAGTCCTACCAGCTTGACTAGATAACACATGGGGCACTGTACTTACTAATGAGACAGCGAAGATGAGCCGGGGAGTGAGCATGGGTCATATGTGTGTGTGTCCATGTCTGTAAGAGGTAAACTCCTCTGCATTGTTTGTGCCCATGAGGATTGTCTTCATAAGCCCTGCAAAATGCGATATGTGAAGTCGAGCGTGTATGAGCCATATCTTTGTTTTTCTCTGTTTGCCTTTGAACACAAATCAACATTTGTTTACTTCTCTTTGTACATGTGTGTGTTTATGTGAGTGTGTGCACATCGCCTGGGGCCAGATAATACAAGAGAATGCCAGTGAACCTTGTAAGAGCTACTGTCGTAATCCAGCCAGTGCAGATGCAACCAAGCTGAAAAAATACCGATCTATCGGACTGTTCACGCTGACCTGAGATCAGAGACTAGACTGAACTGGCAAGCAGGCTCTGACTCTTAACTTATGAAACGATACACATGATTCATCGCCTGAATGACTTCATTCCTTCAGCATGACAGAAAGCTCTACAATACCGACCATATCTGATAAAGACTATACCCAGCACAACCAATGAGGAGCTCAAAGTTGGCAAACACCAAAGGACAGACAAATCGCTTCTATTGTATGGAAGTAAGAAAAATAATTTTGAGATTAAAGCACCGTTAAAGCTTTTTGATATGCTGAAAACCGAGGCGTAAAGTAGAGTTTAGTGTTCTGTCTAAATCAATTACCCACCGTCAATAGAGCACAATTGGAAAGCAAAATGGACATAGAGACAGAGCGGAAATGCTGGGAGAGAAAATGAAATGGCTCGGCCTGATTCTCCTCGTTTGAACACACTGACTAAGCAAACTACATAAGACTGCCTCTTATTGATTTATTATTTAAGTGTCTGTTGTGAAAAATTACAGTGCTGCTGCCTACGGACCAATTCCCAAGAAAAATACAATTTGTGCAATTTACCACTCATTAAAATAAATAAACAAATAAATGAAACGCACAGAACATTGCTTTAGGGGAAGCAAATTTGGTCCTGGTGCTGTTATCATCCTATCCAATCAAGGTAATCTGCTGACACAAAACTCTTGTTAAACATGGTAATGCAGACAGATTAATGTGCAGAAAGCTTGATAGCACCCAACAAGGTCTTAATTAAAAGTGGGATGTAGGTATAGATGTGGAATATTTGCTGGAAGTGTTTCGAAGGAGACTAATTGGTGTAATAATTGCTGAGACGCAAATAGTTCAATTAGAAACTGATTGTCTCATTATAGCAGTATACAAGTTGACAAGAAGCTGAATTCCCCGAGGCTCAACAGGAAGAGAGTGTGACACTGGGAAGCGTTGGTGTGCTGGTAACCTAGGTGCAGGGTTGCCAGTACTGCATAACAAAACCAACCCAAAGGCCAATAATTTAGATGTAAGATAGCCTCAAATGGGGCACCACTGAATGTTGTGATTTTAGATAAAGTGGATAAAGTGCAAAAGATTGATAGATGCAAGTGACTGAGTTGGATGTTACTATGGACGTTATCTTTTGGAAAGATAAACTGAAGTTTCCTGGAAGTAGTAAGGCAAACCTTATTCTAGATTCAACAAATAAATCAAGAGATTAATTGTTATTAACTGACATCAGTTATATAGAATCTAATGCAAATTAGATAATCATAAACTGACAATATGGACTAATGCCAACAGTCTCTGGAAAGAGTGATATTTATGTTCCGCCTGGTCATGTGCTGAGTCTGAGTGGAGACGTCTTCCACTTGTTGACCTGGGCCACGTTGCAGTGGGAAGAAAGGAGTCTGATCCGTTTCAGAATCTTGAACATTAAGCACTGGTGAATGATGAACTCCTGAGCACCGAGAAGGTGCTTGGTCTGGAAACACACAAACAGAGGAGCCTTGAAGGTGAAGGTTTTGAAATCTGTGCAGAAGATCCGGACAACCTTGAACACGCAGGAGAAGGACCACTGACGAGACGATTCTGATGTTGTTGGAGAAGATCCTAGCAGTTTGGAACCCGCAAACGGAGGATCGCTGATGAGAAGGTTCTGAAGTTGTTGTAGAAGATGGGGGGCACTAAGCTTATGGTCGTTGTTGCTGTTGCTGTTTCCAAACTCCCCAAATTCGCTTCTTTCAGAATTTCTTTGTTTCTCCTTGGAATACCTGAGCATAGCAGCTTAGCAACATAGAGCTTAGCACTTACAGTAGACATGATAGGTTAGCACACTTCTTTTTCTTGAAGAGAACCTGTTAATCTTTCCTGAGAAGGAGGGATTTGCAAGTTGGCACCTTTCAGATCCAGCGTTTTGATTGGCCGATGCTGTCGGAGATGGCCATGGCATGGCTCCTCTCTGGCATGAGGTCTATTTGCATAGCTTAAAGTCCACAATTAGAACAATGTCTTTAAGGTTTTTCCTATGCTTAAGTTACTTTCCAAACCAATTCCAGAGTAACCTAAACATTGTGCTGAAAATATGAAGACCAAACATCAATGGGTAATGCAGAACATTGACTCATGCATTCAAATATACAGTATACACCTTAATAGGTAAGGTTGCATACGTTATTGTATCACAAACAGCACTCAATAAGTATATACAGTTCTGTAAATGGATATGAAGAAGGTTTAATAGATATTGTGTCCATTTTGTGTGAATGCATGTGAATATGTGTCCTTCCCTTGCTCATTGATTAGAAATGGCCTTTTTGTTCTGCTAAAACCCCCTTTTCAGTGATAGTTGTGTTTAAACAGTTTCTCCAACAGTTTAAAAGTATCCCAGTTCCGTGGGAAAACTGCAGACTTGGCAACCCTGCTTGGGAGGTTGAGTTTTGGTGAAAGGAGTTACTTTATGTTCGTGAATGCATCTTGATGGCTGTCATAGTGTTTGAAGTAATTATCTGGTTGGATACTTTGGAGGCTGAATGTGTGTTTTTGTGCGTAGGGGAAAGTTTGCATATAACCGCTCATGGAGTGTGTTCGCCATTGTCTTTGTGCACAATCCCTTAAAGAGGCTGTGGGGATTGAGAGTTGGGCCCTGCTTTGATCACACTGGATAGGGACTGCTGGCACAGGCACACTGCGTAGTTTGCTTCAAGCCTACATGTTTAAAAAAGTGTCTCAGAGCATCTCACTCACAGACCTTGGATTGCCAATGTAGATTCTATCCCCTACTTAATGATGAGCTGTGTCGCTAATGGTGGCTGAGCACCGAAATTGTTTTTCCGCTGCATGCAAATCACACCTCTTTTTATCCCATGTAAATTATGCTTATTCCAAGCAGTGAGCAGGGACAAGCTGTGTTGTTTCTTAGTGACGCATCCTGTACCTGTTTGATTCACCAGACAAATTTGTCTATTGAGAAACATATAGACCTACATGAAATGAATAGTTAAATCAAGAACAGTCAAATAATTTGCTGTGATACAATTTACAGATCAGAATTAGGCTTTCACGTGCAATTTGCTGATGAGACAACTACATGTGTGCCAAGTTTGTTTGTTGGGAAAGAGAATGAGAATCTATGGAGCCGGTAATGTGACATTTGCTGAAAGGATTTTGATTCAGTCTTGATTCATGCACTCTACAGATTTGTTCAAAAGCACAGATTCATTCAAGAACAAAACAACTGTTTTTTTTTTTTTTCATCAAGTAATTTTTGCAGGAAACCCCTCTACTCTGTGTTTCACACACAACAGGTGATCATGCTGTCGCTTTGGTTAAATTGCCATTATATTATATTATATTATATTATATTATATTATATTATATTATATTATATTATATTATATTATTTGCAAAACATTATATTTCAAATAAATGCTGCTCTTTTGACATGTCTATCTATCAAATAATTGTGATAAAATAATAAATAACAGTCAATATAAATACATAATGAATACAAACATTATTAGGAAGCATAATAATTAATGTTTCTTGAGAACCAAATTAGCATATTAGAATAATTTCTGAAGGATCATGTGACACTGAAGACTGGAGTAATGGCTGCTTGAATAAATTCTATGTAAATAAATAAATTACATTTTAAAACAGATTACATATTAAAATAGAAAACAGTTATTTTTTAATGATTATAATATTATTGCTTTGTTGTAGTTTTGAAAAAAAAAATGCATCCTTGGTGAGCATTCTTTCAAAATATTTTATATTTTGAAATAATATACTTCTTACAATAATGTTATCTGCAAAGTATCTCACTATTCTTCAGAAAAATCCTTAAGGTCCCACAAATTCGTTGGTTTTCCAGCATCTTTTGCGTGTTTGAAGCCTTTCCAACAATGACTGTATGATTTTGAGATCGATCTTTTCACACTGAGGACAACTGAGGGACTTACATGCAACTATTACAAAGCGTCCAAACGCTCAATGATGCTCCAGAAGGAAAATTGATGCATTAAGAGCCAGAGGTGTAAACTTTTGAACAGAATGAAGATGTGTACATTTTTCTTTTTTTTTCTTCTCATTTAGTACTATCCTTCAGCAGCTACAGAAGATACTTACATGTTTCCCAGAATACAAAATAAGTTAAATTTACCCTGATCTTCAAATTCAAAAAGTTTTCACCTCCAGGCCCTTAATGCATCATGTATCCTTCTGGAACACCAGTGAGTGTTTGCACTTTTTGTAATAGTTGCATGTAAGTCCCTCAGTTGTCCTCAGTGTGAAAAGATGGGTCTCAAAATCATACAGTCATTGTTGGAAAGGGTTCAAATATGGAAAGTATGCTTTATGCCACAAAGAATTTGTGGGACCTGAAGGAATTTTCTGAATAACAGCAGGCAATTTAACTGTTCAGGACAAACAAGGGACTGTGGATCATCCAGGTAAGAACACAGTATTAAAGAATTAATTAACATTTTGCAGATACTGCAAAGTGTATGTAAATTTTTTACCACAACTGTGTGCGTCGTGTGTGTGTGCATATATATATACACGTGTATATATATATATATATATATATATACATGCAGACTATATATATAGTCTATATACATATATACAGACTGATTATTGGATGGGGAAAATGAAAAAAAAAAAGGTAATTTAAGAAGTAGTGAGTGACTGACAGCAAGTTCTCATGGAGATGAAGGAGGGGAACCCTACTGCTCAGAATGGAGCAGCCTGGTGAAGAATAACACGGAGCACTGTGGGGGAATGGAAATCACAGCACCTAAAACAGGCTTGTCAGTGGCTGCTTTGGGGTGGCATAGGTAATGATGGCCTCAGGCTGTGGTTGAGGCTTGGAACAGCAGCAGGGTGGCACCGAGGAGAGGCTGAGGGAATCTGACAGGGGTGAGAACTCCTGAATGCTAATGCCTTTAGTGCTTGGCTGATTGGCTAATAACTCACAAGACATATTCACCGGAGAAAGTCACCCTCAGATTCTGTGTGTCCAAAACCAGATGAAGCCAAACAATTTATGTCCTGTCCTAATGCCCCTGTCTTATAAACATTCATTTCGCCTCAAATGAGTAGCTGACATGTGCTGTAAGGGACTTTTGCTGCACCCCATCATGGTTCAATGTCATTTATGGAATAAATGGGAGCTATCTGGTCAGCCATCTATTGTTTATCAATTAGTTCATTTGTATCCTCTTTCACCTCTACCCATGTCCCACAGCTCGGCTCTGACCCATACAGATCCCTGTGAATAGAAATGACCTGCACTGTCCTCATGTTCTTAGATAATTGGGAAGATTTACATCCAAGCTGGTAGGGAAAAATGTAGTAAATCTAAGTACACTATTAAAAATAAACATTTAAAAAGGGGGTTTTCATAGCGATAACATAAAATAACCAATTTTGGGTTCCCCAAAAAACCTTTCAGGGAACAGTTCTTAAAATTTTTTTTTTTCTTAGTGTGAAAAACATTAAAAAAAAATGTAAAGAACATTTTCTACTATATTTTTTTTGCCTATTGGCGTTAATTTTAAACTTGAAATGAATAACTGATGGTGAGCAGGTGATGTTATTTCCAAATTGTTGTCTAGATGCTACAATTTGGTTTTTCAGTCAAACTTGAGACCTGAGTCACTAGTGATGTGAAAGGCAAACTGTGTTTGTTTTTGGATAAAATAAGCTGCTTTATGATCACATTATAAATGTTGAATCTATAAAGAAACTTTTGTTGAATTAAAAGGTTCCGTGGATATTAAATGTTCTTCATGGAACCATATATGCCAATAAAGAACCTTTATTTTTCAGAGTGTACTGTTGAGGCTCAGGCATGCAGCACTTTTGGATTTGATACATAATTAGTTTTCCACCTTTTTTTTTTAATTTCCACAAATGCCTTAAAACATGAATTGCTTGCTTTTTAAATTTTTAATAAATCATCCTTCCCTTACTTAAGGAGTAAAAAAATTAAAGAATAATAATTAAAAAAAACTATACCTTTGTCTTATTGGCCCGTCACATCAGGTTTATCATATTCTTATCCATTCTAAATGCATTGGCCGAGTATCTCTATCCTTTTATAGCCACAGTAGCTTAGACGAAAATCTAGAAAAAGAACAGCAAATTGTTTCCCTTGACTTTGGTTATTAGTGGAAGTTAAGGAGCTGCTGTTTGAGCATTCGCTGCGGGCAATACCCTTGCTGTACTGAAGACACTTGCGGAGAGAGTGAAGAGAAACAGGGATAATAGGCCTCTCTGCGCTGCCTTTATTGCCTGGCGTGTGTTTAACTCTCTAGTACTCATCTGTCTGTGCTGTGCGATTGACTGACTGGCCATGGCAGCCACTCTACAAATTATTACTTTGAAACAGTATAATTAAAATGTGTTTAATTAACAGAGCAGAACAACAGAGAACGGTTGGAACACTGTGACATCAACATTGGAAATCTGTCTTCAGAGAAGCAAAATAAAAACGAGGTTTGCAAAGCCGACCTCATACGTCATCCGCCCGGAACTGCTTCCGTTTACAACAGTGAGCGTAAACTAGATTAAATTGATTATTACGTTTTGAATATGGAAATTTTCTTACTAAAACGCATCGATTCGCTACAGAAGGCCTTTGTTCACCCCCCAGAGCTGTGTGACACTTTTTTTATGGATGGGCGCTTTTTATTTAACTTCTTTTGGACTGATGCATGCAACATCCGCTGAGTGGCATTAAATAGCTTGAAAGATCAAAGACAATTTTTAATATAACTCCGATTAGATTCGTCTGAAAGAAGAAAGTTATATACACCTAGGATGACTTGAGGGTGAGTCATTTATGGGCTAATTTTCATTTTTGGGTGAACTAACCCTTTAATTTTCTCAAAGTTAGCCTCTAAATAAGTAGCCTTTTGTTTCCGTTATTTGTAGGTGTTGCTATGCAGTTATTAAAGAGATAGAGAGGAAGAGAAAGAGCGTGTTTTTTATCTTATTTTAGTCGCTTGCGTGTATATGTCTTGTGTGTGAGAGAGACAGTGGTTTTTCAAACTTTGATGCCAAGGACCTACAAATATAATAATTCCCTTCAGGTCTGGTTTTATGGAGGTGCTAAAGATGAATCTGTAATACTAACATTGGCGAAACAGATCTGGCAATCTAGCCAGTGCGTATTTGTGTTTGCGCTCTAGAGAGCGTAAAAGGTTTCCATTTACAATGTGTTATACTGTGTTTGGAGTTGAATCTACTTCATCCAGCGCTGTTTGTTATATGTGTTCTTAATCATCTCGATACTGTTTGTTTTACTGACGGAGGAAAGCTTCATATGATTCATATAACTCAAAATAATAGTTGATTCATAATTAGTGGCATGGCTAGTTCACTCGACAGAAATACGGAACACACATCATAACTGCTAAAATATTTGTAGGGCAGACGGACAGGTCAGGTCAGCCAAAGCGCTCATGGTACTCACAGTGCGTACAGCCATACACCTGCAGGTGCCACGGTCCACGTTCATAAAAAAATAATTTTCAGTAATTCTTCAAAGTGAGTTGGTCTGCACAGACTTCATGTCTGTCAGTCTTACAAACCTTCAAAGATGTGTCTGTGAGATGACACATTTCCAAGTTTCTTCTTTGAGATGTTTACTCATCTGATGCACTGTGGAAATTACTTTCTTCAGCTTCTTATTTATTTATCAGTCTTGAATTTTAATCGGTGGATCTGGCTTTGGGATGAGCATAGACTTCAAGCTATAAACTGATTAATGTGCATACTCACAATCTCAGCATAAATTGGAAGAGTATTTGAAAGAAGGAGAGACTCAGCAGTACATGGTAGATGTTGATTAATGCATAAAGAGAAGTGATACTACACTGTGATGAGGTTAAACACACAATGAAATAAATTTCACAAAGAAATGGCAATAAACACATTGAATTAAATTAGAAATTTTAAAGTAGAAATATTGAAATGGTATTTTCTTTTATTTATGAAAAAAAAAACATGTTGACTGTTGATGTTGCAAGTCGCCATAAAACTTATTGTGTGGCATTTTTAATTGAAATTGCTTGCCAAAAAAGAAGGATTTGACTTTATCGCTTGGTTGTTAATAGGATTGTGAAAGTGAAAGGCAGAGCTGAATGTGACTGGCCAACCTGATCTCATGAGAATACATAACTATTCTATGAGTTGGCGATTTAGTATGAGTTCATATGTTTTGGTTCATATTCAAAAATGTAATTTTTAGAAACAAACAAATAATAAACTAAGCATGATGGTCCACACCTAACCCACCTCAAACCTGGGGTGTAAGAAGAACATAGTATTGATTGTGATTTAATGCTTCATGAAAGGCTTTTTTTTTTTTTTTTTTTTCAGAAATTGTTGATCTTAAAGTGTCTGGATGCCAACACTACTGTACATTCACGCAAATCTGTGTATTTGCCATTAGATGACAGCACCTGTTCTTCCAAGAAGGAGAGAGCTACTTCATTACTACCAATCATTCAGTCATCACTTATTGCATTCAATTAAATCACTAACGATTGTTGCACTGAACACTGTATTGCCTAAATTGCACCTGTGTTTCTCAGCAGTTCGCTGTCACAGGTTTATGAGGCAGGAATATATTCTAATGTGATCCTTAGCACTGAGCAGGTCACATTTATTATGTGCTAGCTGATACACTATCTAACTTGAGCTGTAAATAGCTTTCTCAGTTTTCAAGAGCTGAGGCCGCATTGCTCTCTCTGTGTTTTGAATAAGCGATTATTGTGCCTGTCGCTACAGGCTACAGATACCGTCATTATCAACTGTGGCAGGAGACTCTCCAGCTCCCCTTGCAAATATATCATAAATCAGTCTCCACCAAGCTCACTGGAGGTTGATGATGTGATGCGATTGAAGAGCGAGTTACCTTTAGATGAATCCTGATGAAATCATCCTGAGAAATCCTGAATGCAAGTGTCTTCTCAGTGATAGGATTTGGACATCACACAGTGGTTACAATGGTTTTTATTTTAAATGGGTGGGTTTTAGAATTTAGAGTAAAATTTCTACTTCAGTAAGCAGCAGAATCACTTGACACATAAAACAAACTGAGGTCATAGACATTTGTGAATGCTTAAATGATCATTTGACTAGCTACTATATGTTAAATATAATGTAGACAAATCTATTGTTTGTAAACAAAGTCAACATTCTTTTGAGTCAGATCTTTTTATGAATCTGTTAAACCACTTCACAAAACCAGTAAAACCAATTTGTTCATCAATCCAAACCCTTACCAAAAAGTAGTATACTTCAAGTTTATTTTAGTAAGTATACTTAAGTAAAGTTCAAGTATATTTTTAAGTATTTATGTAGTAAGTATACAAATATCAGTGTACTAGTAGTATACTTGTAAGTGTACTATTTCAATACTCCTTGGGACTAAATTGGCCCACTTTCTAGTATATAAAAGTATACTTTTAAGTATACTTTAAGTATAACAGTAGTAAACTTTGAGTACACAGCTAGTTTACATCAAAATTTTTAGCTTGTACTGCAACTATACTAAAAGTGAACTTATAGGTATACTGATAGTTTACTAATTAAATACTTGTAGTAGCATTTTTAGTACACTTTGAAATCCCCTACAGTATAACAATGAAAACACAGATTCTAGGAGCACAATTATAGCTAAAATATATTTAGTATAAGTCAAGTATACTTAAATGTCATTTTAAGTATATTTCTGAGAAGTACATAAAGCCCATTTCTGAGAAGCACATAAAAAATAGACTAAAAGTATACTTTCCTATTTTTAGTTTAAAAGAAGTATACTAATAGCACACTTGAATAAACTTCTTTTTCGTAAGGGAATGAATCGTTCTGAGCTGTTCGAATTAGGGTGACCATTCATCCTCTTTTTAATTTGGCTTTGTTTTCCTATTGGTGTGCTCTATACAGTCCTCATACATTATATGTACACTTATTTCAATTGCTTTAGTCTCATCCTCAGACGTCACGCCCACGGACCGTTGGCTGAACGTCTGATGCATATATGGCACACAAAATTGGAAACACTTCAGGAGTTTTGAAGTCGTCATCAGATTTGTTGAATTCTACAGGATTTCTGGGAGATGTGTGTGTCGCGTTCTTTAACATTCTGCTTGGAAACATCTCGGTTACGTATGTAACCCTCGTTTCCTGAAGGAGGGAACAGAGACGTCACGTTGGTGACCGACGAATTGGGATCTCGCTTCGAAAGACCAATCTACTTCGAGTGTAACTAAACAAGCCAATGCACATTGGCATGCGATGATTGCATCCAGCTGCCGCTGATCACATAAAAAGCATGCGTGAGCATAAAAAGGCAGCAAGTGCAATGCATACCAGGTTTTCGCTGAGGAGCCAAGCAGCCATGGTACAGCAGCCATGGTGATGGGAATACACTGGTTGTAGCAGAACGATGTTGTCGCTCGGCTCCAAAGCGAAAAGCTGGTATGCGTTGCACTTGCTGCGTTTTTATGCTCACGCTGTGATCAGCGGCAGCTGGATGCAATTATCGCATGCCATTGGCTCGTTTAGTTACACTCGAAGTAGATTGGTCTCTCGAAGCGAGAGACGTCACATTGTTGACCGACGAATTGGGATATCGCTTCGATAGACCAATCTACTTGGAGTGTAAACTAAACGAGCCAATGCACATTGGCATGCGATAATTGCATCCAGCTGCCGCTGATCACTGCGTGAGCATAAAAAGGCAGCCGGTGCAACGCATACCAGGTTCCCTTTCGGTCGGTCACTCTCGACGTCACGTCGGTTACCGACGAATTGGGATCCCTACCAAAGCGCTATGGATGCTGCCCCTTCCAGTGTCCTGAGCTGCCTGCGCCCCTTTTTGGTGTAGACCAGGGCTCGCAACAAGAAGACCAGCTTTCACTGTTGTCATAGCACTTCCCACTCAGTGAGATTGGACAACACTGGGAAAACGTACCCACACCACTGTGGCGCGGAAGGATCGACACATGAAAGTACGCGTCCTTCAAACCAATCTCGGGGACGGATGCACCCGATCAGGGAAATGCTCTTTTATGTGCTGAGGCGCACAGGGGAGATGGCCGCTTGCAGCACAACAGGGGGTAGTGCAGCCTGAAGTGTGCAACCCACTCG
>NW_015554104.1:56035-92539 GCF_001515605.1 Sinocyclocheilus anshuiensis
AATCATCGCATGCCATTGGCTCGTTTAGTTACACTCGAAGTAGATTGGTCTCTCGAAGCGAGATCCCAATTCGTCGGTCACCGACGTGACGTCGAGAGTGACCGACTGAAAGGGAACAAAGATACTGTGACGCCAAACCCCCTCATGGAAGAAGAAAGCCATTGTGTTAACAACTGTGACAATGAGCGCTTATCAGGATCAACTAAATGCTGGATTTTCAAAAGTATGTGAAATATCTAAAGTTTACATAGACTCTTTAAAATGCATCCAAGAGTTTTAGACACCAGTCTCTTATTGTGGGGACATTTCCATGGCCCTAAACACATTTTAGGCAATTTAGAAATCCGACCAGGACATGTCCAGGAAATAGAGTACTTAGATATTGTTTCAGATCGTTTCAGATCATTTAATGCCGCGCCCAGGGCAGCACCAGTGTTATGAGATTTTTGGTTTCTGAGATTTTCTGTTTTGGTGGGTGAAGCATACATGAATATTCATAAGTTCCCTGGACATGCGCATGGAACTGAAAATGTTAGTTTATGCTCCTTGTATCTCGGCAGATTTAATGGAATATTTAAAAAAAGGTAAATATATTTTCAACGTTTCACAAACTTATGCCTAAAATACATTTGTTCATCATTTCGTAACAGTTTATAATGATTTTATTAGTTTTTAGTTTTATTATCACATTTTGTGCAGTCGTCCCTGACTGATTGCAGGCATTCTTTGTGTAATGTTAGGTTAAAGCACAGCAAACTTCAGCTAGTAGTGTATATTGATTTCAGTTTGTTGTGCTGTAGCTTGCAATGCTTTAAAACAGTCTGTTATTAGTTGTTATCATTTGTTGAATACATCACTGCCTGCAACAAATGAAATAAACGTTTATAAATGTATCTGTGGGCATATTTTTTGTATAATTGTGTGATGATCCATGTGTCAACTTACCCTGTTCAACATTCTCCATGTTGTCTGGTTGTGAACTGTCTGCTGTCTGGTTGTAAACTGTTACAGTCTTACACTGCTGCAAAAATTGTTACTGAAATTTCAGTGTTTTTTCATGTTTCCAATACAAAATATTTATACGTTTTTAAAAGCAAATATAAATGTACAAATTAAGATTATCACAAGTAAATGTTTAAGGTTCCACTTGCACAGTGAAACCAAAAATCCCAGAACACCTGGATCAGCTACATGGATTTCCAGTAGTAGTGTAGATATGAACCAACTACGACTTCAGTTACTGTATTTATTGCTATGCTCTTCTGTTACCTGTTAGGTTTTAAAACTGTCATCCTCTGGCGATGAATGAAATACTGTTCATCACCACATCAGTGGCCTAATAAACATTTTGCAACCTACACTGATGTTATTCTCTGTCATCTGTTCTTTGAACATGTGTTGCACTGTACCTGGATAATACACAATGATAATCATTGATACAAATGCATGATCTATTTTGATGCACAACAAACACTCATTCAACATTATTTATAAGTCATAAAGTGTCATAAACATATATATTCTTAATTGGTCTTTAATTAGAGGCACATTTTATAAAAATAAAGTGGAATAAAGATTGGAATATGGCCTTGATTATCTTTTGATAACTAGATGTTGGTATAACGTGTGTTGGTGTGGATGTTTGATATTATGTGAGACAGTGACATTTATTTTGTTTTTTAAATTATGAATTCAATAGTGATTCACACTCAAAATCCAGGAAAATATTGGGCATGGAGGATGCGATTAATAAAGTAAAGTTTTCCTGAATTTTGAGAAGTATGAATCACTCTTGAATTCTTATTACAAACTAAAAAGATTTGTGCACCAAAATAAGACAACATAGGAGACAAGAGAGTGTGACATAAACATCATTGTTGAACCTGCTGTATAAAAATATGACATATAATAAAGATATTCTAAGATAATATGTAAAATAAAAAAATTAAAAATGTCTAAACTTGATTCAGGCATTTGTTTCATGACATTATATTTTTTTTTTAGAAATGTATACTTTTGTTTGCCAAGGATGCATTAAAATAATAAAAAATGACAGTACAGACATGTATAATGTTACAAAAGTTTTCTATTTCAAATAAATGCTGTTCTTCTGAACTTTCTACTCATCAAAGTGCCCTGTCCCTGTATAATGATTTCCACACTTCATTAAGCAGTACAACCATTTTCAACTGTGATAATAAGAAATGATTCTTCAGCAGAAAAGCAGCATATTAGAGTGATTTCTGAATGATCATGTGACACTGAAGACTGGAGAGGTCGAGCTCTGACATCACAGTGCGGAAAAAAAATTAAGTGTAAAATTATTTAACAGTATTTCTGTTTTTGACTACTTTTTAATCAGATGCAGGTCAGGTCTTATGGATGACCCTTTTTGAGAAATGAAAGTCTTCAAAAGAGGCATTGGATATTGCTACTGATGGCGGCCCACCCAGTTCATTCTAGAGCCAAGAACAGAGGTCGCATTTCCAGAAAAAATTGACAGAACAGAACCTTAAAATGACAGACTCTGCTGTGTGGTAAGACTGTGTTGTTCATACTGAGTAAAAAAAAATATTTCATGCAGTGAAGGAAAGTCAGTTTTTCTGACCTTTCTGACTTCTGGTTTTTACCACTTTTTCCTTCTTGCAACCTGTACTGTTTTCATGCATACCACATTTTTTTTAGGTTCATTTCATGGTCAACCAGAGTCTCGGTCTAGGTCTGAACTCCTACAAACCCTGTACTTACCATTTGCATGGTTTATATAATGCAGCTGTGGACAGTGATTGATGCCAAATAGACCAAACATCATATTGCTTTTATTAATTGTCTCCTTCTGAAGAAACTTCCATTGGAGAACTCCAGTGAGACTGATGAGTTGCACACCATTAAACTGGCAGGACAACACGACTTGATTTCTCTTGCTTTCTCTGTCAAATTATTTTTTTTCTTAGTCTATCCCCACATTTCTTGGCCTTTCATCTCCGAACATTTGATGGCCCTTGATTATTCCCTCTACTGAGATCCTGACAGTCTCACAGACTCCTGCTCTCTTGCTGAGAAGAAGAAATATATAAAGCTATATATAGATACAGAAAGTGGATAAGGGTTTGTATATATGTATATAATTTGACCAGTCCTCTATCCATGGCAATACTCAAAAAACAAATAAGATCCGCACATGAAAAATGGGCCAAAAACATATTTGTAATGTAGAATCAGATTTTGAACAACAAGTGGGTCAAATTTATAAGCGTTTTATTCTTAGGGGTTATCCCAAAAAAATGGTTGGATGCCGCTTTGGAGAAAGTGTGTGAAATAATATTTTGTAGTTTGTACTACCACTTATTCTGCACACAGTCAAGTGATTAAGGAACACTGGTACATACTCACGAGTGATCCAGTGGGTGAAAGTCTTTTTGGAGTCCAGCCACATTTTTTCATATTATAGAGCTAGAAATATTAGAGTTTTTTTTGGTCAAATCCGACACTTTCATTAAGACTATTCCTGATGGACGCATAAGTGAGGACATTGTTTTTTCCCCCCATCTTAGGTGTGCTTTATATAGATACATTCGTAGAAGATGTTTTTCTTTTCGGAGTAGTATAACAAATCGTATGTATAAGATTAAACAATTTGTGACATGAGCTTTTACTAATGTAATATATTTGTTAACCTGCCCATGTGAAAAACAATATGTAAGACAGACAGATTATGACACACATAATTGAACATATGAGTGCAATCAGAAGAAAAGATCAGAAATCTCCGGTTGCTCATCAATTTAATGAAATGTCCCATTCAATCTTGGATTTAAACTTTGTAGTTATTGAGCACATAACCCAGTCGTGTAGGGGTGGTAACATGGAGCAGAGACTTTTACAGAGGGAGTGTAAATGGATCTTTGATCTTAAGTGTGTATATCCTCTAGGCATGAATGAAGAAATGAGTCTCAATTGTTTTTTTGTAAATGCTGATTTATAATTTTTTTTAAAACTACATTGGGGCAGTCGTGGCCTGATGGTTAGAGAGTTGGACTTGTAACCTGAAGGTTGTGGGTTTGAGTCTCATGTCTGACAGGAATTTTATGTGGGAGGAGTGAATAACCAGCACTCTCTTCCAACCCTCAATACCTCGACTGAGGTGAGACCCTTGAGCAAGGCACCGAACCCCCAACTGCAGCAATATGGCTGCCCACTGCTCTGAGTATAATTTCTAACATTCTGAGTATGGGTCACCATACTTGGCCAAACGTTACTTCACTTGTTCCATATATTGTTAAAGATGTAAAATCATGTTACTGTGATGTATTTCAATCTTCAATCATGTGACATCTGAATTCATATTGCATGGTATTTTTTGTGAGATTCAAGTATGATAATCGTGAATATTTATGATATGCTTTTTTGAATTTTTAAAGCTTTGAATAAATTATTGGTACAGTTATAATGTATTTTTGGATCTGTTTACCTATATATGGTTTTAAAATCAATGGCCGGTATAGTATAATTATTACGGTAAATAAGGCTGTTAAATGGGCGCAGGTGTATGCTTGGAAACACGGCACTGATGAAGGGTTAATCCCGAAAACATTTTGTGCAATTTACACTTTTTTGCACTTTATTTGTGGCTTCTGGATAATAAATTCATGTGAGCTTTTTTGGCCCATTGTTCATGTGCGGATCTTATTTGTTTTTTGATCTTAAAGCTATTGGATCTACGCACCGGCAGAAGTTTATATATTTAATTGAGTTGGACTTGTGTCTTGCGCTACGCTACTCCAGTCTTTACAATACTTTAGATCAGTGATGGGCAAACTTGGCCCTTCCAGGCCACTTTCCTGCAGAGATTTGATCCAACCCTGATAAAACTCATCTGCCTGTAGCTTTCTAGTAGTCTTGAAGACAATGATTAACTGGTTCAGGAGTGCTTGATTAGAGTTGGAGCTAAACTCTGAAGGAAAGTGACCTGGAAGGGCCAAGTTTGCCCACCCCTGCTTTAGATTCATAAATTCAATTGCTCAGTTTTTTCAATTCCTCTTGTTTTACACCATGAAGGTGTAGTGAGGTGAAAAAATGCATGTGTGATGATTACAAGTCTCCTTTGCAAAATGATGTCAATTATACATCAATTGCCTGACTTCCATTGTGAGAGAATTATATATATATATATATAGTTATATATATATATAGTTGCTCTGAAGGCTAAGTTTAAATGGTAAGTTAGATCAAATTTAATTTACGTTGAATCCACTGTTGCTGAACAGCATTGTCATTTAGAATACCTGGGTGTTATTTGCACATGTGACACCAATTATTTTGCGAGGTTTGTTCACACATCACATAATGAAGGCATGTGTGAGTCTTCACAGTAGGAGAGCAGTGTAATAAATCAGGTTCTTATTTTTAAATAAACGGAAGTTCAGTTTACTTGTAGTTATTAAATAATATAACATTCTCCAACACTTTATGGAATATCACTTACCAAAAACTGCAAATGACTTTATTGTTGTTAAATGTCCCATCTTGATTTCATTTCATAAATAAATGTCCTAAGAGGCTCTTCATCATTTAGTGATGAACTGGAGCATCTTGAGCACAGACAGTCGTTCGGTGATTCCTGCTATTTCTGACCAGTCTTTAGAAAGTAGATAAATGTGTTGACATCAAACTTATTGAATTAATCTCATGTGTCGAAGCATTCACACTTACAGTCCTGGACCACAACTTTTTGCGACTTTGTCTTGTAGAAAAGCTTCCAAAGAAGATAAAAATGTAAATCATCGCAGAATAGGTTTATTTATGGCTGAGTATGACATTAGACAGTTTTGCTTCTGTGGTTTCTCTGTGTTTGGTCTTCTACTGTGATCATTGGATGGCAGACCATCTGAAAGTTGTGTAGCATAATCAGCCTTTTTTTTTTTTTTGGATGTTCTTTTTCCAGATGATATTCATTTTGGTTTTGGTGTAAACAGGCTTGTCATTTATTTAAAAAAAATTTTTTTTTTTTTAGAATAAAATGCATTATATTACAACAAGATATGTAAACACTCAACAATGTGCATAGTATACAAAAATAATTTTTAGAAAAAAGTAAGCATGAAGGTTTACCGCTAACCCCACCCATAAACAACCATCACTAGGTGTTTACATTTTTATATATTTACATTTGTATGACATAAAAGCAGATTGTACAAACTCATACTGATTTATACAAATTAGCCTCCAATTTACCAAAACGTAAAATAATTAAAGGGATAGTTCACCCCAAAATGAAAATTCTGTCAATTCTGTCATGTCGTTCCAAACCCGTAAGACCTTTGTTCATCTTCGGAACACAAATGAAGATATTTTTGATGAAATCCGAGAGCTCTCTGACCCTGCATAGACAGCAACGCAACTGAAATGTTCCCAGACCCAGAAATGTAGTAAGGACATCGGTAAAATAGTCCATTTGACATCAGTGGCTCAACTTTAATTTTGCGAAGCTACGAGAATACTTTTTGTACGCAAAGAAAACAAAAATAACGATTTCTTTCAACAATTCTTCTCCCCCAAGTTACTGTCTTCCGCCATTTTGGAGAGTACCATAACGCATTCACGTGCTTTTCCTGAACGTAAACAAGGCGCAGCACATGTGTGTTCTCCGTCAGCAGCATTGTTTACGTTCAGGGAAAGTGTGCGCATGTGTCGTGATACTCTCCAAAATGGCAGAATTGTTGAATAAAGTCGTCATATTTGTTTTCACAAAAAGTATTCTCGTAGCTTCACAAAATTACGGTTGAACCACTGATGTCACATGGACTGTTTTACCGATGTCCTTACTATGTTTCTGAGTCTGGGAACATTTCAGTTGCGTTGCTGTCTATGCAGGGTCAGAAAGCTCTCGGATTTCATCAAAAATATCTTAATTTGTGTTCCGAAGATGAACGGAGGTCTTACGGGCTTGCAACGACATGAGGGTGAGTAATTAATGACAGAATTTTCATTTTTGTAATGAGATTTCAAAGTCAGGTAAACTGGAAACAAGAAAATAGCAGAATGTATAGGATAGATAAATGTAAGCGACTGAGCAGGATGTAGCTTTGGCAAAGTAGTGTAGTGGTGTTATGTTATCATACAAAGATGACTTGTTTCTTTGGTAAAGTACTCTGTTGTTATCAAACTTGTATCAAAGTACATTAGATTATCATATTCCCACAGCAGAGTAATGCCAGGGTCTCTGGATAGGGTTTTGGTTAGAGACGTTCTACAGGGTTTTGTTCATAAGTTTGATGGGGTCTCCAGGGGTTGTGCAGAGTGACATTGCAGTAGGAAAGTAGACAATTCTGTTTCAACATCCTTGAACACAGTTTTTATTTGGTAAATAATTTGTCATGCCCAAGAACCTTTGAACACCATACTTGTCCGCTGGGGTTGGCATAGAACGGACTGCGTCTGTTTTTGTAGGGTCAGGCTTTATGCCCTGGTCAGTTAGAAGGTGACCCACATATGACACCTCAGACACCCGGAAACGACACTTGTCAGGGTTGAGCTTAAGATTTACCACGCGTATTCTGTCCATGACCTGCTGGAGGAGCAGATCATGCTCTTCTCTTGTGCTGCCCCAAACGAGGATGTCGTTAACAACAATTGCGCATGGCTGTCCTTCAAAGAGCTGCTCCATACACATTTGGAAGACTTCACTTCCCATGGAAATTCCATGAGGCATTCGGAGGAAGGCATATCGGCCCGCCGGGGTCATGAAGGTGGTCAGCTTTGATGACCCCTCACTGAGTGGCACCTGCCAGAATCCACACTTCGCATCAAGGATGCTGAACACCATGGTTCCTGGCATGTCAGCGATCACCTGTTCTACTGTTTTCATGGGATGATGTGGTCTGAGGAGGGCTTTGTTGAGGTGGACAGGGTCAATACACAGTCTTACGGCACCATCTTTTTTACATGCAGCCACCATAGAAGACACCCACTCAGTGGGCTCCTGAACTGGCTTAATGACTCCCAGTTTAGTCATTTTGTTGAGTTCATTGATTATTTTGTCTTTCATTGCCAATGGCATTCGTCTGGGAGCACATATTGTAGGGTGCACAGAGGGGTCTAGGCGCATGTGATACACTACAGGCAGTTTGCCTATAGTGCTGCAGTCAAAAAGATCTTTATACTCTGTGAGCTCAGGGGCCCCCTGCTGGAGAGCGTGCACATTCGGGCCAAGTTGCACAAAGCCTAGTTTAACGCTGTCTCTGAGGCCCAATAGAGGTTTTACATCACTGTCAACAACATGGAACTGTAGTGTGCCACATGTGAAGTTTACATTAGTAACACCTAGAGTCCTTATGATCTGACCGCCATAAGCCACAAGGTTGACTACATGGCTGTGGTCGACATGAGCGCCTGGGTCGATGTGCTGGAGAATGCCTCTGGACAGTACATTGCACCGAGCTCCAGTGTCAATCTTCACCTTAAGTTGCTTCCCTGTGTTGGAAGTGGACTGTCAGTCGGCGATGGAGAGGACCTGCTCAATGGTCTGTTTGTGGGGTGGCCTAACCGAGCCCTTCAAATCACTTATGCCATTCTGGCACCCCGAGGCCCATCCTGAGGGCTATTTATACGCCTTCCCTACGCCTCTCTGGGCGGATTATTAAGTGTGTTACACGGGACTGATGCAAGCTCTACGTGGCCGTATTGTGTCAGAGTCCGTTTTCTGTTCTGAGCCATTGTGTCAAGAGTCTTAGCTCTGTTTGTGTTCTCTGTTTTGAATTTTTACTTTGTTTTTCCCCCTGCAGTCTAATAAACCTGCATTTGGACCCAGACCCCTTTTTACACGGTGTGTTTTCCTTCACCGCGCCGTGACATGGACAGGACGGTAAATATCTCTCCTCTATCAGCTGGCACCTCTACACTTTCACAGTAAAAAAAGTCTGCTGGTTCATATGCAATCTGTGCATCAAGTTCACTTATTCTATGTGTCTGTCCTCCCCTGCGTATGGTGTGGTGCCACCACAGTTTAAACATGTAGAATATTGCACGGCACAAACTTCACTTTCCTTCTTTAGTTCTTTGGTACCTGCTTCTTTTTTTATTTCTTTGTTTCCTTTTTCAGACTGGTCATGTAGCATGCATATTTCGATAGCTGAGTTTAAAGTTAGATTTTTTTCTTTCAGCAGCTGTGTGTGGATATTGTCATTGTGAATGCCACATACTAATCGATCTCTTATCAGTTCGTCGTGCAGCGTGCCAATTCGCATTTTCTGGCTAGTGTTTGTAACGTGGCAACGTACGACTGTATTGTTTCATGTGGCTTCTGGTTCGTTGTATTAAATGCATGTCTGTCCATAATTACATTATTTACAGGCAGGCAGATTTCCTCAAACTTCTTTACCAGTACCTCCGAATCCTCCGGATCTTCCTCCTCCTCGAAAGTGAAAGAGTCATATTTATCTTGGGCATCGGGACCAGCAAGGTTCAGAAATGTGTACGCTTGCACTTTTATTGTCACTGCTGAAAGACCGGCGTTGCTGTAAATGCGCCACTTGCGCTTAAACTTCGTCCAGTTGTCCGCAATATTCTCATCAAAGACGGGGGGATCGATCTTACGAAGTCCTTGTGCCATCGTCACTACAGGCTCACTTCTGACAGATTAACTGACACCTTTTGTAGAACTGAGGTCTCGCTTTATTCACCCATACGATCGCCCTTCCTATTCCAGTGTTTTGCCCATAATCCCCCAGACCTCCTACGTCATCTCTTGTAGACAGCCACAGGAAAGATAACAAGTAACCATCAATATAATCTACATGTTGTGCCGAATACAGTCCAAACATGACACCAGCCGGTTGAACTATCACCCTTGCATTCATTTGTGTCTTAATAAGAGAGTTTCTATGAATTGTTGTAAAACAAACAGGCATCCTTTCGCCATTCTCTGAATGAACTTGGAGTGGATGTGCTGCAGTTTGTTTATTTTGATGCCAAATTCTATGCAGTCTTTTGTTCTTTCTTGTGGCATGACCAGGCAAGTTCCACTAGCTAACATTTTGGTAGGAAATGTCACATCCTCACCCTCTTCTATCTCCCTTACTGATTAAAAATGGACTAAGCTACTGCCTCTGACATTTCTCTCCACTTTCCTGCCACATATTGACTAAGAGGTATTCCTCTCGGCAGGGTCTGGTGTTGGTGTCCCCATGACACCCCCCAACGAGGTGACAGGCAGTTGTCCTATCTGTCTTATCTAATGGCAACAGGCAGTTGTTTGTGTTATTCCACTGAAAACAGATAACGCTGAAAAAAAAATTCCCATTTCAGTGGTTGAAAAGGGAATTTGGACTGCCGTCTTGCATGTCAGTATTTTAGTAGAAAATAATTATTCTATACAAATATCTATCAGAATATCTATCCGAAGACTGTCACAATCAAAGGTTGTTATTAATTTTCTAGAGAACAGTGTTAAGGCCTGTTCACACCAAGGACGATAACTATAAAGATAACGATATAGTTTTAAAAATCGTTCTCAATATTAAAGAATAGCAGAGTCCACACCACAGCTATAACGATAAAGGCACAGAGAAACAATATCGTTGAAATCACTTTCAGAATATTTTTTTTCAGCTGATGAATGATAAAACATTGACAGCCAATCAGAATCAATCCTGCTATAACGAGCTCGAGAATTTAAAGTGGCAGACGAGCATGTGCTTGGAATAATAAGACGGTATTGTCCGCTGGTGTGGATGCTAATATAGTTATCGTTATAGTAATTTTATAGTTATCGTTCTTGGTGTGAATGGGCCTTTACGGTGCAATGCTATTTTATGTTTTCATCTTTAGTTTTTAAGTGTTCTTGACATGTAATTCAGGACTCTCTGTTTTCGAGTGAGTTAGTTGGCTCAGATCAGTTGTTGGTGATTTTGATTCCCTTTCAACTTTCCTCCGAAATAAGGAGTTTTGAAGCTTCTCCTCACCTCATCAAATACTTGTTGCTTTTATGATCGCAGGTACATATCAAAGAGAGACCCTGCACCAGCCTGTGTGTTACTGCTCAATGTTTCATTCAATACATGGGGCTAATCAATGAAACAACATACTTTGAAGAGGAACATCTGTGAAATGAAGAGCTTTACATCATTCCACAAGACATTGCTCTGCATCACACCCTTTATCTCTGAAATGATCTCCTTTTTTGTTCCACTCTGTCCGTGTCTTGCTCTCTTTCTCTGTTCTTTTGTCCTGTTTCTCTCTGTGAACTCTATTGAAATGCTTTATTCATTTTATATATTCAACCAAGGTCAGCAGAGTCACTGCAAAAGTAGCCTTTAATTTTTCTCTGAAGCTTCACTGCATTTGGATAATGTCATAGCAGTATAAAGGTCAATGACAAGCTTTTTTCCAATTTTAAAAATACATTAAAAGTGCAATTTATACAGTGGTTTCAATACACCTTTTCTATGAGTGTTCTATGTTCTAAAACATGTTTTTTTTTATTACCTTTTTTAAAATTGTTTTGCTTGATTAAAGTAGGCATGAAATGTCTGTTTTCTAAATGCATATTATAGATCGATCGTATTGTGAACAATTAATCTGTGCACTTTTAATTTTTAATTTTAATTTTTTGTTAATTAATTAGTCTTAACTTGATCCTCCAGTGAACTGACAGACATCTCTCTAGTGACATATGCAGGACTGTCTTACAGTCAAGCTATAGCATTCGGATCTGCCTCCATCCAATCAACAAATGACAAACAGAACCAAGTCCATGTCCTGCATCTTTTCTTTTTTTTATAATCCATTTCACTTTGATGCAATGCAAAAAGAGATGTGTTAAAAAATACACAATTTTAACACATGTAGCGGGTGTGTTCACATTGTGTTATTGCAACTGAAAATTACCAGAAGCTGCAAATAAAAACAAAAAAAACAGGCAGATCTAAAAATGCTAGCCATTTAATTAATGGTCAAATGTTGTCAGGGTAGAGAACAATGCATGCACACAGGCACATCAAAATTTTTTAAATCTCAATTTCAGGATCCTGCCCTGACAGTCTTGTCTGCCTAGTCTCTGTTAAGTGTTTCTTTGTTTGTTTTGTGTCTGAGCACATGGCTCTATCTCTGTTTGTGTTGGCCATGTGCTCCTCTTGTACTGCCTCCTCATTTCCAGTTGCCAAACCCCCTCATCTAGTCCTCGTTGACCTGATTGTTTTTACCTGATCCTTATGTGCTTTATATTATGCTCATTTTCCTCATTTCTTTGCTTGTTCGTTTGTGGTATGCCCTTGCTTGCTTTCCTGTGTTTATAGTTAAACTTTGTTCTTGTTTAGTTGTGTGTTTGATCTAGATTTTGTGTCCTGCTTTCTGAGCTCTCCCTGGTTGCTGACTCTCACTTCCTGGCAGCAAGAATGGTGCAGCTATCTGATTCTCAAGTGTCAAGCCTCTGGTTCTGTGATTGTCTATCTGGCAGCAAGATTGGTGCTTTGTCTGAGACATTTTCAAACCTCTGGTTCCTTGTGTTCCTGTTTAGGATTTTCCACCTTTAACCATCTGGTCCTCTGCAGTCGTCAAGTCTTTTACCCAGGACTGGTCTCAGTAGTCATCCTCCCTGCCTGTCGTCTAGGTTGCCCTACTGTTTGAACTCTTATGCATGTCTCGCTCTCCTTGTCTACTGTCTTATAAATTAAAACCCCCTTCACTGTTAATCTGCACCTGGGTCTTCTTTCTTGCAGATCCGTGACACTCAATTGTGTAAATTCTGTTTAAGATGATTAGATGGCACAAATGCTTTGTAATGCACTACAGCTATTTGCAACAATACAGTTATACATTAAAAACTATTATCAATATCAACCACTGTACACTTATGCTTAACTGAAACAATCATGTAGTTAAGATATCATTTCTCGTAGCACAAGATCAACTTAATCTCATAACAAATTCAGATAATTTAAAGATAAAACTTATTAAATCAGACAACAAAAACATTCTAAATCTGTCAATGACGGTCAATTTGAAAAATACACAGAAAATGTGTAATTTTGCTTCATAATACAAATGCATTTGTAATGCGCTGTCTATTAACAACAGTATTCATTACAAAAATGTTACTAACATCAGTTACCATTGGTTAACTGAAACAAGATGAGACTAGTGGATGACATTTCTCATAACATAAGATCAAATTAATCTAAAAACAATAATTTTGGATACATTTAAAGAAAACACTTTAGATCAGACAAACATTAAGAAACATTTTTAAATTGTTTTCAATGATATGTTTGTAACATGGAAGAAAAGATCTGTCGCTACTTCCCTTAAATTGCAACTGTAAAGTAATTAAATCTTATTTGGCATAGTCTTTCATTATTATTTTTTCTTCTTAGAACCAGTCTTGATATTTCAAAAACCTTTGTCTGCCAAGTAATATCATGTGATGTGACCAACAAAGTCACGTGGTGCAACAAACATGCTGAAAAACACCATAGAACAGGAAATGATTTAGAGTGGACCCCTGCAGATCCTAATGACTCTGTCGAGTCTCTTCAAATAATATTTTTTTATGACAAGGCAAGGTTTGTTTAGTGCGCCTCCCCAAAAACATAATGATATACTGCATAATGATATGTCATGCTATGAAAAATAAATAAAAAATCTTACTTGTCATTGACCTATTATATACAGTATTGTGACCCAAATCGCTATGAAAGTGTGTTTGATTCGATACTTTATGTATCTTATGGCTTTCCAGAGCATCTTTGAGGTTCTGACCCATTTTCTTTTGGCACCTGTTTCTTTCTTCTCTAGTTCGCTGTGAGATTGTTGAGTGGCTCTCTTTAAACTCCCTCATGGACCTACGTGATTGGCAAATTAAAACAAACTATCAAAATATTGGTTTCTGTGCTGAGTGTCCCTTGACAGCCATCTACTTTGCCATTTGATGGCTTCCCCTCTGCTCTAATCCCCACAGATGTTTAGGAAGTCACTTTGAGCAGGCAGGTAATCGCCTGCCACTTGCAGCGAAACCCTACAGCACTTCATTGTGCCCGCTGCTAATTACAAACAAAACATGGTTAAGCCATGTTAGTTCACTGCCGGCGGCGAGATACACAAATAAAAGAAAAAGACGCAGGTCTGGTTGGGAAGATTCCTGTTCCCCTGATATGTGCAGATGGAGGAGGAATTATACTAAAACTAAATAAATATAGCACTTATGAGTGGAGGAAAGGGGTTTTATATAGTAGCTGGTACTTCTTCACCAGAACTCACAGAAGAGATAAAAAAACCCGGCACTTTTAAAATTTGAACCTTTTAATAAATGGGGTCTTTCTCCAATACTCTTGAAGTCTGTTTTGTTCTCTCTCTCTCTCTCTCTCTCTCTCTGTTTCTTTCTCCCTTACACTCTCCTGATGCTTCTTTGTAATACACACTATGTTTTTTTTTTGTGCTTTTTTTTTTGAAGTAGGAGGACTGTCGGTATGCAGTGAGCACCTGCAATGAAGAGCAAAAACATGCTCACTTCTTAAAAAGAAAGGTTCTTTATTGCATCAATGATTTAATTAAGGACCTTTAGCATCCGTGTAATCTTTCCTTTGCACAGAAAGTTCTTTATAGTGGAGAAATGTTCCTTAGATTATTATAATGTTCTTCACTCTTTTAAGAACTGTTTGCTGAAAGATTATTTAGTGAACCAAAAAATGGTTCTTCGATGGCATTGTTCTTCATGACAAAAAAAAACACCTTTTGGAACCTTGATTTTAAGAGTCTAGTGGCATCTTTTCAAACCCTCAGAAAGCTTCTGATTATTGATTTACTTAGCCATTATTAATCTGAACTCAAATGGAATGCTAAGAGAACTGGATCAGGTGCGAAAGGTTGTGTATGCATTTATCATTGACACTAACCCTGTCAATTACTAATCCTTGAAAATTGATCAGCGAGAGTGTCTGTTTGCCCTTTTCTCTGACGGCATCTCTGGAGACTGATCTCGAAAGCACCTGATCATGGCTAAGCCAGCAAAATCTCCCTTGGGTTTGAGTTCTTAAATCATGACAGGGAGATCAGAAGTGATCGACGGGGAGTCTCGGAATAGTTCATGTCCATATGGTGATGGAAATGTGGACATGTGTTCTGATTAAAACTGAGATTGCTAGATTAGTGTGTAATCTTTGCTCGGAGACAAGTGTCTGAGAGAAAGCAAACCGATTGGTCCCAATGATTGTTGGTCAGGACTTCTGAAATCCCCTTTTATGGGATCATATGCAGTAAGCCTCTCTTAGGTTTCATTAGAGTACACATCTTCCAGTGTTTATTTACAGATAAGTCTAAACACCGATTGACCTTATTTTGAATTTTAACTACAACTGAAATGATTTGTCTTTATTGTTATTCACATGATGCACAACATTCTGCTTCCTTTCAACTGAGCAACCAACAAACAAACTGGTGTGTATGAACTTTTGGTTTGCAAAATAAATAAATGAATAAATAAATAAATATAAGAACCTTTTCACCATTTTTTAAAATGTGTATCGTAAAAAAAAAATATTCATACCAAAACTTGCCTTAAACCTCTGTGACATCCTGTTGTTGTTTTTTTTGTAATGCAGTCCTTGATATTTTTAAAGGGGTCATCAGATGCTCATTTTGCACAAGTTGATATGATTCTTTAGGGTCTTAATTAAAAGTCTACAACATACTTTGGTTTAAATTTCTCAATGTTAGTGTAAAAAACACCTTTTTAAACCTGTCAAAATCAGCTCTGTTTTTATCAAGCCATTATAGTCCATGTTGCTTTAAATGTTAATGAGCTCTGCTGGCCCCGCCCCTCTCTTCCGAGCTGCTCTCAGAGAGACTGTTTACTTTAGCTGCCGCATTCATCGTGAAACTTGCTAATTAGCGCATTATTAGGAAAGGTGATTTGCAAAGATTCATAAAAAACCCTTATACTCACTTCTTCTGTAGATGAGGCTGGATCACGAATGATTCGAGCGAACATAGATGCATTTAGGCTGATCGGGAGTGGCGCATGGACAGCTCACAGCTCACTCAGGGCGGGTCTAAGGTAAGACGGCCTTGTCAATCAACTATCGTGGGAGGGGCCTGTACAGAACTACGTCATTCTGACAGGAATCTCAGAACAGCCTGGTTTGAGAAAGGGGATTTTAAAATAGGGATTAAAAAAAAAACACTGGATGGATTTTTATAATTATAGGATGGATGTGTACACACACTTCCACCATACATTTATGTTCAAACAACTTGAAAAGTGAATTTTGCATCCGATGACCCCTTTAAGTACATTTTTATATCCCAGCTTAATATACAGGGATAAATACAAGTAAGCCATAGATTATTTTCCCTTAAAATGGTAAACATTATTTTAGTCATCATTTTTGTAATTCTGTTTGGTGAAACTAAAGGTGCAGTGATGACACTGTTGGCTCTTATTTATCTTCCCAAACAAGTGGTACAGCAGTGGTTTTAGATCACTGGTACATTTTGTTCATTAACAGAGTTGAATTAATCTCAAGATCATGAGCTGATATCAAGATGGC
The DNA here is from genome assembly GCF_001515605.1 of Sinocyclocheilus anshuiensis. Lineage (NCBI taxonomy): Eukaryota > Metazoa > Chordata > Actinopteri > Cypriniformes > Cyprinidae > Sinocyclocheilus > Sinocyclocheilus anshuiensis. The sequence continues at coordinate 72,577 of NW_015554104.1, forward strand.
AGCTGCCATAAGGTGGTGACCTGTTATATGAAGACTAAATCAGCATTTTTTGGCCAATGCTATGTCTGCATGACTGTACATTATTAGAAAACTATTTGTCAATTTTATTTTATTTCATTAGGGGTGACCTAGTGCTTTTCGTAGTGAGGGCATTGTTCCAAAAGCAAAAATAAGTATTTATATAGACTCATTCTTTGCACTTTGCAGAACCTGTTAAAACGGGCAGCCTAGAAAATATGACTGTAAACACATAAATAATACATAAACTCTTGTCTTTTAAGGAATATAGCATCCCAGAATGAAGTGAATGATGCCTGGAAAGAGATAAAAAATCAAAGAGTCCAGTGAGTAAAGGAGGGAGAGAAAAAGATGGGGGAAAAATGGAGTGCAGAGTATGAAAAGAGAAGGGAGATGAGCCTTTCAAATTATCCTTGTCTTTGTTCCACAACGTCAGGTGCTAGAGAGGCATGGCTGAAATAGAAGAGAATATAGCATCCCAGAATGAAGTGAATGATGCCTGGAAAGAGATCAAAGTCAAAGAGTCCAGTGAGTAAAGGAGGGAGAGAAAAAGATGGGGGAAAAATGGAGTGCAGAGTATGAAAAGAGAAGGGAGATGAGCCTTTCAAATTATCCTTGTCTTTGTTCCACAACGTCAGGTGCTAGAGAGGCATGGCTGAAATAGAAGAAAAATCCCTTTAGGAATGAAACTCCTGGAATCTTAGAAATGTATTCTGTATTATAGCCTATTTTTTACAGACACGTGTATATCCCTCACTGTAGTCGTGAAAAAAAAAACAAAGTTCCTTTCTCAGTAAAGATGATGTTAATTAGGGAAGCTTCTCTAGATCGTTGGATGGAAGCCTCTTAGAGCTCAAAATCTCATGACGTTACCACAATTTCTTAATAATTCATTAAGGGGTATACACATATAAACAGACAAAATACTCTTACATGTATAATCAGAAACAAACATAGAGATTTTCCCGAAGCTGCTGGAGCTTGTGTCAGTTGCCTCTGGCTTGTAGATTTCTTGAGAGAGACCAAAATATGAATAATAATAAAATGATAAATAAATCTTCATCTCAATATTCATTACTTACTATTAATTCAGATTTGTTTAGTTTCCCTCGGTCCCTCATTTGTGGTGTTTGTGCTACAGGAGACTGAATTACTGAGACGTAAAGGGTGTTTAACCTGACTGATTTATTGTTCTCATACTGTTCAGACCTCTCGCCTTTCTTCTCTTGTGCTCACGAAAATGTCATTGCTTTGTTATTGGACTTCTAAATTAGAGGCTTTGACATTTGCAGCAGCTGCCCAATAATGGTATATAGATTAGTCTATAGTTCTTCCCATGCTTCAGTCATGGGAGTCATTCGATTTGTTTGGATTAAAGTTGCCTCTGTCTTAGCTGACTTGGTGGCAGCGTTTGGAGTAATGCTGGGAGACATTTTTAAAATGAAGTTGATCTTAATTCATTTTGTTCAGCTAATGGATATTAACAGTCACCACTAACAGAGAGAATATGTTGTCAAGTTGAAGGAACCGCCATGTAAAATTGAAAGGCAGTTTTGTAGTATTAAAAAATTATGGAGGGTTTTATGAATTGGGGCTGGAGGGAATTCTGAATTTTATCTGCTGTCCTACATAGTTTTATGTTTTTTTGTTTGTTTATTGTTTTAATGTAGACACAATATCAATAGCCTCATGATAAAGTAGTGCGTAGGCTTAAACCACAGTAAAGGGTTGGCATTAAACCCTAATTAGTAAATTACTAAATTAGTAAATTCTTCACACTGTCAAAAGCATGTTGGCAAGACTCAGACCACACAAAATCAACGGCAGGACTTAACAGACTGGTAAGAGGATGTACAATGGTAAAAAAAAAATGTAGGCAAAAATTACGATAATACCCGGCCATGCCTAAAAAGCGGGGTAATTCTTGTCGTTTAGTGGGCACAGTAAAATCAAAAATAGCGGAGACTATTGCACTAACAGGTCGGACTTGACCTTGGCCGAATGCCTTATCCAGGTATGTAATTGTTGCTTTTCCAAACTCACATTTTGCCAGGTTCATAGTTAAAGACACATTTGCTAATCGTTCAAACACTGTCCTTATCAGAATCAGATGTTCCTGCCAATCAGAGGAATAAATCACCAGGGGCCTGATGTATAAACGTTGCGTACGCACAAAATGGGCTACTGGATGGAGTGAAATAAGGAAGCAAACAGAATGATTTGAAAGTCTGTTTTACATTTGACATACACATTTAGATTAAATATGACACTCTGAATAATGAAGTTAAGCACTGAAATTTCATGAAATTATTATGCAGAAATGACAACATTTGTATATGAATTTAAACAGAAATATTTGCAGTGGATGTGCTGCTTTCAAACAATTTTCCTGTGGTATGTGATTTAATGTTTTAATCACATGCAGCGAGGATTGCTTGGCGTATGACAATCCCGCTTTAAATTGTGTTCTAAATAGCAAAACAAATGTTCTGAGAAAATACTTTTGCGCGAATAATGGTCATTGATGTGAACTTGACTTTGTCTGCTGGCTTTGGAACATAGACGGTAACGACAGACATAAGGATGCGCTCTTTGATCAAATAGTCCATTGGTCTGATGACAGTAACCTCTGTTCACAGGTGTCCCGCACAGACAGTAGCCTAATTATAACCCCTTTCGTGCTCTTCCCAATATTGTGACAAACACCATATTTAAAAGATATAATTTGAAGGAAACTGTATACATGCATGTTTTATTTTCAAAATGTTTTGTTATTGACGCGGTGAGTCAGACAGCTATTTACACTTCAAAAAAATAAGGCGTATCTCTTTCCATAAAAATATAGCTATAAACATTCTAAAATATATGTTTACCTTTTAGGCAAATTGCATAAATTAGAATAATGATGTTTCAAAACGCATTTATAGTCCGTATCTCATATTTTCCAAACGTATTGTACCCTTAACTGCGTTAAACATGGTGTCACGTAATAGGAATATGCATGGAAATGATATGCAGATGACGTTATGCATATTAAAACTAGGCGTTGTAAGCTCCATAAATGGCTATTTCGAGGAGGAGACGGGGTGGAGATTCATGTAAGCACAATCTTCCGCTGGCTGGGTATTACAAAGGGAATTTTGCGCAGGTTCTGGCGTACGCATGGCTTTATAAATCTGAAAAACGCACACATTTAGGATGAAATCTACGTAAAGTTTTATACATGAGGACCCAGCTCATCAAGGTAAGCGTTGCAGTTGGGCACTCCTGACAACACAGTATTGACAAGTCGCTGAAATGTTGCCAGAGCGTTTCGTAACCCAAATGCTATGCCCTTATATTGCAGGAAATTATCAGGAGTTAGGAAAGCAGAGATTTCAGCAGCGGTAGAGGTAAGGGGAACCTTCGAGTAACCTTTAAGTAAAAAACCTTTTGAGTTGGAATATCGCCAAACAGCATGGGAAAATCATTAATTATTTTAATAATGTGCTGCTTCTGTACTTCGGTTAGATTAGTAAGAAAACTGGCAGGGTCTGTACTATTTCACAATTAGAGAGCCTAGGGAAGGGAACTACCATTACGAAGGGAAATACCATCGTCTGCAAGTGATAACACTTTGCAATTCTCGGTAGAGGTGCTGGAAACAACCGCATCGTGTGTAGAAACAGAGCCAGCTTTCGGACCAGCCACCTCCTCTGCAGCTCAGTTAGGTGACTCTCTAGAACAATATAGCTTCAACATATTAGTATGACAGGTCCGAATTTTCTGTTTACGACCAGGAGTATGCACTAAATAATCTGTGTCACTCAGTTTTTTTTAGATACCACATATGGATACGGGCTGACAGAGCAGAACCAGGAACTGGCAAAAGTACCAAAACTTCGTCTCCAGGTTTAATGAGTAACAGGTTTACTATCGAAGCGTTTTTCATGCTTTTCTGAACTTCGGCCAGTGACTCTTTCGCGAACATACAGGCAGTATGTAACCGCGCTCTGAATCGGCTAACATAATCTAGTATATTTTCCTTTGGTGACAACTCCTCACTCAACATTCCCTCTTTTAAAATCTTGAGCAGGCCATGCACTGTTATGTCCAAACACTAAATCTGCTGCACTGAAACCAAGGGACTCTTGAACAGTTTCACGAATGCCAAATAAAACTGACGGGACCCCTTCATCCCAGTCTCTACCAGAGCTCAGGCAGTATTTGCATAACATTGATTTCAGCGTTTGGTGAAAATTCTCGATTGCTCCTTGACTTTTGGGATGATACGCACTGGAAACACTGTGCGTTATCCCCAAATTTTTTAACAGCTGCCTGAACAGTTTGGAGAGGAAATTTGCTCCTTGATCTGTCTGCACTATTTTTAGTAGTCCAAATGTGGAAATGAATTTGATCAGCGAATTTATAGTAGCAGAAGAAGCAATTTTTCTTAGCGGAATTGCTTCTGGGAATTGGGTTGGAGAGCACATTGTTAACAAAAACTGATTTCCTGATTTTGTCTTGGGTAAAGGGCCGACACAGGCCAAAATGACATGCTCGAAAGGCTCACCAATTACAGGGATCAGAAACAATAGAGCAGATGGGATCTTTTGATTTGGTTTCACCGTTACTTGATAAACATGACAAGTGGGACAATAATGTCATACATTTTTTTCAGGCCAAAAGAAATGCATCAAGACACGATTGTATGTTTTTTGTAATTCCTATACAGTATGACCTGACAGACAATGATCGTGAGCCAAACTTCGTCCACAAGGGCAGTTGGGGCAGAGCCCCACCAAAATATTAATCCAAAACAGACCTCTATATAAACTGAATCAATAATAATTTGTAAATGTGTTCAGCATTCTGCAGCAAATATTTTTCGGATTTTCTAGACTATTTTAAGAAGTAAAGTGAGCTGTATATATTAAAATCCAGTGAATGGCTTTGGCAGGCACGTATACATGACATTTTTGCAATGTAAATCTGTGGTGAAAAAAAGGAACTGCAGCGCATTCTAATTGAGAGCCATTGGGGCAGATTTGAGACTGCCCTGCTTATTTTCATGTTATCTTACATGAACCTCGCTCCAGACAGTCCAGACCAAGACGATATCAATCCGCTTCAGCTATGTGCCCTTATCAGGCCAGTAACTAGTTGGCATGTCTCTATTTAAGGTCACGAAACTCAGTAGTACCTAGGATATCGAAGTCCACTAAAGGAGGGAGATAATTTTCCCATCTGGCTCCTAAACTCCTCACATCTCTTCAGCCAAGCAAGATTGAATGAATCTCAATATCACCCTTGTTCACATTTAGATCAGATAAAAAACACAAATATATTTTTTGCTTGAAACTTTATGAACAGCAGCTACTCTAATTCTTTTCTATCTGCCTTTATGTTCCTACCCTGGGATGCCCATCTCGAGGTAACTAGAGATTACGCCAGATCCAATGTGGATCCAGCCTCATAGAAAGACTTCAGAAGACACCTTTGAAGAGATGATGCTGACCCCTGCGAGGGTCCCAGATGTCGCCAACTTGAATCAATATGCACAGCTGACAAATTTTCTCTAAATTGTAATCATTATGATCACACTTGTAATAATCGCTTTAATGAGCTTCTGCCTGAAATTAATTTCATGTTAGCTAACTGTATGATTCTATTACCTCGAACTGTTCATTTGTGAAATGAACATTACTTGTACACATTCACTTCTGATAACAGATCACTCTAAATTGTAATGTAGACACATGCATTTTCTGTAAAGGTGCTTTGAAACAATGTGTATTGTGAAGAGCACTATACAAATAAATTCGAATTGAATTGAATTTGAATGTTTTTTTTCTTCTATGTGGAGTAGTGTATCAAATTAATAAAGTTTTTTCAAATGTGCTCACATGAAAAGCCTTTATGGTTCTGTTGTGCTTGTTTTATGTTTGTTCTGGGAATAGATATATGATCTCCTTTCCTCGCCTGAATTGCTCCACAACTTGTAACATTCTAAATCAACATTTGGAGGTGATAAATACTATATTAAGGCAATTATAATACAGCATTTTATGTGTGTACTTCGAGCCTGTCAATCAACATTAACACGCCACCCATTGGATAATGCAAACAAGGACATTAGATCTCTGCCAAAATTTTGTCTGCATGTGTTCAGCGATTAGAATATAAAGCTTACAAAATGTTTTTCATATATTAGTGCTACGACCCAGAATCTGCCCCACCTAAATTTACGGTCAGGAGCCGCTACTGCAACTTTAAAGTCCTCTAGAAGCATCAAATCTTTTAGAGAATTAAAATCTTGCACCTTACTTGCCGTCAGCCACTTATCAAAAATAATTCCCTTCTCCCTGACAAATTCAATGAAAGTTTGTTGCGCAATTTTCTATGATTTCTGAACTGCTGCCTATATGCTTCAGGTACCAGTTCATAAGTGTGGAGAATAGTGTTCTTTACAGACTCATACTGCAAACTTTCCTATAATGGTAGCGCAGAACAAACCTCTTGAGCTTTCCTGATAAGCTTACACTGCAATAAAAGAGGCCATACCTCTTTCGGCCAATGAAGCACTGATGCTATGCGCTCAAAAGCGGTAAAGTAAGTATCCACCTCGATTTCTCTGAAGTGAGGCACTAGAGCAATGTGTTTACTAATATCAAAAGTATCAAAAACAGCTGTTGAACCATCGCTGGTAACATTTACAAGATGTACAACAGGGCTTGATTGCGCAACTGTGCCAGAGGTATCCTTCATCGCCTCCAGCTCAATTTGTCACAATTTTACCTGTTTTTCAGCCTCAATTTCTAACCTGCGGACATTGAGGCGCAGCTCCATCTCGGCCTGACGTGTCTGATCCTGCTCCTGTGCTTCCATCTGCATATGGGTGAATCGGACCTTAAGCCGCACATTGCCCTCAGACCCACTGGAAGGCAGAGAGAAAGGATAAAAGGCCGGCAAGGCAGCCTTGGCATCGGACTCCACCTCAGTGGCTTCACTCAGCGGCTTCTTTGATGTAATAGGGCTACTTGGATGTGTATCAACAGCCGACTGGGCGGCCTCACCATTATCCGCATCTGGCAACACAAGCACATTTAGTAAAACCAGCTTTTGAAAAATAACACTTTTAATTGTTTTCTTTAATGCTTGCCTCACCACAGAGGTCCCATAATGGTCGGCGATTCTCAATAAATCATCATTCGTACACCTGTCGAATTTATCTAAAGTTAGGTTATCAATAAATAACTGTAAATCAAAGGTATTCATATTTTCATTCATGCCACTTTCACTATATCCGTACTATACACAAGCGTTTCCTCTCTATTACAGCACAAACCAACATAAAGATATATAAACACACAAAATTAATATCCGGGAAGGATCAAATTGTTTAGATCCCAGTAAATGTTATGTCCCTTAAGCTTTTAGGATTAGTTGGTGTAGGGGAGAATGGGAGAATAACAGTCAAAAAGTGTGTCTGCGTATATACAGTACAAGAATGATGGCAGGCAAAAATAATAGAGAAGGATGTGCAAACGCCACTCAAATATGTTTATTATTCCAAGGTGTACAGTGCTCAGTGAAAGGTGAAAAGGCAGTATTTACAGTATGTACAATATTTACGAAAGAACAGGGGGAAAAAAAATGTGGGAAGGGGAGCATGAGAGGTGCCAAATAAAAGAAATAAATACAACAAAAGACAGCTAACTTTTTTTTATAATCAAAACTAACTACCAAAAGAAAAATGCAGAAAGCAAAAGGTCTTCGGCGTTACAACGCCCTAGCTAAACTATACTCCGGCTAAACGAATAAACAAATGTACAATGGGTGGCACTCTCTCCTAACCTAGTGTCTAATACAGCGAGAATGTCCTACATGTTGCACAATGTATATCGTGTGACATACTTACCTGCTCACGCCTTCCCAAGCTTACACATAACGTGAGGACTGGTGAAAAAGGAACAGTAAACGTAACTGTACACTGTACAAACACTGTACTAACAAAGGGCGTTTCAACAAGTATTCGACACACGCACAGTATACGAGAAAATCTCTGACAATGTTCACAAAACAACACAACAGGGAGAGCAAACAGCAAAACAGGCAAAAGCAAATTGAGCAAATAAACTGGATGCACAGACTGATAGGACTGATAAATTGTAATGGCTGATTTCTTGATATTTCATTATATTTTTTTATCAATATTAAAATACTTGTTTTGTGTAGGGCAACTAAACTGACTTTGTTTAGAACAGTATATGAACAGTATATTGGGTATCACAACATTGCAAGCGACACCGATTGAATTTAATGTTTCTTTTCAAGATTTCTTTGGTACTCATTTCATTGCACCAGCACAAACATAAATGAAATGTGTAGATCTACACTGCAGGCATTACAAGTGATTGTTGATACTAATAGGCCTATAAACTAATTTAAATACATCTTACTTTTCATTGCACTAACGTAACAAACATCTGTGATTTGGATTCAGAGCTTACCCACAGCAGAAAAACAAACTGTTAATAGAAAATAGCAAACCTAAATTAAATAGAATTAACACTTTTCATAATTTGTTAATTGTGGTAACTGCAATCTCGAGTATTTATTTGGTTTATTATTCAGCCCTATAAGAATTTTTTTTTCCTGAAACTCAAGGAAAGTAAAGTGCAGACTTAATATATTTTCCCTGCCAGTATCCACTGGATGGCTTCTCTCCAGCCTGAATCAGGTTGGGCACCTAAGGTCATGTGTGTTGACAAAATAAGGCACAGTCAAACGATAAGTGGATGTTCAGGTGTTACCCCAGAGTAGATTGTACTAAAAGTGCTGAGGGCAGAGTGGAGAAAGGTGTGTAATAAGAGCATAGTTTTGAGGTGCTTAAGATGGCAGTGGTGCGGTAGGCTGGAGCATGAGTGCTGTACCCATCCCGCGGCTATGGTGCACTGCAGTGTTCATGTAATGCCATCCTTATGGTCTCTAGAAGTGCTGGCGTGTGATTTTCAAAAAAGAGGAAGGAGAGGTGTCAATTATTACACATTTCCTTACATTAGTTTGATAGTTTGGATTGTTGTATAGTTCATTATTCTGCAATGTTGCTTCATATACTGTATATTCATGTTCTTGCATTTTTGTTCTATTTAAAATAAAAGCTGTTGGACTTTCTATTTGTCAAATAAAAATCCTGAAAATATTAAGCAGCACAACTGTTTCCAACATCAATAATAAGAAATGTTTATTGAGCACCAAATCAGAATATTAGAATGATTTCTTTGAAAATTCAGCTTTGCCATTACAGGAATAAATTTAATTTTAAAATATATTAAAATGGAAAACAATTATTTTAAATTGTAAAGTTGTGTCCCAAATGATGTGCTAAACATACTTCATTTTAAGTGCATCACACACTTGTTACACTATTTATACTTTAAAAAAAACAACATAGTGTACAACACTATTCAACATAGTGAATAGTGCACAAGTACGCAGATTTGGATGCACCAAATATTACTGGCTTAACATATTTTTCGTCAAATAAGTGAGAATTCTTTCAAAAACATAAAAAAATCTTACCGACCCCAAACTTTTGAATGGTACTGTACATACAAGCATTGTTGGAATTTTATTTTATTTTATTTTTTTTACATTTTAGTGGAGACAATGCTCCCTATGCTTCCTTAAAGAACCGCATAAAAATTCAAGCTGGTGTAAGCTGGTCTTTTTAGCAGGGTAAGTAGGGAATACAAACCCTGTTAGCTGTAGTTATGTTTTAAAGCTCTGATGTGGAAAATGTGAAACAATCCTCTGCAGATAACCATCATCAAAAATAAAGTTCTTTTTGTTTTTGTGCTGACCTGCCAGGCAGTGTCCAGAAAGAGAGACCAAAACCAGCCTGTAATAATGCTGCACTTGTACAGTCACTTGAATGTTAGTCAGAAATACCTTGGACTCTCTCTCTCCATATCCATCTGTAAGCATTATTTCAGCAGATGTGCTGGTGGTGCAGTGTAATCTATTTAGAATGTAGCAAAGTTATCCTCTATTTTTGGTGTACAGCATGGTACCACTAAGTTTATGGGTTCATTTCCCCACCCTAATAAAACATGTATGTAATGAATACGTTGTAAGTTGCTTTGGATGAAAGCATCTGCCGAATAAATAAATGTAGATAATACTTTTGCCAATACTGTAGGTCCAATTTTTTCCCCTTTTGCAAACAAGCACAATTTCAGGACTCCATTCAACCCCCAAACCTCCTATGCTTTGTGAGATAATGCATGGTTGTGTCGTATGGAATTGGCACCAGCTTCAATTAAAAGTATTTCTCTTTTAAATGATTTAAAAGCATATATATAGGGATTGAGCACCAATGCAGTTCCATCATACATAATCTTATTTTAGTGGATTGTAGACAGGCTGTTGTATATAGGCTCTTCAAGGGATTTTAGTCCAGTTGTAATAATCCCTGCCCATTACAATCTCAAAGCATGACTTCTTGAGTCGACTATGTATAGAGCCATCTCACACGGTTAATCATTGTATTGCACAGTTGCAGTCAACCCCCCTTGGGAACCTACCTTTCTAGCTATTCATTTTTATTTTCTTTGTTTGATTTCTCATCATCAGCATGCACTTCGCCACACTTTATTCTCTCTCCACTCACTGCTTTCTTCGTATAACTTCCTGGTAACTCAGAATGATAGCTATATTGAGCAGCTGTGCTTACTACTGATTGATTACTGCACTATTTTTTAGTAGAAGGTGAAACAGTATACATTATGAAAGATAAGCATTTAAGTTATATTATGCTATTTTTGTGATCTCATGTTATCACCTAGTGTTAATTTTCTCCGCTGTTTTTTAGTCTAGTCTTAGTCCTGTGTGAAATGTCCTGTTTAGTTTATCATATTTAGTCAATGTTGTGAACATCACATTCCAGTGTCCGTTTTTTGGCTGGGCCCCTCTCTGACCGCAATAGTGGACAAAGGTTTGCTACATTTTGATTGGACCTTGGTGGACTAACATAAGCAAACTGTGCAACACCATCAGATAAAGATGCTACGACAACAGCCAGACACCTCTTAGAGGGCAAGAAGACCACCTCTGGTACCAAGCCCGGGATGGACAGGATTCATTGGTCAAAATTCGTTTTCTGCCCTTCACCTACCTAGAGACTGGTTCCTAAGGTTTGGCCTGTGACCACCATAAAAATTCCTTAGGACCTCCGGACGCAGCAGCAGTGGGTGAAATGAAGAGAGATCAAACAGATCCATCCAAATCCATACATAACTATGTTTTCAGACCTTAAAACTGATGCAAACTACAACACACACATCTTATACTTATTCAGAGAAATAAGTATTCTCAGCAGTGACAGCGATGTGTAGTGCAACATCTTACACAAACTCAGCTGTTAATGGAAAAATGAATGCATACATGACAGTTCAATGTTTTTCCATCATGTTTAGACTAATGAGTTCGTAACACTGCCAAAGGTATTCTGGTTGTGGTTTGGAAAGTGAGAAATGCACTAGTAAAAGTTTAGTGACACTTTGTGTTTGGACTATGCAAATAAGTTCCACAGGAGGAAAGACAGGTGGGCCACACCGTGTTCCCCCACTCTGATGGAAACAGCCAATCACAGCACGGAAATGTAGAAGCACCAAATTGCAATCTCTTCCTCATCGGAAAGGTTAAAGGTACCCTTCCAAAAGACACAACCGTTCTGAGTCCTGTAAGGGGAGAGACAGAAACAGATCACCAACTGTTCTGAGTCTCCGGCCTGTTACATAGTGCAACATCTTACACAAACTCAGCTGTTAATGGAAAAATGAATGCATACATGACAGTTCAATGTTTTTCCATCATGTTTAGACTAATGAGTTCGTAACACTGCCAAAGGTATTCTGGTTGTGGTTTGGAAAGTGAGAAATGCACTAGTAAAAGTTTAGTGACACTTTGTGTTTGGACTATGCAAATAAGTTCCACAGGAGGAAAGACAGGTGGGCCACACCGTGTTCCCCCACTCTGATGGAAACAGCCAATAACCGCACGGTGTTTGGACTATGCAAATAAGTTCCACAGGAGGAAAGACAGGTGGGCCACACCGTGTTCCCCCACTCTGATGGAAACAGCCAATCACAGCACGGAAATGTAGAAGCACCAAATTGCAATCTCTTCCTCATCGGAAAGGTTAAAGGTACCCTTCCAAAAGACACAACCGTTCTGAGTCCTGTAAGGGGAGAGACAGAAACAGATCACCAACTGTTCTGAGTCTCCGGCCTGTTACAGGGAAGGCAGCAACAGACACAGCCGTTCTGAGCCTGCGGCCCACTACAGCGAAGGCAGCAACAGGTACATTCGTTCTGAGTCTCAGTCCTGTAATGAAAGAGACATTAACAGACACACTGTTCTGATACTTTAATCCAGAGAGACAATAGCAGATACGACCATGTTCTGAGTCTGTCCTGTAAGGGGATAGACAGGAACAGATCACCAAAATCTCTGGCCTGCAAGGGTGAGACAATAGCAGATACGACCATGTTCTGAGCCTCCAGCCTGTGAAGAAAGAGATAGCCTATGTTCAGAGTCTTTGTCAGCGAAGACAGATGCATCACGTCCTGAGTCTCCATCCTAGAGAGACAAAGTATATTGACCAAGTTCTGAGTCTCTAGTCCAGAGAGGCAGAAAACATACCGACATTTGCAACAAGGTTAAGCTCCGGTGACCAAACCTTCACTTCAAGGTAATTTCGCCTGCATGTTCCAGGCTAAGGACCTTCTGCACCTACTCCAGGGCTACATCTGTGTTTCAGATTTTAGGACCCTCTGGTACTCCAGGAGATCAGCGTCCTACAGCGGTTTGTTTCCTCACTGCATTGCTACCAGCACAACCAGTGGAAGAAGTCACCGCCACCGGACTGCTCACTCGACCACAAAGAATGTAAATATCACTTATCCAAATCTCTTCCAGAGACCTTGGCACTGTTTTTATATTATCAGTATATGATTTTCTAATTTACATTAGATATTATATAGATTATATACAGTTGATAACAAATAATAGCTCATTTATTTGTTTGATGCATAATAAGGTTCTTCACCTCATTCGTTTTAGAGTAGCAACAGTTTATCTTTCCATAAGATAGCATAGCTCTGACATAGCAACACCCAACTGAGTCACTTGCATTTTATGCATCTTATGCACTTTATTCTTTTTTTTTAATTTATGATATTCATTTATTACTCTATTACTTTATTACTCTTGTCAATCTTTTTTTAATACAATTTATTTTATTACACTTGTCGTCCTTGTGTTAATAATACAGTAAGAGGTTCTACAGGTTAAATATCCCACCAATCTTTCTTATCTGATGTACCCCTAACCACCAAAAATCACAATGTCATCGGTGACACGAGTACCCATCACTACACCTCCTCACTGCATTCACTGCATCAAGCTGTCATGTTTTTTGGTTTAGTCAAGTTTTAATAATAATCAATGTCAATAATCAAGTCAATAATCGTGATTACTGCTCACGATTGTCATTTGAGAAATTTCAACAGAATTATCGCATTATTTATTAAATTAATAACACATAAATGAACACACTCTACATTATGAAAACTGATACAACTCAAAAGCATCGCTCAAAAGCAGTGAAATTAAAAATATTAAGTCCAATAAATGTTTTTCTATTAAAACAACAACAACAAAAATACTTTGTATGTAAATGTGTCCTTAAGAGAAAAGTCCTGTGAGAGAAAAGCTCTAAAAGGGGGATTTTAAAGACTTGGCATCTGGCAACCTCAAGCATGAGGTCTTATTGAATAAAATATAGAGAGATAGACAGGGGTTCACATACGTTTTTCAGTCTGGTTCTCATGAGAGCACCTGCAGATTTGGTTTGGTGCTCACACTGCACATAGTGTGACACATTAAATATAAATAAAAATAAAATAATTAATAATAGTGATAACAGTATTAATGCACTTTATTTTTGTATTTTAATAAAATAATAAATAGAGTGTGACCATACTATTATGTTTAAAAATAAAAAGTCAAAAAAATACAATTATTTTATAGTTCACTTAAAAATACAATGCTAATATTTATATTAATATTGATTTTCATTTTATAATTTGATGTTTTTTATATGAATTTTCATTATTTTAAATCTATAATAAGCAAGCTTTCATTTTTTCAAGCTTTTCACTTCATTTCACTAAGTAAGTAGGATATGCGCTGCTGTGAAGATCATAAGTTAAAGAAATGTCCGTTTTGCATTTTGCTGTGAAATCGGCAGCGCATAGCCTAGATTTATGCTTTAAGTTCATATGGAAATCTTATACAGTATTACAGTTAGTCGATCTAAAACTGTGTAAAGTATACGACACGCACATCTCCCGGAAATCCTGTATAATTCAACCAATCCGATGACGACCAATTTTGTGTGCCGTATGCATCATACGTTCAGCCAACGGTCCTTGGGCATGACGTCTGAGGCTGAGACTAGTCTAAAATCAGCCTATACTGAAGCAAATCTGCCAAATCACAGGTTGTGGAATGTGCCACTTTATGACGTAATAGTGTGGCTAAACTCCGCCTCCGGAGAAAAAGATCAATGCCTGCTTCTACATCACTGGTTTAGCCCCGCCCACCGATTCGCGCTTGTAGTGTAAATAACGAGAGAGGCAATGTCTACACAGAAACCAAACAATAAAGATGACTCAGAAGATAAACAAGACGCTGTTCAGTGCCAAGTTGTGGAATAACACTATGGAGCCAGATCAGCCTCAAAAATAATACATTTAAAAAACAAAATTCATAAATGCACAGCACAATTTACACTTACAAAATCCGATTCGTACATTCAAAACACAATTCATAAATACAGAAGTAAAAGCATAAATATTTCCCCAAATGCTCACACAAATGCATCTTACCTAAATCCATCACACATTTATGAATGATGTTACATGTATTTATGGATCGTTGAATCTGCATTTGCAAATTGTCACACGTGCGTGGACTGCTTTGAATTTGTGTGCAGTATTTTTGAGACCTTCCTGACAGGTTAAGATTCATAAATATATATTACTGGGAGGCTGTTACGTTCAGCTAATCGCAGAGAGCTTTTAATACACCAATCAAAACGCTCCTTACTGAACAGACTCAAGAAGCTCAACACTGTGATTGTACTGTGCATTGTTCCATGATCGGGTCCTTGATGTAAAGACATTTTAATGGGTACTCTTTTTTTTAAGCACCTGATTACAATTTCTTCAAAATTACATTATGATTTATATCGTTCGCACAAAATAAAGCTACCCAGTTAGCCTGCTGTCTTATACACCAAAGTTGCACATACCCTGTTTGTAATGTTATCAAATAAGTGTTAAATGTCCAGGGGTGTATTCCAGAAAGGAGGTTCAACAAACTCTGAGTTAAAACTTGAACTCTGAGTTGACTTACCCTGAGATTCGAAACTGGAGTTTTCGGTTTCAGAACAGCTGAACAGAGTTAGTTCAATCCACTCTGAGTAGATTGACTCTGAGTTTAGCGCGTGCACCACGACTGTGAAAAGCCATGATCAATGTAGCTCCTAAATTACGATTCACCATGGCAACAGCTCCCGTCAAAAAAAAAACTTCTGCATACTACGGAATACGTAACTTTAAAGGGTTAATCCACCCCAAAACTAACATTTTTGTCATTAATCACTTACCCCCATGTCGTTCCAGAACCGTAAAAGCTTTGTTCGTCTTCGGACCACAATTTAAGATATTTTGGATGTAAACCGGGAGGCTTGTGACTGTCCCATTGACTGCCAAGTAAATTACACTTAAAGCTTACACTTTAAAAAGGGAGAGGAGACTGAATTAAACTGGGTTTACCGAAGGAAACCGCTCCCGACCAGGTTAGGTTCACAGAGTAAGTTACTATGGTTTGGTTTTGTCTTTTAATGGAACCGAAAACCCTGAGTTTCCCTTTTCTGGGGTTAACAAACTCTGAGTTTCCAACAAAACCTGCTTTCTGGAATACACCCCTGATATTTCATTTAATAACAACAATTATGTAATGTGTTCTGTTGTTGTTATTAGTAGTAGTAGTATCAGGTTCGCAGTAACTTTTGATCAGGCATTAAAAGCAGCTACCACCACCTAAGGGAGATTTCAAACACACACAGCGGAGAGATTTCAGCATGGAGGATAGAAACCAGACTCAACCAGTGAGTAAAGTCGTTTTTTTATCTGATGGCATTTTCTTATGTTGTTTTTCCCCTTACAGTCCGGAGCTGAGAATATACACAGGAAAAAATAAAACTTTACTAAAGTGGTCTGGAACTGTGCTCATAGTTGCCCTTACCAAAAAGTAGTATACTTGAAGTTTATTTTAGTAAGTATACTTAAGTAAAGTTCAAGTATATTTTTAAGTATACTTTATGTAGTAAGTATACAAATATCAGTGTACTAGTAGTATACTTGCAAGTGACACTTTCACAGTTTAGATCCAACTCCAATAAGAATCATCTCAAGCAGCTAATCAAGGTCTTCAGTTTTACTTAAATGTGTGCTTATTTGATCAAAAAGACAGTAAAAACAGTAATATTGTGAAATATGATTACAATTTAAAAGAACTGAATTTTCAGCATCATTACTCCAAGTCTTCAGTGTCACATGATCCTTCAGAAATCATTCTAAAAAGCTGATTTGCTGCTCAAGAGACATTTCTTATCAATTTTGATACATAACAATTATACTTGTTAATTCAACTTTCAGGACAAAGAAACTCAAATTTTCTTGTTGTATGGACAATTGATAAAAATGTAGTTATTTCTACATAAAAAATAAGTTGAAATAACTAAATCACAAAAACTATATATATTTTTTTACAGTGAGAATCACTGGACTAAAAATAATATTACCTTCCATAGGTTAATGGCTGTTTATTGTCAATGAATACATGTTTTAGTAGAGCATTATTTGTTTGTTTAGATAATTTAATTGTCGGTTGTTTGGTCAATCAGTTTGCAGACAGGCTTGTCTTTTTCAGAAAGATATGGATTCCGTACAGTCAGAATTTCTGCAATTTTGCCAAAACTCCAATTTTGCTATTCAATGACAGTCTACATTGCTCAGTGATGGCTACAATGTACATAGCTGCAATCCTTTATGCATTTGGAGTAGATCTAAATAAAATGCTTAACACTTTTCACTTTTTTAGTTAATCTTGGCAGCAGTAATATTTAAAACTAAGGTTTAAAAAATGTTCCACATGTACAGCAATACTTTTCATATGTGAAGATGTTACCCGATCTTAAAAGAGACCCACCAATTTAAAGAGGGTTCAATTCAGAGGACTAAAATGGCCCTTCATTTCAACATTATGACAATTTTTGGATGTAAAATCCTACTAACACTATAGGTGCACCTCAGGAAACATTCTAAAATAAAATAAAAAATGCAATTCATGTCCACATTAAACATATTTAATTAGATTATAATATTTGTACTCTGAGAGAATTGTTCTTCTTCTGTTGAAAATTGTTTTTAATGAAGTTAGCTGTTGAGTTGCTGGTTTTATAATTTTTAGGGAAAAAAATGGTCTTCTAGTTTCTATTTAAAAGTTTAACTTGAGTTAAACTTTTCTCCATAAAAACAGCCAAAAATGCTGGCATAGCATTAAAATAAAACTAACAAACATCCCCAGCCCGCATAATTTGTATTAATTTTTAAACAACTTTTTATGGAACAATGTGCTGTTCATGGAATTATCAAATCAAGTAAAGTTGTTGTTGTACCTTCAATAAAGCTTATCAGACCTAGCTACAGTAACCAAGGGTGATGGATTTTAATGAAGTCTAAGCTGTAACTCTTTAAAAAAAATTGTCAAAATATCATACATAAAATAAATAAGAATAAAATGGAAATGCAAAAGCAGATGATCATATCATACAAGGGCTTTGGACATATATGAAAAGATTCCACAGAAATGTCATCATTAAGCATTCTGATATGAAGCACAGTGATGAGGTCTCAAGCCATTCATCTAAGAGTTGAAGAACTTTAAGCAGTCTAAGTGTGAGCATCAGAGTAGGGATGATGAGCCCTTCCACTTAGGCCTAATGATTGCAGATTAAGCCTTGATTAATCATTGATCTCTATATCCCTCTCTCCTTAAGATAGAAGGATATAAAGGTCCTTAAAGGCCCATGTTCCCCTTGGGCTGTACTCATTACAGGCCACTATCAGGACAGTGTGCTCGCCTTATATCATGAGTCTCGCCTCGTGCATCCTGTCTCTCTTCTTCACCCATTGGCTAAATGAGATGAAATTGCATTCACAGTAGAGCTTTATATAGAAAACAGCAGAAAGAACAGATGAGTCAGTTAAACCTATGACTGTTCATTTAACAAAAGTTCACTGATTAGATGGATAATAAAATTATAAGGGTTTTCAACCTTTTTTTCTTTTTTGGCCAAAAAATGTGGTTAATTAGGGGCATGGCAAGTCATCATGCAGTGGGTAATTTTAAGCAGTTTGTTTTTAAGATAAATGAACTGTTTTTGTTTTTTTGTGGTTCTTTTTTAAGCACAGTGAAAGATGAGTTATTTTTGGTTGTTTGGACAAACCTAGCAAATCCGTTATTTCAGTTCAGTGGGCAAAAAAGTTCAAGGATACAAGTCAGGTGAAAACTAAAGAGTGAATTAATTAAAACCTTCATCTCGTCTAGGCCTGATAAACAGTGAGTGTCATGAATGCAAGCAAACTATGTGTGCATGTTACAAATTACAGATCCTTGTGTCAATTAGCATGAAGCAGTCAGCTGTCAAAACCTATTTGTGTGAGAGACGACCTGACTACAGACCTATAATGAATGAAAGTTACATTCATTAACTCTGCTGTTTTACAGACCTTTATGTGGATTTTGGCTTAGTTATAAACCGAACCACACGGCTATTCATTCCAATTACAGTGACAGTCAATGTTTAGGACCCCAAAGCGGTTGAACTGTCAACACAATCTAAAAACAATTGCTTTCCGGTGAACGAGTGTCACATGCCATGCTTGAAGGGCAAATGTTATAAAGAACCAAGTTGGGTTGATGGCAGAATATCACTTTGAAATTTTGAAATTACAGTCTCCCCTGTGATTGTGTACAGTTGTCGGAGTGGCGGAGGGAAGGACTGGTGTTATCGAGGCCTCTCAGCTGTTTTGTTCAATACTCTGTGAGCCCGACATACAAAGGAAAGGGGCGCGGTGGCGGACACCTTCCAGAGATGCCAGCTTTGCATGAGGGGAATCAAAGCTTCACCATCACTTTTTATCTGCCCATGCCACCTGGTTGGCGAGAGAGGCGCACACGGCGAGGGAGGAGGATTTCAGCAATGGATCATCTATCGGTGAGCTAGATGGTGGAGTATCCCTCCACTCAGAGCAGATGGATAGTTAGGACAGAAAAAAAGAGGTAATGAGAGATTGATGGGAGAAATGGAGAGTGCGGGTTTTTGTGCTGAAGTGATTTTTCTGATGGATACCTGGGGAGAAGGGATGAAAGTCCTGCTGTGTGTGTGCAGAGAGAAAGAAAAGAGAAGAGAAAAGACAACGACGGATAGGGGAGGGTGGTTGTGCTCTAAATAGCATAGAATCTGATGAAAAGTTGATCTGATAATTGAGGAGAAACAGAAATGGGGTAAAAATGCTCAGCAGGGGAGCAACACTCTGAGAGAAACTGTAACATCTCAGGCACTGAGTAACTGATAGTGGGGAATCATTAACACAAAAGGGCTCAAGGTGAGAAAGAATGGAGCTGATTTGCCACTTTCAAACAGGTAGAACTAGAGATAGAGTAGGCTTGGAGTAATGGATCGCTTGTAACAGTGTTAAATAATCAGAATATTAAAAATGTTAATTTGGTAAAAAAATGCTTTACTAGCATGATTAATGTATAT
>NW_015554104.1:92752-115554 GCF_001515605.1 Sinocyclocheilus anshuiensis
ATTTTTAGTATTATTATTTTTATTTTTTTTCAAAATTCCTGTAATCTAGTAAAGTTATGTCTTTTTTTCTTGAAAGTTTGGAGTTTGTCTTTTCAAAGCCTATTATGAGAGAATTTTCACACAATGTTAGACAAATCCTAGATTGTTTACATGGAAGTAAAACACAGGTTTACTGATGTGTATAGGCTTAAAGGGATAGCTCAGACAAAAAAAACAAACAAACAAATAAACTGTCATCATTTACTCACCCTCAAGTCGTTCCAAATCTGTACGAATTTCTTTCTTCTGCTGAACACAAGATATTCTGAAGAATGTGGGTGACCAAACAGTTTGTGGTTCCCATTGACTTCCATTGTATTTATTTATTTTTTCCATACTATGGAAGTCAGTTTGGACCACCAACTGTTTGGTCACCCACATGCGTCTAAATATATTTTTATATTAAACAGAAGAAAGATATCTGTACAGGTTTAGAACAACTTGAGAGTGAGTAAATGAGTGTAAATGGTGACAGAATTTTCATTTTTGAGCGAGCTATCCTTTTAAGCTCGTGGAAAACGTTTTCATTGCATGTTAACTTCACAATTCTTTTCTATTTCTAATATAAAAGTGCCATTGTACTGGCATTATTGTTTTGGTGGCTTAAAGAAGTAATAGTTGATTTCACATTTCTCTTGGTTTATGTGCATATATGTCCTTGAGGTAATCAAATCATAACTAAAAGTATCTTTTGTACTTTAACATTCTATTTCAAATAAATGCTGTTCTTTTGAGCTTTGTGTTTATCAAATAATCCTGAAAAAGTAATGGTTATCAATCAATCAATCCACAAAAAAAAAAAATATTAAGTGGTACAACCATTTTCAACATTAGTAAATAAGAACAATAAATGATTCTTGATCACCAAATCAGCATTCTGAAGGATCAAGTGACACTAAAGTCTGGAGTAATGGTTGCTGAAAAATATATTTCTCCTGCAGAGGAGAAAACAAGTAGGAGTGGGAGGAAAAACAGAGGGTAATGAAAA
The DNA here is from genome assembly GCF_001515605.1 of Sinocyclocheilus anshuiensis. Lineage (NCBI taxonomy): Eukaryota > Metazoa > Chordata > Actinopteri > Cypriniformes > Cyprinidae > Sinocyclocheilus > Sinocyclocheilus anshuiensis. Next base: position 93,780 of record NW_015554104.1, read on the forward strand.
GACAGAGTTATAAGGACAGGATGTACACTTTGTCTGGTGTCAGGGGGGTGTTAGGGGAAGGCACGGTTAATAGGATGATGTTTGTGTATGTGTGTGTTAGAGCCGGCCATGCAGAGTGATTTTGCAAAACAGCTCCTCAGAGGGACAGATAAAGAGCGAGAGGGAGGAGTGGGGGGTACAATAAGGGCCATCTAAAGACTGGATGGTGTAATGAGGAGGAGAGGGAGAGATGGCCTAGAGGATGTGCAGGGATATTTTACTCTAATGTCTTGTGCTATGTAATGGCTGCCAGAGGATAATGGAATATATGAGTGTGTGAACATCCAGACAGGTGTTTTTTGTTAAACGGATGTTTTATAAATGTTCTCATCAGTAAAAAAAAAAGTAACATGGCAACGACGTTCAGGTGCGAGTATCTGGTCCTGTGCACCACACCATCCTTGAGCCAGTACATTCGTATTTGCACATACGCACACACGCACGCACACAGGTATGTTTTTGTGAAAAGTGGGGACATTCCCATAGGCGTAATGGTTTTTATACTGTACAGACCATATATTCTATTGCCCTACACCAACCCTACCCCTAAACCTACCCCTTACAGGAAACTGTGTGCTATTTCAGATTTTTAATACACTCCATTCTGTGTGATTTATATGCGTTTTGAAAAGTGGGGACATGGGGTAATGTCCTGAAACTCACACACACACACACACACACTTTCTTCTATCCTATGCAACACTTTTTTCTGTCCTATGCAGCTTAGCTTTGTTATTATATCGGCTGGATGTTGCTCTTTTCTAAATTCACCCCTCATTCATAAATGTACTCTTTCGAAAAAAGCAATACAATCTCAGTTTCACTACAATATAAGAGAGGGTCATTTCCTGACCCAAATATCTGTTGGCCTCAAGACCCTGGGTATGCGCTGCCCTGGTGAAAAGGAGCCATCGCTGAGAGTGTGGCTTATGTATGGTATCAATGTTCGAGAGAGGGATATGAGTCAGAAAAAAAAAGCAGGAGGATTTTAATGACATTGTGGCCCAATCACATCAGGCCATTGTCTGATGAGCATGACTGCTCTCAGCCCAAGCCTTGATTATCAGGAGGGCAAGACAGAGCAGAGCATTATTAGAGAACTAATCAACAACAGTGCAGCCTCTGTGTGTGTGTTTAATAGTAATGACAAGGGAACTAGGTGCTTTGACATGGAGATTATTGGGTATTAGCATGAACAAAGAATAGCGCATGGAATTGTAATGACTGAACTTACTGCAAAGGTGTGAAAGCATAACGCACATACATTGGAGAGGAAAGATTGTATTATGTTGTGATAATGAATTATCCCATGAAGTTTCTGTGGGCTTAGTTTAATGAAAGGAAGCATGGTTATTTAGTGATCATATTTGGTTTTGTGTGGAGGTATGATGAGCTAAACTCCTAATGATTTTCCATCATGTTCATTAATAATGTTCTTCTAAAAGCTCAGGATATAAAAGAGTGTTTTTCATTTCATGTGTAACCTGAACAAGCAGTCTCAGGCTCGTGCTGTTTGAACATCTGAACTATAACATTTACTTACACTCACACTGTTTATTTTAGATATGTGATTGCTTTTAATCCATAAGAGTTTCAAAGAAATAGTTCACTCAAAAATTAAAATTCATGTTGTTAGTCATTTTCTATTTATCAAAGAAATCTGGAAGAAATATCACTGTTTCCACAAATATATTGAGCAATACAACTCTTTTCATCATTGATAAGAAATGTTCCTTGAGCACCAAATCAGCATATTAGAATGGTTTCTGAAGGATCATGTGACACTGAAAACTGGAGTAATGACTGCTGAAAATTCAGCTTTGCAATCACACAAATAAAAAAAATTGTCAATAATATTTCAAAATTGTACTGTATTTTTGATATAAAAAATGTGCCTTCCTAAGTTTAAGAGACTTATTTAAAAAAAAAAAAAAAAACAGTTTAAAAATTGGTGACAGAATTTTTGGGTTTTAGGTGAACTATCACTTTAAATGACATGCTTGCATACTGTGGTCAGAATGGTTCATTTCTACTGATTCCGAAATTTGCCCATTCCTCCCCTACTGTCTCAATTTTAAATTCATTCCTGAGTACAATATTATTTGGCTCTTTGTAGCTATATTCAAACAACAGTCAGCATTTCAGAGTTAAGCATTATGGTAGAAAATAGATTTATTCTCAAAAGAGTGTAGATCCAAATAAACACTCCTATGCTTTCAATATGTATTACTGCATACTGTAGTATTGCATCACCTCTCACAATAAAGAGCATGATGGTGTAGTAAGGCCTTTCAAATGAAGTAAATACAGTAGCTGTTTATGGTGAGTGTTTGCTAAAGGACAAAATCCGTTCTGAATCTGGATGTTTGGTTGTGAATACAGACCCAGCAGGGTTAAAACATTGTGACCTGGGTGGTTTAGATCTTATTATACAGCCTGGGATTTGCTGTAGTGGAGGTTGATGTGGATTTGATCAATAAATGGTGAACCAGGGAGTTTTTCAAACCCTGTTAATACACAAAGCTCTTGTGTTGCTGTTTTACAGAGTGATACAAGCGAGACCCCTGGAGATTCAGACACTCCAGAAAAATGGGCGCTTGTTCCTTTTTCACAATTCACAGGCTGCTGTTTTCTGCTTCATAGGCATTAACTTGTTGGTCTCAGGTCAAGAGCTTTTATTTAGGAATGTGATTTTTCACAGAAAACCAAAATAAATATAGAGACCCGAGGAATTTACACTATATCTTTGGTGCAGAAGTTTTAATTTTATATAGTTTACCAATTAACATTTATAGTTATTATTATTTTTTCTTTATCTAAGCCTTAGTATGACTATTTCATACAGATTGCAAGTGAGAATAAGGATAGAGAATAGTATGATTATTGTACAAATAGCAGCTGCTTTCACGTTTCTTGCAACATATTTGCAGTTGCTGTTGCAAAGGCTTGTCTCACATATTAATAACTCATCAGTCTGGAGTGTCTCCCTTGCTAGTGCATTTTAGTAGAGTGGGCATATGGCCATGATTCAGTTTGACACACTGACACATGTAGTATCAGTTAGAACAGAATGTACATGTTTGAGCTTTTTAAAATATGCATAGGCTTTACTTTAGTTTAGTTTAAGAGGCCTATGTGCAACCTTGCTTTAACAACCCTGAACATGACAATAGGCACTGAAACAAGGGAAATGTCAGAATGAAATTTGCATAAAGCAGTCGTACTTGGGGGAAATGCTGGATGTAATAAGGGGGCAGGTATTTTATATCCATTATGTATGAAATCAGGATGCTTCCATTGCCACACAGGGCATGAATGAGAAACAGCACAACGTAGACTATGTAGACAAACCAAAACAACAAGAAAAGGAAAGACACTGAAATTATTACTGAAAACAGCAAAATCTGACCATTTACATTCATCTGAATTTAATTGGCTGGGATTTATGATGTGCATTGGTTAATAGAAGTAAAGCATTTGCATAGAACTTTTACAATGAGACGTCAGTTTAATCAGTCTAATTTACTTGAACTAAAATGAGTTTACTGAGAACTTAGTGTTCCACACAGTTATGTAAACTAACAACTACAGATTGTCATGCCTGATATATGCTAACAAATGAGAGACTAGAGGTTAGGAAACTATCTATAAATCTATAAATGCGCAAAAAACTCCTCCGGTGACTTATCGCTATGTTGTGCTATCAGTTTTTACGCAGGTGCACACAGTTCCTCTAATTGACATCCATATCATATATCCATATGCGGTCGAAAAGAATAGAAAGAACAGAACGGCGAGGGAAAATAACCCATATCTTCCTTTCACCATGGCTGATGAGGTCATCAGGGCCTCTCATACATAGACAGATCCACTGGAAGCTGTAAAAAAAAAAAAAAAAAAAAAAGAAAATTCAAGGGACGATTTTCACCGAATAACAGATTAAATTTATCTCTCTTCTTCATACAAAGCTTGCCTTCAGAGCACTTGGAATGTTGCACATGCATCATGAATCATTGGACAACTCACTACTCGCATGAATCATTGGATAAATTCACTGGCTATATATACACAGTACTGTTTTTTTTTTTTTTTTTAGAATTCAGCAAGGATGCATTAAATTGATTAAACATGACAAAGACTTTTACATTTTTATATAAAAAAATAAATAAATACATGCTATTCTATTCATCAAAGAATCGTGAAAATAAAATATAACAAACATATTAAGCAGCACAACATAAGAAATGTTTCTTGAGCACTAAATTAGTATATTAGAATGATTTCTGAAGTATCATGTGGCACTGAAGACTGGAGCAGTGGCTGCTAATAATTCAGTGTTGCCTACACAAAAATGTTATAATATCACCAGAATAAGGTTTCCACTGGTCAGGAAAAAAGTCACTACAGTGCCGTTTCCATCATGAGACAGACTTGTCAGTGAAAGTATACTGTCTAACAGCCTTGTGTCTCTGAATGTAGTGTAAATGTGTAGAGAGCTGACTATGCGGATGATTGACAGCACTCTGTGACTAATACAAGCCTGAAGGATCATGCAGTACCACACGGTACTAGCAGAACTACACTTGCTCTGTGGTCTTTTTCCTTCTGGTGTCTCATCTAATAAACACTCTCTTCTGAGCAGCTGCTGTTTATGCCCCTCTGACAAACAAGAGAACATTGCATGAGCTACAGAAATTAATTGACTTTTTTTTCCCCCTTCCACCCTGTATACTTCAACAAAAAGATTAGAAGATTATCCTGTTTATAATGCCAGCTTGTCAGGACTGAGGGAGAGGAGAGAGGCGAAGAGAAGTGTGTGGAACGGCAAGAAAGCAAAATCATGTAACTAGAGGATGGGGGTGTGGCTCACGGCCTTTTCCAGCCATCCTCAGGGGTGGAATAATTAAGAGAGGAGGATTAGCTTCAAGACTCTTACTCCACATCGTTTAAAGGAAACTGGGAATAGGGAGGATGGACATAATGCAGTCAAATGCTCCATTGACTCACTCAGGTGTGTGCGTGTAATTGCAACGCAGGCTAATTGGAAATATGTTACTGTAGCTACATTTCTGCAAAACCTGAAATATGTTTTTGACTGTGGCAATGTTTTATTGCATTCATTGGTTGTATGTATCACAGCAGTTCAAAAATAAAATGTACGGTGAGTGGCACTAAAAGAATAATGCTCTATTGCGATGAAAATGATAAATGTACCACCTACACACTAAACCCGACCCTAAACCTAAACAATATTGTGAGAAAAAGAAAACATTGAGATAAAAACACATTTGCTGAAGCAACCGTGTCATTTTAGCTTCCATCTACGAGGCTTTGAGCTCTTTCGTGGAATGACTCGTTACTTGTGTTCCACATTGACTTGTACCCAATGCTAGACCAGGTGAGCTACTGAGCAAGTTTGCAATGTCAGAAAATCCATACATATGGAGATAATTATGTGATTCAAATGTTAATTATGCATTCGTTTATAAATCATGCAGTGTGGTAAAATTGATTTGATGTCATAACATCAGTGTTGGGCAAGTTACTTTGAAAATGTAGTTAAATTACTGATTACTGATTACTCCTTTTAAACGTATAATCACGTTACTGTTTTGATTACTTTATTTCAAAAGTAATTAGTTACATTACTAGTTACATTACTTTTTTCTGTGGTTACATCCATGAAATTTACATGAAATCCCAGCATAAATGCTCCCGATAAATATTTGTTATTAAAGCATCAACATTCACAAAACACTGTTATTTTTAACTAAAGCAAGCATAGGCTGCTGCGTACATGGTTTGGCATGGCAGAATGCCAACAAATAGCACTGCTTTTATAATCTCTAAAGAGATGGCATCTCAGTTCATTGCAATCTCACAAAGCTCCGTTATAACATAATGAATATATGCATGATGAATCGTTCATAATGTCTACAATTCGTGTGTTATAAAGAGAGGATTCGTGGGCACGCAAATTTCGGCACTGCACTCCTGACTGGCCATTGCGTTCCAGAAATCAGCATTGCTCAACGCAGCAAACACGTGCCTAAATAGAAACTCTGCCTACGCTTGCGCCTGCTAATCGTTTTTATTTTATATTAGTTCTTGTTGCTTTTGTGCAATAGATGAATTACAATTTATTTGTTTTAGATATTTTATGTTTAGATATTTCTATTCTGCGGGAGTCCCGTGAATCATTTTATTCTCCCGCACCCCGCACACACACGAGTGTCTACCCGCCCGCACCCGCACCCGCACTCGCCCATCTTGTCCCGCGCCGCACACTGTTGCGTCGGCCGTCGGGTCTCGCGGGAGAGCAGGTCTCTAATCCACTGGCACTGGACTCAACAGTGCTTGCTACACCCTTTTTACAATCTAGATGATAAAACACTGCATTCTGACAGCAAAGATTACTCTGTTACTAAAAACGTAATCAAATTACAGTAACACGTTACTAAGTAATGCGTTACTGCACAACACTGCATGGCATAGTATGTTACAAGGAACTGCACAAAAGTACAGTAAGTCTTTATCTATAATCTGCTCCTGTATTCATAATTTGTGTGAAAAAGAACAAAAGTTGTTGGTGTTTTACTGCCACTATAGTGTTAATTTCACCTGGACAATGAAGTGAAATATATGTATCGGTACGTTTTTGCAATTGTGCAGAACTGTAGGCAGTACAGTCACTTATCTCCAATTAACCTGGGTTGTGCGTATATTTGTGGTCATGTTGTAGTCAGTCACGCAACAACCAAATCTCACTTCACGCTCACCGTAGCAAGTTTAGCCTAATTAACTGTCACAGTAACACTGCATATGCAATGCTTGCCTATGAAGGAATGAAAACAGGCACAACGTGTTGACACATTACACTTTGTCTGGAAGCAGGGCTAGTGCAGTAGTCCACTCTTTTTTCTTTATATGATGGATGAACAAGTGAAACTATTTATTTGGTGTTCTGTAGTATAAAATAGCCCTTGTTTTTTGTTCATCTTTTGTTTGTCTGTGTTTTAGAATGGATAGCTGTAGATAAATTGTTCTAGACAGAATAGCAATGTGACTGGCAACAATTCTAAAATACTTATTATTAAGAGTGGTGACATTTTAAAATGTCCATCTCAGTACTCTGGATTTTTAATTACTTGGACGGAAGTGGCCTGCTAAAGCAAAAGTCTGTGTGAATATGTGCATTGCTGGTTATGGAGGAGCCTACTCATGTTTTGTTTGCTTCATTGTCTTTGCTGTACATCTATGCTGCATGCTTTTTAAAAAAATATTATATACTAAGGATCTGCACACAACTGAGTGCAAGAATATAATTAGACTTTTACATTCTGTGGGAAAAAAAGCTGTTTTTGACCTTGTAGAACATGCAGGCCTCCGTGATGATAGGAGGATGTTGATGGTTGGAGTGATTGCTGGTTTGTTCTGGGTGGTTGCTTATTAGCCCAAGTCTCTATAAGTACGTTTACATGCAATGCTACAATCAAGCTGCAGCTAGTTTTTGCATAGTTGAGCTGCAGTCTTCATCTGTCTGTCCAAGTAAACATGACACAATGTGTAATCAATTTGAAGAATTATTACACATTGCACACCATGTGTCTTTTGAAGTTAGCATACAATGCTGTAGAAAATTTTAGCTTTAAATTTAGTCTATATTAAAAAGACTAATTATTGTTTCCGTCTGACTGAAATGAAATCAGTTTGGGCCATGGCTGCTGTAGCAGGCTGAGCCAGAGGGTGTTTAGCCGGTGTGGGAAAATAAATTCAGATTCCATACAGAAGTGCAAGCAAAAATTTGAAGATTTGCCAAAATACACAGAGACAGATAATGGGGTAAAAGAAGAATAAACATTGGCAGTGTTACTACAAAATGGATGAATTTGACGGAATGTTTGGGTTTCAGTCAATGTGATGAACTTGCAGAGTTCCTTCTCTACTGGTAAGCTAAACTTCAAGTATTCCTGATATGTTATATTAAAAGTAGCCGATGTTTACCTGTTGAGACATGACTACACTTTTATAGACCTGTAAGACACATTATTTAATTGCAGTAATAAATAAATTATAAATAAATATATAAAATAAATACAAATAATATTTTTTAAAGAAATATTAGGCAGCACAATTGTTTTAAGAATAAATGTTTCTTGACCACCAAACAGACACTGAAGACTAAAGTAATGGGTGCAGAAAATTCAGCTTTTGCCATCACAGTAATAAATTACATTTTAAAATATAGTACAATAGAAAATGGCCATTTTAAATTGTAATACTATTTCACAATATTATGGTTTTTACTGTATTTTTCACTCATGCACCCTTGGTGACTCATTTCAAACTTTTGACCAGAAGTGTATGTAGATGGGGTTGTGTATGTGTGTCTCATTGACCCATCCTGTGGGGTGTAGGGGAATAAGGTGAATCAGATTAGCATTACCCCTTACAATTATTTAGATCCTTCAAAGACTGGCAAAACCTTCAGCCAGACATCCTAACAATTCAGCCTTGCATCTTGACTATTGAACTTGAACTATATGCAAACTTAAGCCTCACTGTTTTATGTTCAGCCAGCAGGGAGCTGCAAAAGGAACTCATAACCTCCTCTGTCGCTTTCCACTTGAGCACCACTTCTCTTTAGTTCAGTAGAAAGGAATGGGAGAGCGAGTGGATGGGATTTAGACACTTTGCTTATTGGCCAAGAAATGAATGTCTAAAACAAGGGCACTGTCCTCGCATAAAACACAGGGGAAATTTGATGTCCCTCACCACCCAAGCTCTGATCCTACCTCTGCCTGCTCCTCTTTAATCATGGCTCTCTTGTTTTGTTTGTTTTGCTGTGTGGGTTCAGTCTCTGCTACCAGTGAAGGCAGTGTCTCATTGTATGGAACCTGTGCTTCTGTTAGCCAAATGAAGACCTAGGGAACTGAGGACACAGGTCGTGTGATTCTGCTTCAGTGAGAAATCCCTCCGTAGTAATATGTATGAGAGACCAGCTGACCAGAAGATCCTGCCAACAGAATGATGGTCTGGCTCGAAATATCATTCGCTGGCGGGCACAAAACCTGACCGGTGAATCTGGTTAAAAATCTCAACACAAACTTAAAATAGGTAAAGAAAGAGATATATGTCTGGTTCTGTTTCTTAACTTGACCTTACAGATGTTCTGTTCCCCCTCCCAAACCAGTGAGGAATGCTAGTGCTGAGAACATTTAGAGGAGGTTTATTTTGGTAAGGGATGTAATGAACATGATTGTGTGCTGATTAAACCCAGCCAACGTACTGGAGTGTCTTGGGTGAGCTACGAAGAGGAGATGAGGGTAAAAGCGAGCGGTGACAAGCCTCATTAACGGAAAATACTCTGCTCTGCTGCCGAGGCCCTGCTGTTGATGAGGAACCTAACTGATAGACTCTCTAATTATGCGCTGTAACCGCCATCCCACTGAAAGCAATAACCCCCACTTCTCTGCATATGCAAATATGACAGACCCGATCATTAGTTTTTATGCCTCAAAGCCAAATTATTATTGCAAAACCACTGAAGCCAAGGGCAAAGACGTAAAAATCTATCACACATTTTGACACATTTTTTTACGAGCTTTCCTCAATAACAGAACAAATGTTATTGAATGACATGGATAGTCAAGGGTAATGTGCCATGAAAGTATTGTTTCAAATCAGAACAATTATTTGAGGCTTCACTGGAAAAAAAACAACAACAAAAAAAAACTTAGATTTTCGGACCCAAGAATGTATAATTTGGCTCATTCTCCACTCTGTGTTTCCCAGCATTTTGGTTAGTGTGCCATATTGAAATTTCATAATGATGCCCACAAATTATGTCCCATATGTTCATGGGTCTTGTGCTCCAATCACTCCCTTGACTATTAAAAACAATTTCAAAACACGTTCCGCTGCTGGTTTTAAATGCACATTTGATCTTTCAGAGGACAAACTTTTTTAATAGTATATATATATATATAATTTTATTTTTTTTTTACTTTAAAAGATGAGAAAGTAAAAAGTACATGTGCACTCACAGAAAACAGAAGTGGTTGCATTTGCCCTTGCTTGACCGTGAGACTTTCCACTGATCCACTTATAATGGAGTTCAGTGAACCAGCTTGAAGAACGCTGGAGGCTCCAGAGTATGTGGACCTGTCAGGCTTGAACATTACCAATAAAATACCATATAGTTGCTCACATCTGTATATTGCAAAATATGTGCTAACACTCACAGTTTACTGAGCTTTGGCAAAGTTTCCAAAGAGTCAGCTTGTGCAGATAATTACTGGGAAAAAGCCCTACAAAACAAAAACTGCAAGACTAATTATAGAAAGTTAAATGTTTTTTTTTTAGCATATTTTGCTGTGTTTTCCATTTATGTGTGTGCCTTTGTGTGAGAGACTGCATGTGCGTGAGTGACAGTGATTGAGAGGTGAAAAGAAAACTCCATCAGTATCTTTTTCTGCATGTCCATCTTTGTCTTTTATACTCCTCCATACAGCTTTGGAGAGACACTTCTCTAGCTGTTGTCAATTTCAAGCATTCACTCTCTTCTTGGTGACATCTCTGCATAGCAGACCATATTGCTTTCCTGTCATTAAACTTCGTTCCCTTCACACAGTGACTTATCAGCATCAGTGTAGTGTATAGACCAGGGGTAGGAAAGTTCGGTCCTAGAGAGCCGCAGTCCTGCAGAGTTCAGCTCCAACCCTGAAAACAAGCTGAACTCTGCAGGACTGCGGCTCTCTATAGGACCGAACTTGCCTATCCCTGGTATAGACATATTGAGAGCATTTTCAAAACAGTATGGTTAAGTATGGTTATAGTTAAAATCTATTGTGAAGCAACTTACTCAATCAAGTCAAACTTCATTCAAGAGTAAAACTTCTTAATGAAGCGGAATGCGACTAGATAATTAGCCCATTAAAATAAATTAAGTTATTAAAGTATTAATGTTCCTGCTATATATCCAATCCACATCAAATTAGGGTTTTTTCCCCAGTCGTTTCACAGAGCATCAGTTTTTTATTAAAATGCAGATATGCATGTCAGGCGACCCAACACTACACCGCTGACGAGCCATATTTGCACTAATGCAATTTACAGCTCTGTCTGTTAGTAAATTGTGTTTGCTCTGAAGTCTAAATGGCATGTTTCCAACTTTAAATTGAATATTTTTGTATTGATCCCACTGGCTGTTTTTGTTTGCTTATCTAGTGCCGCCACGATGGACATCTGTCTGTTGTTGATGTGTTGTGGGCTTATGTGGCTCATAACAGGCACCTTCTTTAGTGTTGGGCCAGGTTAATATTATTACAGAACAATTGAGGAGATATTGAAATTGAAATTTGAATGCAGACCACCGAAGACAGATGTAGCCTAATGCAGCAGTGAAGGAAATAAAAAAAAATCAATGTGTATTAAAAAGGACACTGCGCAAGGCAATTAACAGTTCCTCTGCTACTTGTTGTAGTTTCTGGAGGGTCCGGTGTCATTTGAGAACGTCATTCCATTGGGTCACAACTTTCCATAGGGCTGTGTTTCACTTAATACATTTGCTTCTTTAGAATTAATGACCTCCTTCAAAAAAAAAAAAAAAAAAATCAAAGGACCTATCATCTGACCTTTAATCAGTCTTAAAGGAATAATTGACCCCAAAATGAAAATTTGCTGATAATTGACTCAGGACATCCAAATTGTAGATGAGTTTGTTTCTTCATAGGATCGAATTTGGAGAAATTGAACATTGCGTCACTTGCTCTGTGGTGAATGGGTACCGTCAGAATGAGAGTCCAAACAGCTGATAAAAGCATCACAATAATCCACAAGTAATCCACGTGACTACAGTCCATCAATTTACGTCTTATGTAGTGAAAAGCTGCGTGTGTGTAAAAAACAAATCTATCATAAAGATATTTTTCATCTCAAACGGTTGCTTCTAGTTAAAATATGAGTCAAATATCTTTGCTTTCTGCTTTCACCATTGAAAAAGTTGTCTCATCTGAATTAGGACAGAAATATCTACAGATCATGTACCATTTAGAAGAGAAATCAGTCCACAACAGTTCTAAACAAATATATTGATGGATTTTTGAAGTGAGAGGACAACAGAGTGCTCATATTTTGGTCAGAAGCTACAGTGTTTAAAGTTAAAACCCCTTAAAGGAATAATTCACCCTAAAATTAACATTTTGACATCATTTATTCACTCTCATGTTGGAATTTTGGTAACCAAACAGTTGCTGGTAACCATTGACTTCCATAGTATTTTTTTCTTCTCTATACTATGGAAGTAAGTGACTACCAGCAACTAGGTTACCAACATTCTTCAAAATATCTTCTTCTGTGTTCAGCAGAAACTCGACGTTTTGGAACAACAGGGTATGTAAGTTATGACAGAATTCTTATTCTTTAATGATGGATTTGTTTCTTACAAACCCACAGCTTTAGACTTCACAAGATGTTAATTGATGGACTGTAGTCATGTGGATTACATGTGATGTTTTGTATTGGCTGTTTGGAGTCTCATTCTGACTTGCCCCATTTACTGCAGAGGATCCATTGGGGAGTAAGTAATGTAATGCTAAATTTCTCCAAATTTGTTCTGATGAAGAAACAAACTCATCTACATCTTGGATGGCCTGAGGGTGAGTACATTTTGAGCGAATTTCCATTTTTGGGTGAACTATTCCTTTAATATCCATTCTTTACTATTGGTCCAGTAAGGTTCTATATGTTAACGTGTTAATTGATTAGGTGTCAAATTGAGCCTTATTTATATAAAAACTGACAGCATGTTTGCAGGGCCACATTAAGACCTCACCGGCCCCCGGGGCTATGACTTACTGCAGGGCCCCCATCACAATAATGATATACTGTATATAGCTTATAATAGGATTTTTATCCAATCAAAATTTTTGATGCATTGCAATTTCACAATTCTTGTTACCAATTCCAATAACACAAAATAAAAAATAAAAAAATACTTGCCTAAGTAAAAACAAACTTACTGAAGACAAGTAAACAGTCATGAATTACAATAGAACAAAGAAACTGACCTACAAACACTTAAAGCACTGAATAAGAAATATTATATTGTATAAAATAAATAGATTTAATAGTCTTCACTGCATAAATTCAATATACATTATTTTACAAAAGCGATTCGGTCAAGGACAGTGAGTGATTTATGTTTAATTTACATAATTGACACAAATAGCAACAGCAGCTATATTATGGCGTTTTTCCACTGCGTGGTACGACTCGGCTTGGCATGGCTGAGTAGGCCTATGGCACGGCTCGGCTCGGTTTGCGTTTCCACTGCAGTTTAGTACCGCTTTAGAGTGGGCGAGATTATGCACATGTCGTTATAGTTGCGCCGACATGATGTTTGGCCTTATTACAATCAAATGCATTAAGGCATCAGCCTGCTATAACATTTCAATTCTATTTGAGCACACAGCATTTAAAAACAGCATTTCATGCAGTATCATGTTCAGATAGTACAGAACATGTGAACAAATGTCAAGTCCATTCAAGTCAATTTTAAAAAGCACGGTACATAAATAATGTTTCAATGCAGCTTTAAAGAAATCATGCTTTTGACCCTTCCGTGAATAAATCAAAAGCAACAGTGGGATACAAAACAAAAAACACATAAGATGGATTGAAAGCTGAGGGAACTTATCTTCCCCTGTCAGGGCCATTTTAACCATTGGGCTAGGCGGGGCTGAAGCCCCGGGGCCCGAGCAAGGAGGGGGCCCGTGATTGGCTGTGGAGTAGATTGACTGGAGCGCCGATCGCCAAAGCCACCACGCCCCCCTTTGTAGATATAATTTGTAATATATATATATATATATATATATATATATATATATATATATTACAAATTATATCTACAAACTATGCATATAACAACTTGTATTGCGATAACCTATGTGCCATTTCAATAGTGACTTGTAGGTTGACATATATTAAAAAAATGAGGAGCATAGATTCCATCACTAGTGTGTCCTAAAGTAGTGTAGTGCAGATTAATGTTATGAAAGCCAAATAAGAATTTGTCATTGACCAGGATTATTTCACTTTCCTGTGCATGAGCATCATCTGTTATAATCGTAGTGCACTTTGTAGCCTAACATTTTTTTCCCCACAAGTTGCTTAAGCCAAATAAATACTAAATCCTATAGGAAAGAGTTCCCTAGAACAGTGGTTCTCTCAATTCCAGTCCTGGGGTACCACTGCTTTGCACATTTTGTATGTCTCTCTTATCTGACTCCCTCGGTTCAGTTAATGGATCTCCCTCCTAACGAGCTGATGATCTGAATCAGGTGCGTTAAATAAGGGAGACATACTAAATGTACAGAGCAGTGTGGTACCCCAGGACTGGAATTGAGAGCCACTGTCCTAGAGGAATCCCTGTCTAGTCCAAAGCCCCGCCCCTCGCGCGTGGCGCTGTCCATCACAGTAGTGCTGCTATCTGAAACTCCGCGAGCTCAAGCGCGCGCCCGAGCAGATCGCTGCTGAAGCGCGAGGCGACGGAGGTAAAGTTCTGCCGCTCAGACTCTGAAGGATCACAGTCCAGCGAATGAGGAGTGAATTCACGCACCATGTTCTGCGATTTGAACACTGTCGCTTGAGAAAAAGGAAGACTGCTGTAAACTTGCAATCATGTTTTGGACTATTTTGTTGCCGTATTGTGTGACTTTTGTGTTGGGAAATAAGACCGACGAACGAATACCTTTCTTCCACGGCCATGTGTTTGAAAACTCTCCACCTGGCTCAAAAGTGAACAGACTGAGTATCCCGGTGAAGCGCATCGACCCACAGAGATGGTGCTCCAAGTCCGGGATGCACCTGAAACTCCTGGGGGAACGGAGTGAAGATTTCCACGTCTTCGCCCATCACAAGCGAGGACACATATTACTGAAAACCTCTAACGTTCTCGATCGAGAGGAGCGCGCTGAGTATTTCCTCAGTCTCGCGCTGTGCTGTCAGAGCTGCGCGTCAGCCGAGCGCGTCGTGGCCGAAGTTGCTTCTGTTAAAGTGGACGTGCTCGACACGAACGACCACGAGCCCACTTTCCAAAATGCAGACGTGAAAATAACTTTGGACGACGCCACGGCCCTGAGGTCGGTGGTGTACACGGTGAAAGCGGAGGACATTGACAGCGGCAAAAACGCCGAGCTCATATACTACGCGCTCCCGAGAAACGGCAGTTTCTATGTAGTGCCCAAAACCGGCAACATCCTCCTCGTGGACTCGATTCTCGGTCTCGCGCAGTCAATAAAGTTCAGCGTGTTTGCGCGAGACCACGGCTGGCCCGCTCGGACCAGTCAGAATATGGATATAGAGATCAGTCCGCGCCAATGGCCAGCTCTTCCTAAGCTCGATAACCGACTCTCGAGAAAGTCCCGCTCCGTGCCGGAGCCGGTGCTTATCACTGTGTCCGAAGACGCGAGTATCGGCTCCGTCATAATGAATCTGCACCCGGTGAGGTTTCAGTCCGCCAGTTTTGAGCTGATTCACCCGGACGCGGATCACTCTCCCATCACCGTGAGTCGGGACAGCGGAGATTTGGTTATATCAAGGCGGCTCGACCGAGAGACACAGCCGCTAGTGGAGATAACTGTTAAAGTGCAAGATAAGCGAGGTGAGTGCGCCGTTATTAATCCAAATATCTGTACAATACGACTATATGCCCCGGTCCCTGTCCCACCTGGACAGTACGTGACAATGTCTCCAGTGCGTGCTGGCAGGTTTCACCTGAACACCCCCCAAAAATGACGCGCGCCTCCATGTACCCAAAATCCTCCTCTTCCCTCAGATTGAGCACGTCATATGCATCTTACCTGATTACAGTTGCACAAAGTTCACAGGAATCAAAGTTTAATTATCACTCGCGGTAAAGTCTAACGTGTAATTGACACGAGTCAAGGCGCAGATGAAGTCACGGGTGCACTGCTGCATGAATGGCAGCGATCGATTGCACTGTGATGCAGAAATATATTCATACACACCTGGGTGACAAACGCAGAAGTTTACATAAAATGATCCCTTAATCTGTAAACCGTAAACATTCGCATTAGTAGGATTTGCTGTGAATTATGCAAATGCTTTGTTTTCAACATCAACAGCATCTTTGCATCCTTTTGACTTGTATCTATACTGGTAATTTCTACTCAATTTTGTGATAAATTAACTGGATTTTCTTAATCGGTATTTAAATTCAAAGCTGTCAATAAAAAGTGGGATGAACTTAACACTGCGGGTTGGCAGCAATTTTTCTTCTCTCTTACCTTGGGCTTTAAATAATTCCTCTCCATTTAAATGGGTCATTCAGTCAGTGCTCAACAATTTTAAGTCTTTATGTGTGTTTGAGGAGAAAAGGAGGGAATTTGGTAAGGTACTCACATGGGCCCTTTTACAGAATCATCTTACTTCTGTATTCACCTGTAATTGCGTCCTTTGCGTTGCAGGTGAAGCTGCAGGTCAAGCTGAATTTAGGCATGAATCCGGGGTGATTTAATCCTTTTTGAGTTGGAGATTGTGCTCTACTTTCCTTCATCTGCTCGCATTAGCTATGTGATCCCATCTCATTCACTTTCTCATTTTGGGGATTTAAGACTGGCAGCGCAGTTAGAGCAAACTGCAGGGAAGATGAGGCGTTTAGTGGAATGTGCTCAAATTTGAGCAGTTGACCGGGCATGATTTAGCAGCCTGTGATTTAATTAGTGTTGGTTTGTTAATCAGGGACTTTCTGCTTGCTGGACCTGCGGCTCTGGAGCTACTGTTTTTTTTTCCTTGAGTCCGTGTTCCTAGCATATGTTCAAGGGCGCTTGTTTGTGCGTGTGGGGATGTTTGCAGGTCTGTGAATGTTGTGCGGTGTGCGGTCCTCTGTGAAAGCTTAGCACAAACAATGAGGCCAAACAGCTGGTTTTAATCAGGAGTGAGAATAGCGTCTGCTGACGTCACATTTGCCTGTGGCTCTTTGGAAGTAATGAGCTTTCAGGTAATCACATTTATTTTAAAAAATGGGGATTTTTTTTCACATGTGTATTAAAGATATTTATATCTTTCCTCTTCTTTAGCTTTGAATATTGCATTTTTTCTTTTTCATCATGCTCTTATCAATACCACAGTGTGGAAGACATCATATTTCCTAAGGGAATGAAGTCAAAATTCTCTTTTGAATTAGCTGAACATCATTCATTATTGAAATTAATAAAGTGAGAATTTATCATTTGAACAAATCTGTAAACATACACGCTGAAAAAAATAAAATAAAATCATGAAACGACCGCAACCTTGCAGAGCAATTGATGACATCCTCCATGGCAAATTTAAAACCTCACAGCTATACTTTGATCTCCTCTACGTATTCAATCATTAATATACAGATAAGATGAAAACAATCTAAATGCACTGGGTAGGCCGCTGATTCTCTCAAGTACAACATTCTCCTCCAGAACAATCAAGGAAGTGACAATGTCTGGAGGTGAATGCAGAGTGTCTTCATTATCTCGCACTGCTGTCAAGATTGCTGAATGTTAACAACGTTCATCTACCTCTCTTTTCTGTACTTTTCTGTTTTGTCTCACTTTTGTGTGCTAACTATCGAGGACCAAACCTGCAGAAATTAAAAACGAATAAATATATAGATAAATAAATAAATAAAATGACAGGAAAATAAATAAAGGAATAAATGACTTGATACAAATATAGCTAATTTGTAATAAAATTTAACCCTGAATTAATTTTTTTATTACTTTTTCCTTTATGTATTATATTATTTTATGTATTTATTTTAATTTAATTAAATTTATTTATGTATGTATTTATTATTTTTTATTCCCACGTGTATTTATTTCCAGATTTATTTAATCATTTATTTCTTCTTACTTTTCCATGTGCAAATGAGGGAGGCGGTCCTTGCAGAACTCCGGTGAATCATTGGTTGAGAGCTCACGCAGAAGGTCAGATCAAACTAACGATAGAGTTTGATGTTTATCTGATCTATCTCATATAGAATGCGTTTGGTTAAGTTAAAAGAGCACTTTCAATTTACCGGTGATCATCTTTAGCTCAAACAGCAGTGCATAACATTAATAACTATGATTGGGAATGTCGTGTATATAACATTCTAATGAGAACATTATTATAATAAAACATTGTGAATTCTTTGGGTTTAACGCTCAAACGGCTGCTATTTAAAACAGTGGTATTAATTTGTTAATTTTTCAAAATCATTGATACATTAATAATAACAACCACTTTTATTTTTCTCTTATTATTTTCATCAACAATATGGTTTAGTAATTAAAATCATTTAATTATTGTCCGTTCAGAGGCTATTCCGTTTTATTGATATATGGCGCATTCATTTTCATTCTTTACACGTGTAATGATGTCCAGTGACTTGTTTGCATTATTTATGCATTATTTTATTTATTTGTAAGACTTTTTTATGACTAAATTTGGTAATGGGAGAGTAAAATGATTTTTAAAACGTACACCGTTCAAACTAGGCTGCTTATGTTGAAGTGTTTGGGATGTGAGTTTTAATGATGAGACCTTTTTTGTAATCAGGCTCTCAAAAAGTATATAAAAATTTGGATATAGATTTATCGGCCAACATATCGGCTTTCAAAAATAAAGACTTATCGGTTATCGGTATCGGCCAAAATGTTCATATCGGTGCATCCCTACCCAAAAGCATTAAGTTGATCGTAAAACAGTTGCATCAAAGGTTTGGAATCGCTGCCCACTGCCATAAAGTTGGCTTGACGTTGGACGTTCAATATTCGCAAGTGTAGGGACCGTCTCTAAACTTACATACGATATTTATTAAAATAAACTGTCAAATTATATCTAAATATTGCTAAATATACTAAAATCATAACATTAAATGTTGCATGCACTGCAAAGAATCTTCATCAGTATTTTTGTCTTGTTTTCAAGTTCAAATATCTAAACATCCTTAAATCAAGATACATTTACTTGGGATGCAAAATAAAGATGGTTGAAGTCTTGATTTATGATAAATTGAAAAAAATGAATTTTATTCTTAATTTTTTTTCCCATTTGAATTTAGTTGATTATTCTGGCAGATTTGTTCTTGTTTTAGTCATTAACAACATTTTGATAATTTCACACAAAACAAGACATCTTATCTTCTGTCATTTTGCTTTTCACTGTGTCTTTATTTTAGAATATATTTAGAAGACATTTTACACCGGAAAATGACGAAAATACTGAGGAAGAATTTGCATTGCGATAGAGTTCTGTTGTATTTTCAAACTATTGCTAACAGAACTCATTGTGTGATCCCTAGAAATGTACATTTAGACATATTGACATACTGTATGTTCTCTATACGATGGGCAGTTGTGGCCTAATAGCCTAGAGAATCGGAATTGTAACCCAAAGGTTGCGGGTTCGAGTCTCGGTATCAGCAGGGATTGTAGGTGGGGGGAGTGAATCTACAGCGCTCTCTTCCACCCTTAATACCACGACTGTGGTGAGACTATTGAGCAAGTCACTGAACCCCCAACTGCTCCCCGGGCACCACAGTAAAAATGGCTGCTCACTGCTCTGGGTGTGTGTTCACGGTGTGTGTGTGTGTGTGTGTTCACTGCTGTGTGTGTGCACTTGGATGGGTGAAATGCAGAGCACAAATTCTGAGTATGGGTCACCATACTTGGCCACATGTCACTTTCACATACTGTTTTCCCAGTTTTTACTGTTTTCATCTTAAAACTATTAAAATGTACTTAAAGTCTTAAATCTACTTTCTAAAAACCCTGTATAAGCCAAAATTACTTATTTTTACAATATTTTAAATAATTTTACAAACATACCAAAAAAAAAAAAAAAAATCCCATTAATTTTACAGAGCAAACTGACTGCTGTGGTTGCCAGATTACTAATAAAGTGATGTAATTTTTATATACCAGTCTACTAAATCAGATTTGTACCTTAAAATGTACTTACAACTACCGTAATAATACAGGTGTTTTAGAAGAAAACCATTGTAAGTGGCCTGTCCATAACTTGGCCAATACACACAAAGCCAAAACACCATCCGGGCATAATGGGAATGTCCTTTTACTATTTTTCATAGATTGACTCTTAGGTTTTACGGTAACACTTTACAGTAAGGTTCATTAGTTAACATTAGTTAACTACTTTAGTTAACATGAACTAAGCATGAATAATACTTCTACAGCATTTATTAATCTTAGCTAATGTTAATTTCAACATTTAGTAATGTATTATTAAAATCAAAAGTTGTGCTTGTTAACATTAGTAAATGCACTGTGAATTAACATGACTAACTAACAATGAATGACTATTTTCATTAACTAACATTAACAAAGGTTAATAAATAGTGTAATAAATGTATTGTCCATTGTTTGTTCATGTTAGTTAATACATTAACTAACATTAACTAATGGAACCTTATTGTAAAGTGTTACTGGTTTTACTTAAATTTTAAATTGGAATTAAATTGTGGAAAGGCAACTTGCAGTTAACCAATCAACAGGTTTATACTATGTAATTTAATGTAATACAGAAAAAGACTAAAATTGCTAAACATTGTTTTTTATAGTACACTGTTCAACATTTTGATTTTAAATCTAAATTATTAGATTTTACATTTGCATTTTTACAGTGCAAGTATACATAACTGATATGTCTGTGTCTTTGTAAATCTTCATAAATGTAAATGATTCCAGATATCATCTCTCTTCCTACAAATCACTCCATACATCTTCTTTTTCCATGCATGTTAATGTGTTGTGTCTGTAGAATCACTGAGCGAGTCTGAGTAGTTTGACCAAACAGTCCAGTCTGAGTTGTCTTTCTGGGTCTTTCCACCTCACTTTCTCCACCTCACTTTCTATCTTTTTCCTCATAACCCTTCAGCTTTCTTGTTAGAGCACGTCTGATACTGCCAGTCTTTGTGGTATCAGTGCTGTGGGATCAATTAATCCCTGCATGCTGATAGATAGTTTGTGTGTGCTTGCATACAGAGCCAGTATTTGTGTGTATACCAATGACAGACCTCGAATCCCAATCTCAAAAGTGCAGTATTTATACGTTGTCGGTTGTCTTGCTCAAGCTCTCTTTCTCTCTCAATTACAGATGATGGAGTCGAGCTCCTTGTAATTCAGTGCAAGTTGTCAGATTGAAAAGAGATTGACACTAGCCTATTCTACCCTCTTTCTGTTGCAGCTGGTCTGGAACATTCTGCTCTTAGTTATTTCCTTTGTCTATATTTCATTAAGGTGACAGACATGCATTTTCAGACATGCACACACATCGCCATTATCCTCACATGTGGAATATGGCCCAGGTGTCTGAAGCCATAGTTTTTGCATTACACCAGCAAGCAGGTGTTTTGCAAGGGATGTTCTGAGCCCCACTCTGGTAATGGCCCTAAACACCCACATCAACAGGGCTTAATTTGAATGACAGGCTCAATGTTTTTCTGGGTCTTGACCAGCCTTCAATACTGAAAATCTGTTAATCTGGTCAGCATGAGCCAAAGAGTTACCACACCATATGGGGAGCTTCTTCCGCCAGGGACACAGAGAAACTAGCAAATGCTTCACAGAGTCAGACGCACACACATAGACTCAAACACTCGAGCAAAAGCCCTAAAACTGTGCAAAACCATCTCCCTAGTAGACAACACACACACACACACACACACACTCAC
>NW_015554104.1:115615-115903 GCF_001515605.1 Sinocyclocheilus anshuiensis
CGACTCGTTGGAGTCTACTGACTGGAAGGGTAGAGGCTCACGGACTTGCGTCCATATCTTTAGTTGCTTGAAGTCAATTAAGGGTTCAAAGCGATTAAGCAGGTCTTTTCCAATGAGAAGTGGATACGTGTTAAGTGGTGAGACGTATACTGGGTGAACAAGGTCCACTGGTCCCACCGTTAGGTGAATTGGGGCTATATGTTTTAGTTGTAGGCCTGTGTGAGAATGTGCTTGAAGATTCAGCTCGCACCTTTGAAGTTTGATGGTGCTATTAGACCTCTTTGTTCT
>NW_015554105.1:0-5751 GCF_001515605.1 Sinocyclocheilus anshuiensis
AATAATGATCTTTAAAAAAGCATCATATGACCCCTTTAATTTGTTCACAAAAGATGGAGATTCTGCAGGTCAATGAAAACATCAAGGTTGCAGGCATTTTGTGATAGTATGAGAGAAAAACCTTCTGAGAATAAGCAGAAGGTGAGTGTTTTAGTATCTATGAGCAGCCACAGCTCGTCTGTAAGGGCAGATGGGGCAGTGCCCCACCAAAATATTCTTGCAAAACATAGACCTCTATATAAACTCATTCTATAATAAATTGAAGGCCTAAAAGTGTTCAGCATTCTGCAACAACTATTTTTTCTTCTTCTGATTTTCTAGGCTATTTCGAGTGATAACGTTAGCAGGTTATATTAAAATGTATGGCTTCGGCAGGCAGCGGGGCAGACAGTGCCTGAGATCTCCCCAGCTCTACCTCAGCACATCATTTTCCAATGTAAATCTGTGGTGAGAAATGGAAGTGTAGCACACTCTGAATCAGTTTGATTGACAGGTGATCTGACCAGTCATAATGCTGAATCTGCCATTTTGTCCGACAAACAAACCAGACAGGAGAGTAGATTAATGTCGGTGGACTTTCTTTCCGCAGTTGAAACAAGATACCTTCTGATGTTCCTTCCTGTCTGTGCTATTACTAGTAAAGAGGAAGAGATGAACTGAGGTGATACAGTAATCTGTCACGACATCTTAAAAAAAAAACACACAAAATGGTATTTATTGTTTGCATTTCTTAAAAAATGACAGAATTTGTTGTTTCATACCAAATGTAACCTGCTCTGTCTTGTCTGTCGGCATGTTGTCAGTGTCCTTTTTGCTCTGCAATGTATTTTCTCTGCGTGAGAACATGATGTGTGGCATGAGAGCATCATGGCTTGTTGGACGTAGCAACAGTAACTAAGAGGGGTGGTGCATTTGAGACTGCTCCGCTTATTTTCACGTTACCTTACGTCAGGGGTTCTCAAACTTTTTGGGGCCAGGGACCCCTTTCAGCAGAGAAAATTTTCCAAAGACCCCCTCATATTTATAACCATGATTAAGCATATGCTTACTGCAGTTTGTAGTCTCAGATGCCATTGGAGCTTCCTGTTTAATTTATAACCTATTTATTATTTATTTATTTAAGAAATTCTGTGTTTTAATTTTTTTCTGGATGTATGATTTAATTAAAATTTATTATCAAAAACAGTGGTAACAAGATGAAGGCGTCAAAACATTAACTTTCAAAATATAATCAAATGAAAATGTAACTATTATTTTCATTTTTTGCCAACAAAGTGCTTCACAACAGAGGTCTACTGTTAAAACTTAAATATGGAAGAAAAATTGTGATTATTCCTATAAAAATAAGTTTATTATTATTACTTTGAGATGCACATTCTGTTGTACAATAATAATATATTTCTGTCAAAATTTCTTCAGGTTAAACCGGACTTTTATTTTGACAGGTTGTCGTGAAGACCTTTGAGTTTCTGTGTGTGTGTGATATGACGATAGTTTTCTCAAATGAAATGGTGAATTACTGGTGAAGTGATTCTCAGAGCAGTTCTAAAGATGAAGTTCATGTGTTTATATCCTCATATAGAGAGTTGAAGAAGTCTATGCCTATGATTAATGACTTTGGTTTTATCAGTATATATTTTAATAAAGTTCATTGATATTTTTAAAACTTTTTTTTATTTTTATTTTTGTTTACTTAAACATTTTTAAGTAATCATTATTCACAAAAAAATCTTGACATCAATCTCAGTTGTACCTAACATTTTCAAGAGAATTTGTTAATTAATCATCCTGTTCTTGGTTGATCCTATGAACACAGCCTGTCTGATTTGTTCATGAATCAAACTGAGCACAACTGACGAAAAAAGCAGAGACATCATTTTATGATTCAACCACAGTTACAAAGTTACTCTTTGAGTAGAACAAAAATACATTTGAAACCTTATTATGTTCTTTTAGAGAGAGGTCATAAAATGCTTTAACACAGACGTAGTAAAAGGGGTGAGATAACTGGAACTGATGCATAACTGTGTGTCATCAATGTAGTAGTGACTAGTTGCAGTATAATATCAAGAGGCAAATATGTAGAGTTTAAAGAGCAGAGGACAGAGAACAGATCTTTGTGGAACACCACAAGTGAAGGGAGTGTGTGGGATTTGTGTCTTTGAAGGGTGATAAAGAATTGTTTATCTGAAGGTGAAACGGGAAAGTGCAGTACCTTAAATGCCAAGGGCAGAAAAACAGATAAGGAGAGTTTTGTGAAAGACAGTCTCAAAAGCAGTTGAGATTGAGTAGTAAAAGAAAGTAAAAGAAACCCAGATTCAGCAGATAAAAGGAGGTCAGTGACCTCCCTGAGCAATGCAGTCTCGGTGCAGTGAAGTGGACGAAAATCTGATTGAAGTGGTTCATAGAGATTATTAAGTTCTAAAATGAGATTGCAGTTGTGAAACAGCTACTTTTTCCAGAACCTTAGCAAATAGGAGATTAAAAACAGGCCTGTAGTAAGTAAATATGGTAAGACCTGAGCCAGGTTTCTGAGTAATGGAGTGACACCACTTTTTTTTATATTTTTTGAGTTGCAACCCCAATGGACAGGCTTCTATCAATCAGATGAGAAATGAGAGCAGAGATATGAAGCCCAAAGAAGAGATCACATTGCTAGTCAAAAGCAGAGTGTTTACAGGGAATTAAAGAAACTGACAGTTTAAATGAATGATTCTCAACGTGTATGTGATAGGGTCATAGACAGAAGGGAAAAACCAATGCTAACTGCAAATAATAAAATGCAACTAACTATATAAAAGTGCATAATTTGCTTTGAAAATGTGAGATGCAGGCAGTAAAATAGGGGGAAAGCTCAAGGTTTCAAGATGAGTTTTTAAAAGTTGAACTTATTTTAACTTAAGTGCCACTGCAAAAGACATGTGACATGAGCGCAACGGTCAAACATGCTCGCCTAGTGCATGTTTACATGCAAAAACAATGGAAAACTAATGCATTGGAATGGAAAAACTTGCTGTGTGAATGGAGATCAAAATAAAAAGGCATATCAGCATTGAAGAGAGATGAACTGATGACATCACTGAAGCGTCATTGAACTGACTTTATCTGAAACAATGACTCTTTGATATTGTCTTCCTCCATAGGCTTTAGGACTTCTTGTGTACTATTTTGGTACTGTGTTGGGCTGTCACTAAAATCTATTGTAAAATCTGGATCCTGAAGCTAAGCTAGTTGAGAACTTCAAAAAAAAAGGGAGAAAGAATCGATGTACAGACTGGAAATGGCTAATGAACCAGTTTTAGGATGAGAGTCTGTCAGATGTGTCTTTGTATCGCTGGAGGCTCAGTTATGGTAGTCAGTGATACATGCTTCCAAAATGGCCTATTCGTTCCTTACAGCAACATATTAACGCAAATGGGATTCTCTTCATTACAGAAACAGAATTCCACTCACTTGATTTCCATAATTAAATGTAACAGGGTGTAATTAACCTAAAATGTACAACAAAACAGAGTGTCGTATTCATTTCACAGAAAATTACAGACATGCAGAAAAACACTCAGTAATTATTGACTACAAATGACATTGAGCAGGATTTAACATCAGAGAGGATAAAGACATTAATTCATTAAACATTCCAGAGGTCAAAACAAGCAGAAATGTTAACATTTAAAGGAATAGTTTAACCAAAAATACATTTCTGGCATTTACTCACCCTCATGTTGTTCCAAATAGACCCAAATTTAAATTGGTATTCACAAAACACCTTGAGATCCACTAGTTCCACTTGGCTTGTTCAAGACAGAGGCGGTTTTTGAATGATCTCGTTGATCTCATTCACAAAGCATGTCTAATTGTTCATGAATCAAACTGAGCACAAGTGACAAAAAAATCCAATGACATGTAATTTTATGTTTCAGCCACAGATGGCGATAGAGAGGCCACCGTTACAGAAGTTGCAGTAAGTTAATGTGTGCGGAGAATAAAAATGAGTTTGAAACCTTTAATTTGCTTTAGGAGCGGTCGCCTGGGCGGCTTCCTTGAAGCCAGGTCATGAAATCCTTTAACACATACATGCACGCAAACCCCTGAGCAAGGGGAAGATTAATAACACCTGGCTTTTAAAATGGAAACCTGTTCCACTCTGCTGCTCTTTCCTAAAGCCCTTTAATTAGAACAGCGAAATGATCTCAGCAGAGAGAACCTGCTTCATAAGCAGAAAATGATAACACTCCCAATACGTTATCCAATATCCTCTGCTCCACACACTCTAGACAGAATATGCAACATGCACTAAAAACATTGATCCAATAGCCTGTTTTCTATTATATCTGTTCTTAGAAATATCTTAATTGGTTTGCAGAGGCGTGTGTTACATTTTCTCAATATAAATTCATGCCATTTCCATTTGATGTTTAAATGGTTTACGGGTTAAAAATGTCAGTGTTTAGCTAGTTAGCATTAGCTGTCAGCCTCTGCTGTAATTTTACACTCCACAGACAAAAGTGTTTCTTCATTCGCGGCCAATTAAAAGTAGACAGGTATTCTGCTGAAATAACATTTTTAGAAGGCAATATATAAATCTGAAATATTTCATACAGAGCAATATTTTGTTGCAGCCAGTGTTTTACTTTTAGTAAACAGTAGGTTATATTAGCTTTAACTAAACTGAGTACAACCGACGAGCTCTCTCACATATTTCTGGTTCATTTCAATTAATGGTTTAAATGTGCATGACCGAAAGTAGTGATGTCCAAGGGGTGAATAATTATTAATTAGTAATTAGTCTGTCCATTTTCATTCCCCTAATGAAATATACAAATAAATAAATAAAATGTATATATATAGAAACTCTCATAGAAGTGATGCTTTTAATGGTTAAAATGGGAATGGTATTGGTATTAATGGAAACTGCAGTGGTCCCTCTGGGTCTCTAGACTCTCTACTGGGAATTTGTTGGCTTCTGTTGGTGGCATGTTAAAACCACTAAATCCTAATGGAATATGGCCCAAAACACACTACTGGACAGGGTTGCCAGGTCTGCGTATCAAAACCAGCCCAAACGCCAAGCAAAAATAGCCCAAAACAAGCCCAATGACCCATTACTTACCGTTAAAAAGTTCACGGTTTGTAATGTTTATAATGGTATTTGTAGTGGAAACCATTAGAACTTCTGAAAAGTTTTTTTTTTTTTTTTTAATTAGGCAGGGCTATTGGACCCATTCATTTGTGGGCCACTTGTGTACCTGATACAGTGGGGAAAATATTTACTTGATAGAACTTCTGAAAAGTTTTTTTTTTTTTTTTTTAATTAGGCAGGGCTATTGGACCCATTCATTTGTGGGCCACTTGTGTACCTGATACAGTGGGGAAAATATTTACTTGAGCCCCTGCTGATTTTGTAAGTTTGCCCACTTACAAAAAAATGAAGGGTCTGTAATTTTTATGGTAGGTTTTTTAACGTATAGAGACATAATACCAACCAAAAAATCCAGAAAAACACATTATATAAAGGTTAGAAATTGATTTGCATTTCAGTGAGTGAAATAAGTATTTGATCCCCAAGCAAAACATGACTTAGTACTTTGTGCAGAAACCCTTGTTGGCAAGTACAGAGGCAAGACGTTTTTTGTAGTTGGTCACCAGGTTTGCACACATCTCAGGAGGGATTTTTATCCACTCCTCTTTACAGATCCTCTCTAAATCCTTAAGGTTTCTTGGCTGTCGTTTGGCAACTCGAAGTTTCAGCTC
>NW_015554105.1:5898-11454 GCF_001515605.1 Sinocyclocheilus anshuiensis
TGTTTGAACATAAATGTATGTTGGAAGTGTGTGTACACATCCATCCTATAATTATAAAAATCCATCCAGTGGTTTTTTTTTTTTAAATCCCTATTTTAAAATCCCTTCTCAAACCAGGCTGTTCTGAGATTCTTGTCAGAATGACGTAGTTCTGTACAGGCCCCTCCCACGATAGTTGATTGACAGTAGTGTTTCAGCACAGACTGGACTGGTGTCTTACCTTAGACCCACCCTGAGTGTTGTGGCTGAGGGAAGGAGGTTCTTGTCCAAGATTTTACAGTACATGGCCCCGTCAATTTGCCCCTCAATGTGGTGAAGTCATCCTGTACCCTTAGCAGAAAAACAGCCCCAAAGCATAATGTTTCCACCTCCGTGCTTGACTGTAGGGATGGAGTTCTTGGGGTCATAGTCAGCATTTCTCTCCCTCCAAACACGGCGAGTCGAGTTAATGCCAAAGAGCTCAATTTTGGTCTCATCTGACCACAGCACTTTCTCCCAAGCCTTCTCTGAATCATTTAGATGTTCATCGGCAAACTTTAAACGGGCCTGTACATGTGCCTTCTTGAGCAGGGGGACCTTGCGAGAGCTGCAGGATTTCAGTCCATTGTGGCGTAGTGTGTTACCAATGTTTTGCTTGGTGACTGTGGTCCCAACTGCCTTAAGATCATTAACAAGCTCCTCCCGTGTAGTTCGGGGCTGATCCCTCACCTTTCTCATTATCATCCTTACCCCACGAGGCAAGATCTTGCACGGAGCTCCAGACCGAGGCCGATTGATGGTTGTTTTGTATTTCTTCCTTTTCCGAATAATCGCACCAACAGTTGTCTCCTTCTCACCAAGCTTCTTGCTGAAGGTCTTGTAGCCCATTCCAGCCTTGTTGCAGATCTACAGTCTTGTCTCTGACATCTCTTGACAGCTCTTTGGTCTTGCCCATGGTGGTGGGAGAGGTTGGAATGGAAGATACAGATTGTGTGGACAGGTGTCTTTTATACACCTAATGAGCTGACATTAGGAGTAACTTCTTAAAGTGATCTGTGGGAGCCAGAATTCTGGAAAAAAAAAATTTGTGTGTGCCTCCCTTGCTTCTTCAGAAAAAAAAAAATGGTGAAACTTGAGAAAGTCATTAGGACTCCAGCAGTGTGGACTGAAAGGAACTTGCAGCAACATCTTTCACTGTAAAATAAATAAATAAAACAGAAAATGGGTAATTAAGAAGGAATGAAAGAGCAGAAGTGCTTATAAAGCCGGTTTGAGATTAAACCTCAAACAATGCAATACTGAAAGCTAATTGTTTATCTTATGTTACTTATAATAGACAAAACTGTAGCTGGATAAATACAAAGATCTGCTTTTAAACAGTGGCAGGGAAAAATGGCCAGTTATTCTCAACACTGATAGTTTTATGTCTGCAATTTTATAGTTTATACAGTGGGTATAGAAAATAATCACTCCCCTTTAAATAATCACATTTTGTTGCTTTGCAGCCTGAAATGAAGATGGACACAGTTTTTGTTTTATACAGCTGTATTTACTCAGTGCAACTTATAACATCCAAGTGAAAGATAAACCTACATGTCAGAAAAAAAAGGGGGAAAAAAAGGATAACTGAGTTGGAAAAAGGATCACCCCTTGTGTCAGTGTTTTGTTGAACCACCTTTTGCTTTAATTACAGCCTTTAGTCTGTTGGAATTTGTCTCTACTAATTTTGCTGATTGAGTTTACAAGTAATTTTTAGGAGGGGGTGATCCTTTTTACAACTCAGTGATTCTGTTTTTTTATTTATTTATTTATTTTATTTTTTTCTGACATGTTGGTGTTACATTTTTTACTTGGATGTTATAAGTTGCACTGAGTAAATACAGCTGGATAAAACAAAAACTGTGTCCGTCTTCATTTCAGGCTGCAAAGCAACAAAATGTGATTATTTTAAAGTCGGTGATTCTTTTTTATACCCACTATATATGTAAATTCAACATTTCTGTTGCTCCATGGGGTTATGTTTGCGATATCATCTAGGAAAAGCTTTATTTAAAAGCAGAATATTTTGCAATTTTGTGCAGCGTCACTGACATTCAAAACAAAGAATGATGACAATAGATTGCAGATGATTGCACACAAAGACCTAGGCCGGGAGAACAATATAACTCACAAATTATAGGAGTATTCACAAAGACTGAGCTGTCAAGAGGTCACGCTGAAAAGGATTTTGCAAATGACTGATGCTGACATCAATGCATTATTCAAATTCATTTATTACTGTGCCAAAGTTATTTTGGTAGGTTCGGTACATCAAATAAAGCTGAGTGCTTGTCATACCGGTCATACTGAACTGAGATTAATTTACAAAGGCACAATTCTCTATCTTGCTGGTCCGTTTTCAAGGTTGCATTCTCAGGTTATTTGCACATGATGTCATTGCTGTGGCGCGAAATGCAGCTGGAGGGCAGGAAGTGATTTTTCTATATAGGAATCGCTAGCAGAAACTCAAAATGCCTATGTTTTGCATTGTTTATGGATGCTCAAATCGGTTAAACCGAGGGGGGATTGACCGAAAAACGCAAGAAAAAGTGGGTTGTAAACCTGCGTTTGCGGTCCGGAGGAGCCGAGTCGGATAATGCTCATGTGTGCAAATGGTTAATATAAGATATAATAATATATTAAGATATTTAAAAAGAAATGTATAAATAGATACAGGGCTGCCAACTCTCACGCATTCAGCATGAGACAGTCAGAATTCACTCACTGCCAAACGCTACATGTGGACACGATATAAATAAGATATTATATGTGCAGTTTAGAGAGCATCACTGATTATAACGGAACATTGTGAAATTGCAATAAATTGAAGTGACAGCTTTTTAGTGATTCTATGGAAGCGCTATTAGCTCACTTTCTAGGCTATAATCAATTCAGAATTTGAATAAAATTGTGTTTTACGTGCTGCTAATAGGAGCAACGGCCACATACCCTGTACATGCAGCAACGTTTCAGGAGTGACATATATCCCACATGCCTCATATAAATGCAGGAATCACTTTCGAAATAGCTTGTTTGCAATCAGGGTTAGTTGCTTAGCCTATATCCACCGCCTCGATGGCAGGCAAATATTTCAATTTAGTTGAAAAGTCGCTCCTCTTCATAACATAAGGATCATGTCCAACATATGTTGTGATTTTCTTTTTATACCTTTTTCTTGTAATAGTGTCTAAACCAGTACAGTATGGACTTTCCTCCATCTCATCCATTCTGCTTTTCACTTCCTGCCCTCCATCTGAATATCACGTCTCATCAGAATCACATGATTGCGAACAACCTATTGCCACAAAGGAGTGCTATAATAGACATAAGCATAAACTGCCTTCTTCTATGCTCAGATTTCTCCAAAACATTATCAGGGCAATTTAGAGCTATTTTCCATTTTGGTAAATTGCTGATCATAAGTTCTCTTTTTCCTGCACATATTCTGGACGGGATTTCTAAATTGCCTAAAATGTCTGGGTTTTGGCTTTATTTTCCTATTGACAAGCTCTCTAAAGTCCTCATATACATTATATCTGTATTTGTATCACTTTGATGCAATGCGTTCTCAGTAGATCCCACCTTCTCACACCACGATTGGTCGATTATGGACAAATGCCTGCCTGCTATTGGTCAAACCACTTTTCAGTCATTACCATATGGTCATCCTAGTGTACCTTCATGCTCAGTTTTTTTTTTCCTTCTTCTAAAAATCGTGCATTTCCATACAAATCACATTGTATGAATTCATACAAAATTGCCACCTCATAAAAAAGTTAGTTTCGGTCACATTTTATTTTAAGGTCCAATTCTCGCTTACTGTATCTTAACACAAACCATTAACTACGACTTTTTCCTCAATAAACTCATAATTTGCTGCTTATTAATAGTTAGCAAGGTAGTTGTTAAGTTTAGGTATTGGGTAGGATTAGAGATATAGAATATGGTCATGCAGAATATTAGCAAAAACCTTCAAGCGGTGACGGACAAAATGTGACACCCGGCTGCTAGGGAAATGTGACTTCATACACAGTCTGCCAAGACTGCATCGATTTACAATTGTGTTTGAACTCTACTGGATTATTATCACTGCTGCAGCTTTCTGCTAATTCATGGGATACAATCTTCATTGATTGTCTGAGCTGAGAGATGCTTTGTCATTTGGCGCACATCAGCTTGTACAGTATGTGAAATTCATTCACAAAAACAATGAAGGGTTTCATTTGTCTTATGACAGGGAAGTTCTTTTTAGAGCAACACAATAATTTCTGTTGCATTGTGGATGATGTGGACTCCCTGAGGGATTTTTTCCAGTCTAATGGCTTTTTTCATATGGAGATTAACTGCTACCTCTCACTTTCTTCTCTCCCCCATCAGTCCCTCAGGATCAGAGCGAGTTACTTTAGGTTGACCTCTCAGAGCCACTCGAGATACCCATCTTGGCTCTAGCCTCTGCAGTTTTATCAGTGCTGGTATCTGTGAGAGCTTGTAGTATGTGTAGTAGCACATGAATTCATATGAAAGGTTCAAGCTTTCAGTCTGAATTATGCTGTAATGTAGCCTAGACACAAAGAGAATATGATATTCTCCCATCACAGTGAAGTGAATGAGTCATTTTATGAATTCAGTGAGTCTTCCATTCACATCAGAGCTGTCAATATGGATAATAGAAGAGAATATCTATGCTCTATATCTTTCTCCCTTTCAATCTCACTCTCTCGTTTGCCAATGCTCCATCGACCAGCCTGTCTCTTTAACTTGGTAAGAATTATCTGAAGACTTATCAAAGAAGTATAAGTGAGAGGAGGAAGAGAGAGGTCTGGGGTTCATTCACAAACTGAGATGGGATTTGATAGAGATTATGTGGACCAAATCCTGCAAGAATAGTATATGACTGCTGCACAGAACTCAAATAATGACTATAGTAACTAATTAGTACTGTATATGCAAATGTACATTTGTTGCATATATGTATATTGCTGATGTATATGCTTGCTACATAAAATTATCATATAGATATTATTAACATATGTACATAGCCAAATGTTAAAATGAGGATTTTCTATATAATATAAACTTATATCTTCATCTACCCAGAGAATGTACGTTTGTGAAAATATATTTGGCCTAATAAGTAGCATATATTGCAATATCACTCTTGATAAAGGGCAACATAAAGTCATATATTACATTTCTGTATTGGTATGAATAAAAAATTGTAAAAAAACAAAACAAAAAAAAGATTGAAATTATGATCACCAAGGGTGTAGATTTAGGAAGAATGATTGTTTGGGGTTGAAGTGTGGACCAGTTTAAGGAGGTGAACAGGTTTTTTTTTTTTTTTGCTACTAAAAGTAATTAAAGGGGTCATATGATGCGATTTCAATTTTTCCTTTCTCTTTGAAGTGTTACAAGCTCTTCTTTCAATTATAAAAAAGTAAAAATATGAATGATACTATATTGTTATACTAAAACTAAAACAATGGAAAAACCCTTAAGATAACATGTAGAAAGAAAAAAACATATCTTAAGCGTGCA
>NW_015554105.1:11661-17174 GCF_001515605.1 Sinocyclocheilus anshuiensis
AGTCAGCAAAATATATAACACTGTTCTAGTGGTTTTTGGATATTTTAATAAAAAAATCTTACATATTGTGCCTTTAAAATGTTAATGTACCAAGCTTAGCCAAACATTTTGAACACTTCCCCATTCAAGTGGACAACAGCAGTGTTTGCTTGCCTATTATCCTTACCAAGATGGCCACCTAATGGCCTTGCCTTAAATGGATAGTTCACCCAAAAATGAAAATTCTGTCATTAATTTCTCACCCTCATGTCGTTCTAAACCCGTAAGACCTCCGTTCGTCTTCGGAACATAAATTAAAGGCACAATATGTACGATTTTTTTATTAAAATATCCAAAAACCACTAGAACAGTGTTATATATTTTGCTGACTTGTGTACTTACATTATCCCAAATGTTTCGAAGAATGTTTAAATCCAGAGAAATAAGCAATTTTAACTAGTGACACGGACCGTTTCCATAGTGTTGTGTCGCCTGCCAATGACGTCATAACCCCTCGATTTCCGGTTTTCTTTCATAGAAAACATGGGAATACCAAAGACGCTTTAATATGTTGTGTGTTTTAATAGACCGTTGACGACCGCACAGAGTAGCATTAATAACAGAACTTTCAAATGTATCTAGTATGATAAAACAGCGCTGCTTTTTTTCCCCACATACACACAACCGGAAGGAGTGGAAGCAGTCGACTGTGGCATAATAAAAGCTCCGCTGCTTTCGAGCCGTGTGTCGCGCTAGTTCAGCGGCCTCATTTTACTTTCAATGGCTTTCAGCCTCACCCTGCTTCATTCTACTATGTTAATAAATCATTAGCTCATCCATGAACATGATTTCTGCCCGAGTCCCGTTGGATTGCATCGGCTGTGGGGATGAAGACAACAACTCCCATGATTTCACACTCAGTCACGGCGTCATCAAACTATGCCTTTGTCTATTTGTTTATTTTGAATACGTGCCCTCTAGCGGCGAAAATTACATATTGTGCCTTTAAGCAAATTGCATGCAAAAAATGACAGGCCTGTGGGCAGTATATAATGCGGTGAGAGTGACTATTGCCTCAGAATCTTCTACTTCATGCTGCCATTGTCGAAGACGCACCAGAAGATATTACAACTCCTTCACCACATCCGATGGTCACCTTCTGTCGACTTTGCATGGGCTCCATTGACCGGCCTGGCCCATGCTGAGGCTGCATTCTCTGAGTCCGACTGCGTGCACTGTGCTGACTTGCCGGAATGCGCTGAGGAGCTCATGGCCTCACAAGGACGAGGCCCACTGCCACCAGTGAGATGAGAGCCTTCGCCCCCTCCCGCCGTCGCGGACATCATTTCCTTTGGCCCTGAGGAAGACGAATAACTCCATGTCCATCTGGGCGTCAGAAAAGGACTAGACTCTCAATCAGCGCAGGATTGCCCCAACACTGAGGGCTCCCCAGACCTCCAGGAGGAGCTCGCCAGGGTCCTCGCGAAAGCCATTACGGAGCTCGACCTCAACTGGGATGCTCCGGAGGAACCTGCCAGGAGTAAGCTCGACTCCTGGTACTTCTAGTCGAGCCGCCGCCTGGCTGCCTCGAGGAGGAGGGCTTCGTTCTTCCCTGATATCCATGAGCAGGTGGTGAAGTTGTGTTCTGCAGCCCAGTCGGCACGTGTCCACTCTTCCACACAGGCTATGTTTTCCTACTTGGATGGGGCGGAGGCCCACGGTTACATGCGCATACCCCCCGTCGAAGAGATACCCCCCGTGCATTTGTGCTCTTCCTCGGCCACACTTGGCGCAGACCTCAGCCTGCCTTCTAAGCCTTGTAGACTGACCGCCCACCTCGCTGACAAGGCGTACACTTCCACTGGCGAAGCGGCATCCACGCTGCACATGGTCCTAGACCTGAGATCCATCAACAGAGCACTTCACAAGCACACGTTCATGATGCCAACTCTGAAGCAGATCCTGCATCCGTAGATCTGAAAGTTGCACACTTCCATATATTTAGATAGCACTGCGCCACAGACGCATTCTGAGGTTTGCTTTCGAGGGCACTCAGAAGTACTCAGTGCTCCCATTCGGGCTGGCTTTAGCCCCATGCACATTCTCAAAGTGCATAGATGCGGCACTTTCCAATCTCAGAGCAAACGGTATGCGCATGCAACAATCTGGACGATTGGCACATTCACGAGATGCGCTTATCAGTCATACAGACGCAATGCTTCGCCATCTGGAGTTCCTAGGGCTGCGTGTGAATATGCAAAAGAACATGCTCACTCAGAGTCAGTCTATAACATATCTGGTTGTGTGTTTCGACTCAGTGGAGATGTGAGCCCGCCTCTCTCAAGAGTGCATAGCGACCAGTTCATCAGCTCTGCGCTGCTTCAGACTGGGACAGTCTGTTCCCTTGAGGGAATTTCAGAGGCTTCTGGGAATTATGGCATCAGCCTTATCAGTTTGCCACCTGGGTCTTCTGCACATGTGGCCGCTGCAGTTGTGGCAGAAAACTTGAGTCCTGTGGAGAGCATGGACCTTGGGCCATATGCGCATCGTAGTCACACACAGCTGCATCAGCTGTTCAGTGCGATCCAGAAATGTTCAGCCGGGGGGGTTCTCTTGGGACTGGTGACAGCACACACAGTGGTTATGACAGATGTGTCGACCACGGGCTGGGGAGCATTGTGCGAGGGCATACCAACTTCAGGTGTGGTCAGTGTCACAGAGCAGGTGGCACATAAACTGCTTGGAACTGAAAGCAGTGTCCTGAAAGCCCTAGTGGCTTTTATGCTGGAGCTGGAACAGCGACGTGCTGATTCGCACCAAAAATATGTCTGTGGTTTCGTACATAAATCACCAAGGCAGCGTGCGCTTCAGAGCCCTTTTCAAGCAGGCTGCGAGCCTCCTATTATGGGCGGATCATCATCTACTCTCCATCAGAGCAGTGCATATCACCGGTCTCCTAAATTGCATAGCGGACATGCTTTTGAGGAACGGAATTCCTCACAGAGAGTGGAGGC
The DNA here is from genome assembly GCF_001515605.1 of Sinocyclocheilus anshuiensis. NCBI lineage: Eukaryota > Metazoa > Chordata > Actinopteri > Cypriniformes > Cyprinidae > Sinocyclocheilus > Sinocyclocheilus anshuiensis. Next base: position 14,655 of record NW_015554105.1, read on the forward strand.
TGTATTCCAGTTCGGTTTGGATGATTCGGGACCGCTTCGGGAGGGCGGAGGTGGATCTGTTCAGTACGAGTGAGAACACGCACCTCCCACTGTTCTTTTCACTACCCGCTGATGGGGGACGCTTTGACGTCATGCTGGCCAAGAGCCAGTCTTTATGCATTCCCTCCGGTGAAGATTTTGCCTCTGGTGTTATGCAAAATCAGGGAAGAGAGAGTGTAGTGATCCTCATTGTCCCAAACTGGCTGAATCAACCTTGGTTTCCAGACCTAAGGGAGATGCTGGTGGCCCCCCATTGGCGAATTCCCCTCAAGAGGGACCTGCTGTTTCAAGCGAACAGCACGATATGGCACCCCAGCCCGGAGCTGTGGAGCCTTCATGTGTGGTTGCTTCAGGGTTCTTAGAGGGGCTAAGAGCCCTGCCTCCCCGTGTGCTTGACATGCTCACTGAATCTTGTGCAACTTCTACTAGGCGTCTGTATGCTTTTAAATGGGGAGTGTTTGTGAAATGGTGCTGTGATAGGGATATCGACCCGGCGAGCTGTCCCATGTTGGACGTTTTACATTTTCTGCAGCACAGGAAAAATAACGGGAGTCTACTGTCAAAGCTAAAAGTTTATGTGGCTGCTATTGCCTTGTTTCGTTCCCCAGTTGATGGACAATCGATCAGGAGGCATGCGCTGCTGGTCAGATTTCTCAGGGGGGCGAGGAGATTGCATCCCCCATTACATCCCCCATGCTACATCCCCTAGTGCCGGTACTGAAAGCTCTCTCTACCTCTGTTGGAGCCCTCGACATCCATTGCTATGAAAGAGATCTCTCTCAAAACTGCTCTGCTTCTTGCCCTTGCTTCAGATAAGAGCATAGGAGATTTGCAGTTTACTTTTACTTACTGGCTTTATCCTATAAGGTTTCAAGAATTTCGGAGAAGGGGAGGAGTTGCCATGGTGAATGTTTCGCAATGTCTCGTCCCAGCTTCTCAGGGAACCAAGGTTACGACAGTGACCGGTGACTTAAAAAAATAATAATTGTCCACATGAAAACACAAAAACACACTATGAAGCACTTTGACGTCACAAGCCAAAATCTCCGGTTTCACCAGCAACACGACAACACTGCAACCAGAGTTTCTGAAAATCTTCACCCTGACAGGAGTGACAGCTTTTTCAAAAAGGTTAGATTTCAGTGACTTGATACTGCGTTGCGTGTGGATGAATGGCCAAGCCGCATAGAAAAAGCTGCGGTTTTGAAAATACCAGTGTTCATGTGGACAGGGCTTTAGAAATTAGTTCAAGTGAAGGATTAATCAGACTGCTTCAATCCAGTAACTAAGTCTGTGAGATTTTTTGTTAATTCTTAAATATTCTTAAAAATAACTGGATTCCGAGACTCATTTGCTCATAACTGAGACTACACTGGATGCACTAAATGTGTTGGATCACTAAAAATACTTGGCTGTGCTGTCTATGATGTTGCACATCCAATCCAAATAATAATCCATTAATACATCATTGTCAGCAGTAAAATATCATGTTCAGATATTTGTGCATAACCTAATTATTATTCATGAAGTAAGCCTTAACCAGCGCTCCATTTCCCCCAAGTGCCCCCATCACACAGTGACACTCATGTCCTTCACCACAATCCAGACATGTATTCTACTTCCGCTTCTGTAACTTGACATAAAGTGAGTGATGTGACAAATCAGAACTCTCCCATTATAATGTAAGAAAGCTGTCTAAGTGAGCGTGTCAATTATAATGCAGTGCAGACCGCCTTGTTGGTTATAAAGGGAGTGCTGTAGTTTTGTCATGCTGCACCATGTCACTTGATTGCGTTGTAGACTGGTGTAAAACTTTAAATGACATTTAAATGGTAGATTAATCAGATTAATCCACAAAGGTTGTTCAGTTCTTTAAGTATTTTTTCTTTATTATTAATCATTAAGCAAAGCATCAGGATATGCAAATGCTGTCATTACTGATTAGTTTAGCAGTAGCAGGCCATTTGAAGCAAATTCAAATGTCAGTGTGAGTTTAGTAGCGAAGATTTGTGATAAGAGCAAACAACTGAGTGCTTGACAGCAAAAATAGACAACTTAAAGGGGTCATATGATGCAATTTCAATTTTTCCTTTCTCTTTGAAGTGTTACAAGCCCTTGATGCATAAAGAAGATCTGTAAAGTTGCAAAAACTAAAGTCTCAAATCCAAAGAGATATTCTTTATAAAAGAGTCAACCACGCCCTCCTAAAACGGCTCGTTCTAACACGACTCACATGTCTACGTCATGATGTGGGAAGATTTGCATAACGCCGCCCAAATGTTCACGCAAAGAAAGAAGGCGTAACTTTTATTCTTGCTGTAGTATTGTTGCTGCCGCCATGTCGAGACGCTATGTGTTTCGTTGTGAAAGCGAAACTACTTTGTTTGGCCTTCCAAAAGAGGACGATATCCGCTTCGTCATGCCTGGAGCTGATCCGTGCTGGTCGCTGAGGAAATACATCAACTTCGCGCTGTGGATCGC
>NW_015554105.1:17212-18919 GCF_001515605.1 Sinocyclocheilus anshuiensis
TGTTTGTCATTTCTCCGATCACAAATGCAGGCATGGCTTTATGTTTACCCGGCGTGATGCAACGCAATGCGTAAAAAGAAGTCATTATAATCCGTAATTATGTCCCCACTGGATGCAACAAATGCCTCGTTTTCAATCATAACGCAGTGGATAGCTGGCCAATCACAGCACACCTTGCTTTTCAGAGCGATGAGCTTTGTAAAAATCGACGCGTTTCAGAAAGGCGGGGCATAGAGGAGAAACAATAATGTACAGTATGTGGAAAATAATGTGTTTTTTTAACCTTAAACCGCATAAACACATTTCATTACACCAAATACACAAAATAATGTTCTTTTTAGCAACGTCATATGACCCCGTTAACTACAAATTGTCTAAACTGCTGGATCTCATTATTGGTTTGAATGAGCATTATTTGCTTTATTTGCTTGTGGAGTGAACATAGTTGATAAGCATATTGCTGAGAACACATTTGAGATTAGAGCATTAGAACTGCCTCACTGTTACACTACATGACCTGAAGGACGGGCGGTAAAGCGGCTTCAGAGGTGCTTGGGTCGGGATCTTAAGCTGAAGCACGCTCTGCCAAGTATCACAGGGGTGAGTTTATGAAGACCTTCAGAACATAAGCTAGTAGATAATGGAGTAAGTATCAGCCTCAGATGGCACAGTCATGAACTACACACAGTCCACCTGATGCACACAAAACTTCAAAGTACTTCTGGGTTTCAAATTACACAAGTATTTACAAGTATATTGTATAGTTCTGTCTGCTTGGATACAAAGTTGCGTATGAAATGTACAGTGAGTGCTTTTAAGAAAGAACTGTTCAGTGTTTGAATTGTGTAGGAGCTCTTGGGGGTCCCCAACAAACAGAGTAACCACACATAATCACCCTTGTGTAGATATATATATATATATATATTAAAAAAAAAAAGATTAAACTAATTTATGTACAGTACATAGCCAGCTAACTTTCTTAGAACATTTTGCTAACAAAATATGTTTTGTTTTTTTTTCTCGTTTATGTAAACGTTCAGGGGGAAAAAAATCAATTTTATCATTATGTAAACATTATGGGAACATTACTCTTGAATGTTATCTAAACATTCTGAAACAATTCGTTACATTCAAAAATGTAAATACAGTACAAATGGAGGAAATTCAAGACCACTGTTACCCTCCCCAGGAGTGCTCCACCAACAAAGAACACTCTAAAAGCAAGACGTGTATTTTGTTTAAATGAGCAGCGTTATGTTTGGAGAAAGAAAACACTGTATTCCAGCATAAGAACCTCATACCATCTGTGAAACATGCTGGTGGTAGTCTCATGGTTTGGGCCCGTTTTGCTGCATCTGGTCCAGGATGGCTTGCCATCATTGATGGAACAATAGCCGTTGTGCCGGACTAATCAGCAGTTACAAGAAATGTTACTTGCAGTTATTGCTGCAAAAAGGGGTCACACCAGATACCGAAAGCAAAAATTCACATACTTTTGCCACTCATATATTTAAATATTTAAATATTTAACACCAGATCATTTTTCTCAATAGATAAATAACAAAGTATATATTTTTGTCTCCTTGTTTGATTGGATTCTCTTTGTCTACTTTCAGGATTTGTGTGAAAATATAATTATGTTTTGGGTCATATTTATGCAGAAATATAGACAATTCTAAAGGGTTCACAAACTTTCAAGCAGCACTG
>NW_015554105.1:19061-39117 GCF_001515605.1 Sinocyclocheilus anshuiensis
TTTTTTTTCAGTTTCATGATCAGGTATTCATACAACAAAATATTCTGGGGGCCATTAAAGTTTTTTGAAAATGACCAAAAATGCTGGCAGTGGCTGGCAACTATGTAAGGTTTTCAAGACTCAGAACCTAACTTGACCTTAAAGCTGTGGTTTCAGTTGAGAATACTAATAGATAGGTTTTATAGACCTCCTTTTTAGCAGTGTTAGTAAGTATGTAAGTTAAATCACACATGTAGGGGTTACAATATTGCAAAGGCACCAGAGCTGATGTTCCAAACAGTGGAAACCAATCCATGACACCAGAATAAATGTCCAGCTGGAAAGATAAAAGATTGAATATTCACGAGAAAGTAGTGGAGAAGAGGTGAAGGGCACAATCGATTTTGTTTTTGAAGAAACTAAAGAAGATTCACATTTCAACAGAGTCATTACTGTGCAGGCAGTTTATAGAGCCGCACAGTGCTAAAGCATGCACAGTGAGCACTATTATCTGGGAGAGCCACTCAAGACCCATTGTGTTTTTAGAAATAAATTACAACAAGCAAACAAGTATAAATGGGGGCATGTTAAAATAAAGAATCTCATCAGGGCAGGAGTTTGGTACAACCAAAGATACAGAGGCACAGAAGCCAACAGAGGAGAAAACGATTTAGATCAGACTAGGATAACATGTTGTGCTTCACAAGCTATGAAATATAATTAAACACTAACATTTCAATCAATCAAGCAAGCTTAGGATGTCAAGATGCTAAAACAGAGAGAACAAGATTGGTGTAAAGAGAACAACTTCTTTGAAACTGGTGAACACACATGACTCTTATATAATGCAACAAACATTAAATGAGCAACAACAAAAAAGTAAAATACCTTGATGTTAAAAATAGAAGAAACCCAATTTTTCAATTAAATATGATGTGTCACACAGGGACTCTGGGACATTTTTCTCTGTAAATAATATGCTTAAAAAGTACTCTTAACACAAAAACAATATTTCACTAGTATTGTCTTACTAGTTACAGTATATGTATGTCACCATATCATTTTGCGCAAGGCGCATAAGGCATCAAGCTTCCTACAACAGGTCTTATTTGATGCAACATTCTTGACATCTTCCCATCTGACAGCAGCATTACGCAGTTCTTCTCTGAACTTGTTGCACCATGTTTTATGGGGTCAGCCTTGTTTCTGCTTGCCCGCTCACGGGTAGGCGAAGAATATGGCCTGTTCACCACATTCAATGTTCCGCTACAATATCTTGCAGTTTCCTAGATCCATTTTGCTGCAAAATTTCCTCATTAGTAACTTGATCATGCCAAGTAACACCCAGAATCCTGCATGAGCAATGCTGCTGAAACACGTTGAGCTTCCGTGCAGTAATTTTCTTTCTCTCTGTTCCTTTTCTCTCTCACTTCATTTTTCACAAGTTCATCAAACAACTGCGTTAAGTCAGAATCACCCACTCAGTGACGCACCCACTGAGAAACCTAATGAAAGTTCCCTAGTTACTGGTGATTCTATTGCACAGAACGTGAAAATAGAGACACCAGCCACCATAGTCCAATGTTTACTGGGAGCCAGAGCACCTGACATCTTGACAAATTTAAAAGTGCTGGCTAATGCTAAACATAAATTCAGTAAGATTGTTATTCATGTCTGCACTAATGATGTTCGACTTTGCATGTCGGAGATCACTAAAAATAACTTTAAAGAGGTGTGTGAACTTGTCAGACACTGTAATATGCTCTGGTCCCCTCCCTGCTTACCGTGGTGACGAGATACATAGCAGACTGTCATCACTCAATGGCTGGATGTCTAAGTGGTGCCCGCAGAATAACATAGGTTTCATAGACAATTGGACGGCCAGGTCAGGAAGCAGACAGACTGGCTAAACCGACCGTCTGCTAGCCGCCTCACATCACAGAAGTCAGTTAATTCTCAGCACATAGGGATTCTTTCACCTAGATATCATACTATAGAGACTGTGTCTGTTCCCCGAACAAACAAATACATAAAATGTCCAAACCAATTTAAGGGCAACAATTTAATTGATGTTCAACAAATAAAAAACTGATATAACACAGATAAACAAATGATAAAGCTATTAGATCCCTTTTTATAAAAGTGCTTTTTGTAAATTATAACCTCACAGATCATGTAGTCAGATGTGCTCTGTTTGACAGAAACCTGGCTAAAACCAGATGATTACATTACTTTAAATGAGTCTACCCCCCAAGATTACTGTTATAAACATGAGCCACGTCCAAAAGGTAAAGGGGGAGGTGATAGTAATATTTTCAGTACTTCTCAGAGCTCTGGTTTCAAGTATAATTCATTTGAAGTAATGGTGCTTCATAAAACATTATCTACGGAAATAAGTGTTAATGATAAATCCCGTGACATTTGTACTAGCTACTGTATACAGGCCACCAGGACACCATACAGACTTTATCAAAGAATTTGCTGATTTTCTATCTGAGTTAGTGCTAGCTGCAGATAAAGTCTTAATTTTTGATGATTTTAATATCCATGTTGATAATGAAAGAGATGCATTGGGATCAGTATTTATAGACATTCTGAACTCCATTGGGGTTAGACAACACGTCGCAGGACCTACTCATTGTCAGAATCATACTTTAGATTTAATACTGTCACATGGAATTGATGTTAATGGCATTGAAATTCTGCAGCAAAGTGATGCTATCTTGGACCATTATCTAATCTCATGTATACACTGTAAAAAGTCATTCAGTAGGTTTGTAGATTTCATTAAATGTAATGTGTAAACTTTATTTAACAAAATTAATTTTTGTTTTTTTCAATATTTTTTTAATTAAAATTAATTAAAAATGACTGAAATAAAATGTACTCAATTCTGTTGTTAAGGATTTAGCTATTATTTTTGAATAATTCCAAATAGAGAGAATATTGAATGAATCCAACACGATGGAAATGAGTTGTTTTCAATTTACAAGCATTTCCTGTTACAAGGCGCGGTTTAAATCAGCTTGTGAGCACGAGGCACGCATGCGCTGGAGTTTCCCGCTGACAACCTGGAGGCAAAGCTGATCACCACTCTTTTTCAGTTCATTTCACAAAGGTAAGGAATATTATTTAATTTATATATGAAAAAAAAACTGTTGTTCAAATGGTCTACTTTATCTAATATAGGCGTCAATCAAAAAATATTAGTTAAGGTCTGCTATTTAAGATGGATTGGTGATAAGTTAGCTGGTGCTCTTGAGTTGCCTTCAGTTCATTTCATGGACTTTCACAGAAAATATTAAATAAGTTATATTTATTTATATATGTTAAATTTCAATTATAGTATCAACTTCAGTTTCAAATGTAAATCAGCTGTACAGAGGATAATACAGTGTCGTTAGGTTTTTATTCAACAACCTCTGTTTATAGGTTCAAGCACTGTTTAATTTATGAAATTTACAAAAAATGTACTTCATCTGTTTTTTAGCCCATGTGATCAAGCCAAATGGTGAAAGTAGCAAGGAACAAAATATTGTGGAGGCAAAAACACCTTGGGAGTGGCTTATACATTTTGTTGCTCACCTGTTGACATTTTTTCCACTTAATGTTACAGGACAATGAGGACCAGAAAGGAATTGAACAGCTTATGATGGCAGTAATTGTGACCAAGAAGGGAGCTTCGATTGACAGTCCAAAGGACACTGGAATTATCATCAAGGGGGAGAAAGTTGTTACAAGCCTTGAAGGTGTTCCCAGGGCTTGCTATGTCCTCCTTGGTTTGACGTATGCACTGAATCTCCATTATCCCAGGCATCTAAAGTATACTTTGAGGTATTTCAGAAACTTATACTGGAGCTGGATGTTTCAAAGTATTTGAACATTTTGTCTAGAAAGAGAAAAGTGACAAAAAAAAAGCAACTTCATTGTGTATTTTAAACTATTTGTACCTAAAAAGAAACACAAAAGAGACTTTGTTCTGCAAACCTGAATGTATATGCCTTAGAAAGTAATTGTGGATTAAAAACAAAAAAAAAAAACAGTTGGTTCTGTTGAGCGACTAGTGAAAGTTCACTCTGTCTGAGAATACTAATAGATGCTATTGTAACTGTTGTTGGCAATAAAGCAGAAGTTTGTAATTCATCTTCAACGTCTTGTGTCTGTTATTCATACCTGAAATCATTAAAATTATTTTAATTCACTCATTAAAAATAATAGCAAACCTGAATGTATATGCCTTAGAAAGTAATTGTGGATTAAAAACAAAAAAAAAAAACAGTTGGTTCTGTTGAGCGACTAGTGAATGTTCACTCTGTCTGAGAATACTAATAGATGCTATTGTAACTGTTGTTGGCAATAAAGCAGAAGTTTGTAATTCATCTTCAACGTCTGTGTCTGTTATTCATACCTGGAATCATTAAAATTATTTTATTAACCTCATTAAAAATAATAATACTAAATTATTTTTTTTGTTAAATCAAAACAATTCTTTTAAGTAGTATTCATTAACATAGTACTCTGATGAAACCAATATTTTTGTTTCAATTTTACTTACATTTTTTGTGTGTGCTATTTGCATCTACTTAATTTGAATGGCTATGTTTTAAGAACACGTTTGATTAATTCTAACTCCATTCTCAATAGTTGTTGAATTTAATTAATATTATTGCTTGTAATCTGTTGCCACAATTTTATTGAGTAGATATAGTGTATTATTTTTTACAGTGTAGGCCACAATAGAATGTGCAGTTTGCATTGGAACCATATATCCTTTTTACAGTTTGATTCCATCTTTTTTGACATAGCATGTTACGTTTTCTATCCGTTTTTATTTTTCATGGACGTTGACTTCGCAGAGTTGCTAGTATACCCTCTTTTTGGACACACCAACAGGAACCGACTTTCAGCAGTCATGCAATACGTGTGCAGAATTAGCCACCAGTCGCTGCACAGTAGGCTATTTGTTGGCCGCTTTGCTGTCTGATAGCAGTCCAGATATTACTGCTTATTGATTAAGTGTTTCAATTAAAAGTGACCTCCTTCAGTGACTAAATAGTAAAGCGCATAATGCTGAGAAGTGGTGCTGGTGCGCGCGTGTGGATATTGTGTGTGTGCGTGTGTGTGAGGTGGCTAGAGCGAAGACTGATTATGATCATGCCAGGGGTTGATAACATAGTACTCTGATGAAACCAATATTTTTGTTTCAATTTTACTTACATTTTTTGTGTGTGCTATTTGCATCTACTTAATTTGAATGGCTATGTTTTAAGAACACGTTTGATTAATTCTAACTCCATTCTCAATAGTTGTTGAATTTAATTAATATTATTGCTTGTAATCTGTTGCCACAATTTTATTGAGTAGATATAGTGTATTATTTTTTACAGTGTACTCCATATAGCTAAAGCTGCAAACTCAACTCCTTGTTACAAATATGGTAGAACCATCACTTCTACCACAAAAGACTGCTTTGTAAATAATCTTCCTGACCTGTCTCAATTCCTCAGCAAATCCAATAGCTCAGAAAAACTTGATGTTGGAACAGAAACTATGGACTCTCTCTTTTCTAGCACTTTAGATACGGTTGCTTCTTTACGCTTAAAGAAGATTAAGGAAAACAGTCCGACACCGTGGTATAACGAACACACTCGCACCTTAAAGAGAGCAGCCCGGAAAATGGAGCACAGCTGGAAGAAAACAAAACTAGAGGTATTTCGTATTGCATAGAGGGAAAGTACTTCTTGTAGCACAGAGTACACGCTTTGTTCAGTTAAGTGTATTTTGGGATAAGCATCACTCATAATATCTTTAACACCACAGTTCGTGTTCACCACGTACTAATTGCGAATTAGAAAATATAGGAGCAGCTCTCTAGAGATGGGTAATCACTGGAAACTCATATTATGGCAAGCATAGTACTTTTAATTAAAATTTTCCCCAAAAGTGGCCTATGTTGTAGGCTTTTTTAAAGAAAATAAAACAGAAAATAAACAAACACAATGTAAATTAACAAATAAACACCAAATTTCAATATAAAATCTCAATGAAAATGAAACTGGTTTTGAGTACTCTTTAAATCTTTGGTGGTATACACTTAAGTTACCTACACAATAAGCTAACTCTTATATTCAGGTATGCAACCCACATTCACTGAACAAAAATAAATATTTCCTTAAAGAATCCTCTTTTAGAAGTAGATCACAGTTCAGTTCAAATCTGTCCAAAAACTTTCTGATACCAGATAAAGATCAGATTCTCAATCACTTATCTCAACTCCAATGATGTAGCAGTAATTCACTGTCCACAGTGTCCAAAATCCTTTCCTCTTGAATAGAAAAGTGAAAGTTTCAATAAACATTTAACATTTAAACTGTTGTCATGTGCTTATTTTTACAATGAACAACATTTAAACAAAATAACTCACCATATCCAGTATTTCCATATAAAACTCAAAAATAAAATCCTTCCGAACAAAAATAATTACTGGATGTCAGCAATTTAAAGCCGCTTTTCCACTATCGGGCCGAACGGTTCTGCTTAACCGCTCCATTCCGTGCCAGTCAGCACGGATACGGTTTCATTTTCCACTGCGATTATAAAATTGGACTTGATATGTATGTTTAAACTTTTACATTTTTTCCCGGCACTGTTTGGAACTTTTTTTTGATGCCCTTCTCTGCTAGAGACTTCACTATGATTTTAAAAACTTTTTAATTTCTCTTTGTACCCTCCAGCTGTTGCTGAATTTTTCTCTCTGGCCAAATATCAGTAAGCGCAAATGTTTTCTCCACAGACCAAACTGTCTCAGACATGTTTTTTTTTTAATTTTTATATTGAATTCAATATAAAAATGAAAATAAAAATGAGACAGTTTGGTCTGTGGAGAAAACATTTGCGCTTACTGATATTTGGCCAGAGAGAAAAATTAGCTGTTTACTTGGCTGTTTAATCAAATAGTGCGCTTCCGCTTAGCCAGCTATGGAGAAACTGGTAGCCAGGCAACGGCTCAGCGCGGCTGTCTAACGGCTCCCAAATGGCTCTTCATTTAGTATCACTCGGAGCCTTCTATTTTAGCCCAATTTAGCAATTGTGAATGGTTTGTGTGATGGTAAGCAATTTTTTATTCAGTGTTTTATAATAGCCTTATTTTTATGTATTTTTTGTTACAAAAAATACAGTTACTATTATTTTTAATAAAACTTTAATTGAACAATTGAACACAACACCACAGCAAATAAATCAAATTAATAAAGGCAAAAGTCTTAACATTAGAACACTTTAGTCTTTAGTGCAGGTTGGCATTCAAAAATATGGGTGTGCTTGGGTGTGCTGATGCGATTTCTCCTGTCTGTGATTATTTGTCCTATTTTTGAGAAGACCGATGTTGCAACAATGCAGTGTCTTCCTAGCTTAACCAACGCGCTTGCATTTAAAATCCGGATCCCCCGCCTCTCTCTGTCGCTCTGTGTACCTGGCCTTTACCACTACACTCGCTGTCTTTGGAGCGATCTGTCCCCCTTCCTCCTTTCACATAATGGATGATCCTAGTCTATCCTCCCATGTGATTGGCCGCATGTGTATTTTTTTTTTTGTAAAGAAAAAAATGCATAAAAATAAGGCTTTTATGAAAACACTGAATAAAAAATTGCTTACCAACACACAAAAACCATTCACAATTGCTAAATTGGGCTAAAATAGAAGGCTCTGGCTGAAGATTCGGCTCTCCCCCACGGGAGTCGGCTCTTCTCGTTCGCTACAAAGAATCGGCTCTTAGAGCTGGCTCGTTCGCGAACGACACATCACTACCTATAAAGTCCGGAGACTGCAGTGATGGAGGAGAAAGAAAAACAAGCTGGAGGAAATAAACTGGAATAACATCGCAGGAGAATAATCTAGAAGATGGCGGTAATGCAACGCTCTTGGATGCAAGCCGCCGTTAAACCTCAAAGAAGAAGAAGAAGAAGAAAGTTTTGGTGTCTGTCCTGGGTTACCCGGAGCTGTATTTTTTAAAGGGGTCATATGACGCTGCTAAAAAGAACATTATGTTGTGTATTTGGTGTAATGAAATGTGTTTGTGTGGTTTAAGGTTCAAAAAACACATTATTTTCCACATACTGTACATTATTGTTTACACACGGCGGGCTTGAGTGAGCTTGAGAACGGCGCGGCCGGCGGATTCGATGAAGGAGCGGTGGACGGGCTTGCGGCAACCACATGTGACGACCCCGGGCTGGACTCGGCCTCTTTGGGGTTTCTGCTAATATGTCAGTTTATTTAACAGCAAAAAACAAAGATTTTAGAGTGCTGGCCCTATAATCCTTTGATTAAAAGGAGAAAAAAAGGCAGTGCGGTGCGACCGGGGCGCATAATCAGCGCGCAAAACGCTCACTGCCAACAGAACACAATTCAAAAAAGGCGCCTCTCGCTGCAAAAAATGCGTTCTGTCTGATCGAGCCTAACCGTGCCGAGAATGATTTGTAATCATGCCGCACCGTACCAGGCTCACATGGAAATACAACGGTAACCGTACCTGACAGCTCTTGCAATCGTTCGGCCCGATAGTGGAAAAGCGGCTTAAGTCTCCCCTCTTGAATTACAACAAGATTTGAATCTTATTGAACTTTTTAAAGTATATTTTCCTTAATTAGGAACTCTAACTCAAGTTCGCGATCTTCTCCGTGGCTTCCTGATTCTGCTGATTCGTCAGCGAGAGAGAGCGCCTAAACAGCGTCTCATTGGTCAACTACATCATACCCAACTTTTTCTTATTTTATTTCACATTTTTCAATTTTCATTATTTAAAATAAATAAAATAGGCATTTATTCAATACAGTGGCTAAATTAATGAAAAATAAAGCATCAACAGGAGCAGACATTTCCCAACAGCACAGCAGTAATGCCTTTATGAACTTCTTTACTTCCAAGATTGATACTATTAGAGATCAAATTCTAACCATGCAGTCGTCAGCTACAGTATTGCATCAGAAGAATTGTATAAACTTGTCAAATCATCAAAACCAACAACATCTAAGCTACTAAAAGAGGTGCTTCCAGAAGTCATAGATTCACAATATTATTAATTTGTCATTGTCATTACAATATGTCCCAAAATCCTTCAAACTGGCTGTTATTAAGCCTCTCATTAAAAAAACACAATTTGATCCTAGAGAATTAGTTTATTACAGACCGATCTCAAATCTCCCTTTTCTGTCAAAAATACTAGAAAAGGCAGTATCCTCTCAGGTGTGTTCCTTCTTGGAGAAATGGTATCTGTGAGGATTTCCAGTCAGGATTTAGACCGTATCATAGTACTGAGACTGCTCTCATCAGAGTTACAAATGACCTGCTCTTATCATCTGCTCATGGATGTATCTCTCTATTAGTGCTACTGGATCTTAATACTGCATTTGACACTATTGACCACAACATTCTTTTGAGTAGACTACAACATTTTTTTGGCATTAGTGGAATTGCATTGGCATGGTTCAACTCTTACTTATCTGACTGTCATCAATTTGTCAGATTGTCGCCACTGTAATTATGTCCCCACTGGATGCAACAAATGCCTCGTTTATAATGGGTTTTAATGTTTTTGTCTCGTCGCTCCGGCCGGACACTGCATCACAGTATGGTAGGGGCGTAACATTTCCGTCATACGCTTGATGTATTCGCCAATCACAACGCACTGGATAGCTGGCCAATCAGAGCACACCTCGCTTTTCAGACCGATGAGCTTTGTAAAAATGTATACATCATCTGAAAGCTGAATACATAATACTTCAAATACTATTTGAAAATCTGGAATCTGAGGGTGCAAAGAAATCTAAATATTTGGAAAATTGCCTTTAAAGTTGTCCAAGTGAATTCCTTAGCAATGCATATTACTAATGATAATACACTGATACATTTACGGTTGGAAATTTACAAAATATCTTCATGGAACATGATCTTTACTTGACATCCTAATGATTTCTGGCATAAAAGAAAAATCAATAATTTTGACCCAAACAATGTGTTTTTGGCTATTGCTACATAATATACCCGTGCTACTTATGACTGGTTTTGTGGTCCAGGGTCACATATATTGGTGGATTTTGATGTGAGAGACAACAGGAGATGGACTTTTTCAGTGGAGGTAGGGATGTGCCGATACGAGTATTGGTACCGAACGGTTCACGTGCAAATTCCAAATGGAAGTGATCATCCCTATCCTCTTGGAGTGGGGGCTTTGAAATGAGCAGGGCACGTGCTTGCCATTATGTAGCGTTTGGAATGCACTTGGCAAAGCTAGCTACGTAATTTCCTCATTATCTTCAGCTGGCATGTTCCCGTGACAACGCAGCACGGTGTCCGTCATCAGATGTCGCTGTTTTAATGTCATAAATGTCTTTTTATTGTTGATTGTTGTTATGTTGCAAATAAACATACATTTTATATTTTAAAAAGTTTATAAATATATAAGCTATATAATATATAAAAAATAATATATATAACACTTTTTAAAATATATAAAAAAAAAATGTTATGCTGGTGTCCATCAGCGAATCTGCTGACGGACACCGTGCTGCGTTGTCATGGGAACATGCCAGCTGAAGATAATGAGGAAATTACATCGCTCCCTTTGCCAACTGCATTCCAAAATGACTACATAATGGCACGCACGTGCCCTGCTCACCCCAAAGTCCCCATTCCAAGGGGATAGGAATGATCACTTCCATTTGAAATTTGCCCGTGAACCGTTCGGTACACGATACGCGTACCGTTACACCCCTGATCATCAACATAACAGTGAAAGCTAACTCCATGTTTCTTGATGATATCTCCCAAGGGTAGCATGTAAAGAGTGAAAAGCAGCGGTCCTAGTACTGAGCCTTGTTGTACTCCAAATTGTACTTGTGATCAATATGATATCTCGTCATTCACTGCTACAAATTGATGATACGCGTACCGTTACGCCCCTATTGATGATACTCAGCTCTATATTTCTTCGCGGCCCGATGAAACATACCAATTTGCAAAACTAACAGAATGCATAGTTGAAATAAAAAACTGGATGACTAGTCATTTCCTACTGCTAAATTCTGAGGTGTTAATTATCGAACCTAAAACCTCTGCATGTAATAACCTAAAACACAGTCTAACACTTTGGCTACTCTGTAAATTATTTGTCATCAGTTAGGAACATAGGTGCTATTTGATGGCAATCTTTTCTTTGAAAACCATGTTTCTAGCATTTGTCATTTTTTTCTAGCATTTTTCCATCTTAAAAATATATCAAAATTATGACCTATGCTCTCAATGTGAAATGCAGAAGCGTTAATTAATGCATTCATGACCTCAAGGTTAGATTATCGTAATGCTTTATTGGGTGGTTGTTCTGCGCACTTAATAAACAAACTCTAGCTGGTCCAAAATGCAGCAGCTAGAGTTCTTACTAGAACCAGGAAGTATGATCATATTAGCCCAGTTATGTCAACTTTGCACTGGCTCCCTATTGAACATCATATACATTTTAAAATATTGCTAATTACTTATAAAGCCCTAAATGGTTTAGGTCCTCAGTACTTGAGCGAGCTCATATCGCATTATAGTTCTTCACGTCCGCTGTGATTTCAAAACTCTGGCCATCTGATAATACCTAGAATATCAAAATCAACTGCGGACTGCAGATCCTTTTCCATTTCCAGTGTTGGGGGTAACGCATTACAAGTAACGCGAGTTACGTAATCAGATGACTTTTTTCAAGTAACTAGTAAAGTAACGCATTACTTTTTAATTTACAAGAGAATATCTGAGTTACTTTTTCAAATAAGTAACGCAAGTTACTAATCCCATTCTATTAACCAATGTCTTTGCTTCTGACCTTCGATGATCCAGTTCAACCGTACTAATAAGCACAAATTACTCTAGACAAACATTTGTGTCTTTTTTTTATTGCTGAAGTGTGTTGAAATGTCTTCTTCTGCATTCTACTGTACGGACATACATTTACTTTCCCTTCAGCCTGAGGCTTATTCATTTCACTTTAGGTGTGAAAATGCTTTTACATTTGCCAAAAATACAACTTTTTTATTTTAAAAACCAACAAGCAAGCCCTGTCCAGATTTAAAAAGTAACGCAAAAGTAACGTAACGCATTACTTTCCATAAAAAGTAACTAAGTAACGTAATAAGTTACTTTTTTATGGAGTAACGCAATATTGTAATGCATTACTTTTAAAAGTAACTTTCCCCAACACTGTCCATTTCCATTTGTTATTGTCCTCTTTCATTATAGAAAAAATATTTTCCTGTTTGATGCTGTAAAGCTGCTTTGACACAATCTGTATTGTATATAACGTTATATAAATAAAGGTGACTTAATTGACTTGACTTGACTTATCCATGTTTCACTAGCATAGATAGCTGTTGGTATAACTATTGCCTTGTATAGCCATAATTTTGTCTTTGTATCGACTGTTGATTTTGACCAGATCATTTGCAAGCACTGATACACTGTGGACGCTTTACTTATTCTGCAATTGACATCCGCATCCATGCTACCATCCTGCGATAATATGCTGCCGAGATACGTTTACGTATATACGTTACAATATACGTTTTTGCACTTGTTCACCAGGTTGCTGTCCAATTACAAATCAGGTGGTTACCAGTCAGCTTTAATTATATTTTCTCCCTGCTAATCCTCAACCCAGCCTTCCTAGCTTTGGGTGCTGCTCATTTTTCGCATACATTACATTCTTACCACCAGTAGCGTGACATCATCTCAAAATCAAGGTCAGTGAGCCGTATCTGATCTTTCCAGGGGATCCCAGCAGTGGGCTCATTCATCACCTTCATCACGAAGTCAACAGCAATGAGAATACAGCCCAGTCGGATGCTTGAATCAATATAAAAAAATTGTTGATTCCTCTGTCGGAATATTAATTTAATTAATTAATTAATGCATTTAGCAGATGCTTTTATCCAAAGTGACTTACAGTACATTCAGGCTATACATTTTTTACCAGTATGAGTGTTCCCTGGCAATTGAACCCACAACCTTTTGCACTGCTAACACAATGCTCTACCACTGAGCCACAGGAACATAGTTCACCTTAGTCCAAGTACACTTTCCTGTTATATCCAAGGTAATTTTTCATATGGTAAAATAACATATACTTACAGTAAACGATAATCAGTTTTAATGCACCATTTTATTGCATTTTATTTTTTTTTATCAAACATCATTTATAAAACTATAGTTATCCAGTCTGAACTGTGCTTAAATGCAAATGCATGCTTACATAATGAGAAGAAAAATCACCATGAAATTACAGGTACAGATATAAAATCTTGAGCCATTAGTAGCCCAAATGCACAGACAAGAGTGAGCAATTACATTGGGGTAAGAAAAGAGGTTCTTACCATTTATTTTTTCTTCCTCAAATACAGGTATTATCTTGTTTCATTCACTCTCATTCTCTGTTTATTCATTTATTCATTGATTGGCATTTCTCTGGTCTTGTCGCTGCTGGTGCTCAGCTCTCTGTTCTTTCTGAACACAAATACATTGGAGAGCAGGTAAGGTCAAGTCAAGTCACCTTTATTTATATAGCGCTTTTAACAATACAGATTGTGTCAAAGCAACTGAACAGCATTAATTAGGAAAATAGTGTGTCAATAATGCAAAGTGACAATAGTAAACACTCATTTTTCAGTTAAAGGCAGTTCATCATTGAATTCAGTGACACCTAGATTCCTAACTGATGACGAAGAATTGACAGAGCAGCTCTCTCTGAACATGAACGCACTCATTCGACTCCTGCCTGAGGTCTGTGATTATTTCAGCACAGAGCAGCAGGTCAGAGAAATCCAATAGCTCAGCTATTGGGTGACCTTTAAGAATGCTCCAGGCCTGTGTTCTCTCTACCAGACCTATGCTGGGATCTTTCAATGCCATTTTAGTACAATCACCACCACGGACACGTTCTCAGAACATTCAAACTGGCAGTCATTAAACCTCTTTAAAGAAACCAAATTTGTATTCTTGTGAATTTATCAAATTTGGACCTATTAGAAATCAGCCATTTTAATCAAAAATACTTGGAACAGTTGTCTACAACCGACTGTGTTCACAAGAGTTATTGAGAGTTTCAGTAAAGCTTTAAGCACATCATAATACCAGTCTGTATCTCGTTTTTAGTATTAGTACACCTTAGTACTGTTATTTTCCTATTTAGCTCCCAAACTCTGGAACAATCTACCTAGCGGTGTTCGGGAGGCAGACACACTCTGTCAGTTTAAATCTAGATTAAAGACCCATCTCTTTAACCTGGCATACACATAATAAACTATCACATTTCTATAATTCAAATCGTTAAAGGATTGTTAGGCTGCATTAATTAGGTCAACTTGAACCGGGAATACTTCAAATAACACCCGATGTACTCGTTACATCATAAGAAGAATGGCATCTACACTAATATTAGCCTCTTTCATTCTTATTCCGAGGTCACCGTAGCCATACGGATCCAGTCTGTATCCAGACCAGATGGTGGATCAGCACCTAGAGACGACTTCTACAGCCCTGAATGTCAGCGGAGACCATGTCGACTAGATGAGCCCCAGAAACAGATCCCCTGTGAAGACCTTGTCATCTCGACGACTATCGGCACAAGACCAAGGGAACCAGACAAGTCCTCTGCACCTGTGTTGCAGCCTGGAATTAAACCATGCCATGCTGGTTTCGTCTGGCCAGAGGAGAACTGGCCCCTCATCTGAGCCTGGTTTCTTTCCAAGGTTTTTTCTCAATTTCTGTCACTGATGGAGTTTTGGTTCCTTGCCACTGTCACCTTTGGCTTGCTTAGTTGGGGACGCTTAGTAAATAATGAGATATCAGATCTTGCATAGGTAAACTGTGGTGTGCCACAAGTCTCGGTCTTGAGCCTATTTTTGTTCTCCTTATATATGATATTTTAGGTGAAATCATTATGAAACATGACATTAGCATTTACTGTTATGCAAATAACAGGTTTTTTTAATCTCCTGAAGAGGAGATGAAATGTTACAAGTTGATGCATTACAGATTTTCAAGATGGGAAATAACTACTAACTGGACCAAATGCTTCTAGAAGTAATGTTGAATTATTATCTGTGTCTAATTGGCTCTCTACGTATGCTAAACTGTACTGTTAAAGACCTGGGAGTTATGTTTGATTGTGATTTGTCAACTGAAAGACACATTTCTAATTTATTGTATTTATGTCAACTAATATAAGGGCAATAAAGTATTTTTGTGCTTTTACAAGTGACTCACAGAACATAGCAATCAAAACCGTAAAGTGAGAAACTTTGAAAAAGCATTCTTGTCCTTGTTCTAATTTGAGGGTTAATGTTTATTCAACATTAGTAATCCAATAAATGGAAGATGAATCATCACGTTTAATGGGTAAGCAATTGGAGGAAAAACACATTAACATCCACTTCAAAAGAATTTCAAGCATGGAAACTGGATCTCTTTTCTGACGCAATGAAAAGTGATGCAAGGGCATCATTTCTGTGGCTGGATGTTGAGAGAAAAATATTTGTCAATAAACACTTTAATGCATCAAGAGCATTTTTATTTTCTTTGAGGGCACATGGAAAAACATTGTAATTATAGTGATGGAGTAGCTTCTTCAAAAGTAAGTTAGCTACATTAAAGAACTACACACAATTATAGAATATATACAGTAATTTAAATACTTACAATGTTTAAAAGCCTCAAACTGATTGAAAAAACATTCTAATAAATTGCTAAATTTAACAGCAGCCAGGGAAAGAGGGGTTGCATCTGCAGTCAGCTGGTTTAATCTGCTGTTTGTCACAGCATGAGCTGATGTTTGTCCTGTTCCTGTCCTTTCTGCTTCCTGGGATATTAATTCCTGTATCTGTATGATTTGCACTCATCTGTGAAAAACAGCAGAAACACCAGTACAACACATTTAGCATGCAGTGTATTTGAGCCCTGAAAAACAGAACATTGCTATAAAACATGGATAGACTCTAAATGTTGACTAAGAATAATAATAAACTAGATTGAAAAGTTTGTAGACAAACTTTAAGTTGGCTTGAAAAAGCCTAGCTAGAAAGTTTTAAAAAGTTTTAAAAGCTTGCAGTCTGAAAGTTTTTAGTTTGAAGTAGTTTGAAACTTAAAATAGTTTTAAAGATTAAAGTTTGAATGTTTTCAAGGCAATACAGTCTATCAAAAAAACAGATAGGTATAAAACATATTGCTAGGGTACCTGGGTTGGTTGCTAGGCTGTTTCTAGCATGATTAGCATTTTAAAAAGTTTAGCTAGAAATTTGAAAAAGTTTTCAAAGCTTGCAGTCTGAAAGTTTTCAGTTTGAAGTACTTTGAAAGTTAGTTTTAAAGATTAAAGTTAGAATTTTTTCAAGACAATACAGTCTATCAGAAAAAAAAACAGATAGGTGTAAAACATATTACTAGGGTACCTGGGGTGGTTGCTAGGCTGTTTCTAACATAACTGGCATGTTGCTAACATGTTTTTAGCATTATTAACATGTTACTAGCATGTTGCTAGCACGATTATCATGTTGCTAGCATGTTGCTAGCACAATTAGCATGTTACTAGCATGTTGCTAGCATGTTTAGCAAAGTTGATAGCATGTTTCTAGCATGATTAACAAGTTACTAGCATGTTGTTAGCATTATTCTAGCATGATGCTAGCATGTTTCTAGCATGATTAGCAAGTTACTAGCATGTTACTAGAATGTTTATAACATATTTAGCAAAGTTGATAGCATGTTTCAAACATGATTAGCAAGTTACTAACATGTTGTTAACATGACTATAGCATGATGCTAGCATGTTTCTAACATGTTTAACAAAGTTGCTAGCATGTTTCTAGCATGATTAACAAGTTACTAGCATGTTGTTAGCATTATTCTAGCATGATGCTAGCATGTTTCTAGCATGATTAGCAAGTTACTAGCATGGTGTTACCATTTTGTTAGCATGATTAGCATTTTAATAGCATTATGCTAGCCTGTTTCTAATATGTTTAACAAGTTGCTAGCATTTTGTTAGCATGTTTAACAAGTTGCTAGCATTGATTCAAGCATGATTAGCATGTTACTAGCATGATTCTAGCATGATTAACATATTACTAGCATGATGCTAGCATGTTTCTAGCATGTTTAGCAAAGTTGCTAGCATGTTTCTAGCATGATTAGCAAGTTACTAGCATGTGGTTAACATTATTAGCAAGTTACTAACATTTTGTTAGCATGTTTCTAGCATGATTAGCAAGTTACTAGCATGTTGTTAACATGATTATCATGTTACTAGCATGATTCTAGCATGATGCTAGCATGTTTCTAACATGTTTAACAAGTTGCTAACATGTTTATAGCATGATTAACAAGTTACTAGCATTTTGTTATCATGTTTCTAGCATTATTAGCAAGTTACTAGCATGTTGTTAACATGATTAGCAAGTTACTAGCATTTTGTTAGCATGTTTCTAGCATGATTAGCATGTCATTAGCATGATGCTAGACTGTTTCTAGAATGTTTAACAAGTTGCTAGCATGTTTCTAGCATGATTAGCACATTGCTAGCAAGGTGTTAGCCTTTTTAGCACGATTAGCAAGTTACTAGCACGTTTCTAGCATGATTTGCAAGTTACTAGCATTTTGTTAGCACGTTTCTAGCATGATTAATAAGTTACTAGCATGTTGCTAGCATGTTTATAACATGTTTAGCAAAGTTGCTAGCATGTTTCTAGCATGATTAGCAAGTTACTAGCATGGTGTTACCATTTTGTTAGCATGATTAGCATTTTACTAGCATGATGCTAGCCTGTTTCTAATGTTTAACAAGTTGCTAGCATTTTGTTAGCATGTTTAACAAGTTGCTAGCATTGATTCAAGCATGATTAGCATGTTACTAGCATGATTCTAGCATGATTAACATATTACTAGCATGATGCTAGTAATATGTGCTGTTTCTATCAAAAAGAAACAGCACAACCTTGGCGTCCGATTCGAGCCCTTCCCGCTCCTTGAGTTTCTCTCCACCACTGGAAAGCTCCGATATTTACGCGTGTCCTACCTCTTGCCTGATCATAACCCTTCTTTTTAATGTTTTGTTTCTCTGATATTTTCCTCTTTTTTATCTGCCATCTCTCTCTATCTATAGTCGATCTGCTAATATCCGTCCTGTGCACTCACTGAGCGCTCTCTTCTCTCTATCAGTACATGACACGCCCCTTACTGCTGATTGGCTACAAGTGTGTTTTGGGACTCGGTCAGACACTGCGGTCAAAAGCGTTTTTCAAAAATCGTTTAGTGCATGTTTAAGGAGCGGCGGGCCGGGCCCCCACTACTTAGGCTAATGTACATAGCGGAAACCCTGATTAATCATCTGTTTACCGATGTCGCCTTTCGTAGAGACAGTGAGAGGGACGGATCGGGTCACTATGAATCTGGGGGGGTCATGTCCCCCCCGTCCCTAGTGCCATCTGCACGCCTGGTTTTTAGCATGTTTCTATGCTAACCCAGCTAAAACCAGTTGATTCAGTAAAAAAAAAAACAGCTAAGACCAGCCTGGCCTGCTAAAAAAAGTGGCCAAAACCACTTTAAAACCAGCTTGGGAGACCAGTCAAAGCAGTCAATCAGCTTAGGCTGGTTTTAGCTGTTTTTTCAGTAGGGAGTTGTTAAGCTTTGCTATAGGAATAGACAGCTTAAATACACAATAAGCCTTATTGTATAAAAGTTTTCACCCCCTCAATGAAAGTCTATGGGATTTTAGGTAGTTTTGATAGTCTGGTTCCCTTTCAATACTTCACTCATACTGCGTCTTGTTTAATACGCATATGGAAAAAAGCCTTTTTTCTGCTGAACTGAAGCCTTTTCATTCACGCAGTTAAACTGCACGGCTATTGGTTCGTGCAGTGCTTAAAAAACTAACCAATGGCTCGGCAGTGGAGCTGCACGAGCCTATGGCGACGAAGCCCGCCAAAGCCCGGCAGAATGAACGGGGCATCTGGCTATATAAGCGGGCGCTTGCCACAGGATTCTCTGATTTCTTCTCCTTCAGTGACGACTCTACGCTCATTGCTGATCCTGAAAGCCTGCTCGCCGTTGACACGCCTCGCAGCTAGATTGAGACCTCCCGTTGACACGCCTCGCAGCTATATTGAGACCTCCCTGCTCAGCTGACCGGCTCTCTTCGCGCCTCAGCATCGCAGCAGTTCCGGTCCTGTTCCCCTGCCGCCATCCGGCGATACTGAAATAGCTTATTTCTAGCAGATAAGCCCTAAAAGAGCAAATTCTAGTGACGTTGTTGCAAATGTTGCGCTGCGAGTGTGGCTCGTGCAGGGAATATTGCACGATGCAGAAGGGCAGTGAGTGCCGTCACCTGTTTGGGCAGCCCCCACGCAGAGACTGCTCGGTCACTGAGATGGAATGCTCTCCTTGAAGCATGAGTCTCGCCCTTCTCCACTCACGGACCGCCTTCACTGAAGGCAGCCCCGCTCTCCCGTTTCTCCTCTCTCAGCAAGCCTCGGAGAGAGAAACAGCAGAGTCAGGGAGCTAAGCAACCGGGTCTGACTGATCTCATGCCGGCGCTGTGCCTGCGTACTCGCTCTAAAACACAATTTCGGAGGCTAGAGCTCCGTCTACGAGACGCCTCTATGCCTTAAAGTGGTCTTTTTTCTCCGCTTGGTGTCTAAACCACGGCAAAGACCCCCTCACTTCCGAATTGGCATTTCTACAAGAGCTGCTGGATAAGGGACGTTCCCTATCCAAGCTCAAAGTCTATGTGGTGGCTATAGCGACCTCTCATGCCCCTATTGAGGCCTAACGTCCCTTCATGGGACCTGCCCACTGTGCTGAAGGCCCTGAAGGCCCCCGCTTTCGAGTACCGCTTTTTGCTACAGTCTGCCAACATTAGGTCGCTATTGCTGAAGACTGCTCTGCTTCTAGCACTGGCATCAGTAAAGCGAATAGGGGACCTGCAGTCACTCTCTATTAGCCCTGCCTGCCTGGAATTCGGGCCTAACGACTCTAAAGTCGTCCTGAAACCAAGGCA
>NW_015554105.1:39498-45428 GCF_001515605.1 Sinocyclocheilus anshuiensis
GAACGTACTCGGTTACTAACGTAACCTCGGTTCCCTGAGATACGGGAACGAGTACTGCGTTGCTTGCCATGCTATGTAGCTGAACGACTCAGTCGTCGCTTCAGTCGAAGTAAACCTGAGTAAACCTCCGCTGCCGAGCCATTGGTTCATTTTTTAAGCACTGCACGAACCAATGGCCATGCAGTTTCACTGCGTGAATGAAAAGGCTTCAGTTCAGGAGAAAAAAAGTACTCGTTCCCGTATCTCAGGGAACCGAGGTTATGTTAGTAACCGAGTACGTTTACAAAAACCGTAAGCCAGATCAGTTAGAAAAGATATAGCAACCCGAGTCAGACCAGTCTGAAGATCTGACCTGAGTTTGGTGGTTGTAGCTTTAAAAGTCTAGGAGGAGATACATTTTAAAATTTGGTCTCAGAACTTAAAAATACAGATTTACTTACGTTATTAGACATCTTCATAAGTACATGGTCATTATTGTTTCCCAGCTTATAAGAATATTAAACAGTATGGCACATAGGTTAAATGAAAAATTACATTACGAACATTCCGGTTGCTGAAAAGTGTAATTATTACCATCCAGAATACACAGTAAAAAATCACTCAGAACATCTTAGCAACCACACAGCAATGCCCTCACAAATATACACAACACTTTCATTGTTGAGGGACATTTAGTAAGGACAAGCAGCACTCATAGTTTCTTCAGAATAAATAAATAAATAAATAAATGTTTAATTAGTATTTAATTTTTCACATCTGTGAATTATTATAAATAATTATTAATTTAATAATTCTAACAAAAAATTTAAATAAATAAAACACCTTTTAAATAATTAAATAAATATACATATTTAATAAACAACTGTTTATTTAATGTTCATGATTTAAAATTTAAATATAATAATAAATTAATAACTCTCAATTTTAATGTTTTAAAATAAACCAATTTTAGATCCATTTTGCCAAAGGGCATTGAGCAGTAAGTGGAAAAACATTGCCCAGCCAGTTATGAATTTAATATCTGTTTATATGAAAATTGTTTGGCTTGGAATGGAAGGGAAACAAACCAATTTCTTTTCTTGTTATTGAAGCATGTAGGCCTCAATCATATTTTCTTCTTTTGGTTTAAAGCCCTGTGTGAACTGTCTGACATAAGTCTAGAAGTCAATATGAACTCAGACGTTCATGGGTTCAAACACGGTTCTGACGTCAAGCAGGACTTGCATTTGAGACAGGAAGGAGAAAATAGAGACTACAATTCTCTTCCCTTTGTTTCCTGTTTATTGATTGACCAAAGTCTTACATTTCCTCCTTTTACATCAGCAGGACTGTGTGTGGGTTTGTGTTCTTGTTTCCGGACAGCATGACTCAGGCCTAGATATAGACTCATCCTCTCGTATTCAGTCCAACAGTCTAGAACACTCAAAATCAATAAAGCTGTAAGATAGGCGTGGGCAATATGACCAAAATCTTAAATCACGATATAAGTCATTTTATTTCACAGTACTAATATACTGAATCTCATTTTCTCCAAACTATTTACACTGAACAAAATTATAAACGCAACACTTTTGTTTTTGCCCCCATTTTTCATGAGCTGAACTTAAAGATCTAAGACTATTTCTATGTACACAAAATGCCTATTTCTATTTCACAAATCTGTCTAAATCTGTGTTAGTGAGCACTTCTCATTTGCCGAGATAATCCATCCACCTCACAGGTGTGGCATATCAAGATGCTGATTAGACAGCATGATTATTGCACAGGTGTGCCTTAGGCTGGCCACAATAAAAGGCCACTCTAAAATGTGCAGTTTTATCACACAGCACAATGCCACAGATGTCGCAAGTTTTGAGGGAGCGTGCAATTGGCATGCTGACTGCAGGAATGTCCACCAGAGCTGTTGCCCGTGAATTGAATGACACCAGATACTGACTGGTTTTTGGACCCCCCGGACCCCCCAATACAGTAAAACTGCACATTTTAGAGTGGCCTTTTATTGTGGCCAGCCTAAGGCACACCTGTGCAATAATCATGCTGTCTAATCAGCATCTTGATATGCCACACCTGTGAGGTGGATGGATTATCTCGGCAAAGGAGAAGTGCTCACTAAAACAGATTTAGACAGATTTGTGAACAATATTTGAGAGAAATAGGCCTTTTGTGTACATAGAAAAAGTCTTAGATCTTTGAGTTCAGCTCATTAAAAATGGGGGCAAAAACAAAAGTGTTGCGTTTATAATTTTGTTCAGTGAACATTCACTTAAGTTATCCCTTGAAAAAGAAGTGTCCTTAATTGTACTGAATGTGTACTTGTAGTGTACTTCAGATCTTAAAAGTATACATATACATTTTTGAATCTGTACTTAAGTCTACTAAAAGAGAGTTCACTTGTTCATGACTGTTTCTAACAAACTTAAGTACACTTTTAAAACGTTCACTTTGTAATAGTCAAATTAAAAGTTTTACCTCAGTTTTAAAATCATTATGTTTTAATAATCGTTGGTTGTGCTACAAAGAGCATTTATTTTGATGTGTTGACTAACATACTACGTTGTACACATGTAAAACTCTTAAGTATAATTTTAACTGTAGTGTGTTGTTCAATATTAGATTTGAAGTTAATATATTTTAAACTAAAATATATGAAATTACATTCTAAATCGCAACTTCATCATTATAAATGTGCAATTACAAATATTTAAATACATAACATACAAGTTTCAATTGAAATTACATGAATTTATATTTGAGTATATCATAAATGCTCTTCAGTACATTCAGCAGTTTAACCATATTTCAAAGATAATAAAAGTAATTATGAAATTACATATAAAGATGTACTGAAATCCTACTTAAGCGAGTCAAAAAAGCACTCTAAAGTTCACCTAATTCTAATTGCATTCAATATAAATATAAAATATAAATATATATGTCCAAAAACAAAAACTAAAAACTAACAAAAAAACTATTTAATTTCACACGTACAGTGTATTAATTTAATTATAATATTTTTGTAATAAGAAGTTTTTTTAAAAGTATGCTAATCTCTTTTTCACAAGGGATAACCAACTGTGTTTACATGAATATTCACCAAGCATTTTGACATAACTTTGTGTGTATTTGACCAGTTACAACATTTAAATAAATCTCTGGTGAAAATGAGAGGACCAAATACACTGTTAAAAGATTTTTTGACTTCTGTTGGCGACAATGTTTTCTTTATCTGCACTGAAAGAAAGAAACAGTCACAAAGGCCTCAGATATGAGAAAAATATATAAACAGATTGAAAAGACAGATATATATGGCTACTGGGGCATCATGTAAAATGATGAACTGATGTATCTGGAGAAAACGTCATGAAAAATATTAAACAAACACTCATTTCCGTGAATACAAGAGACGGAGTTATGGATAGAAAAAGAATACAGCAATAAATCATCAATGAGGGCCGTTTTATTTGGATGAGCTCCAAGATGGCAAATTGGATTGTAGTGTTTTAGCGTGAGGGTTCAGCCCAGCTGATCAAATACACAGAGCAAAGTCAACAATAACAACAACAACAAAACAACCCATAATCCTTTGCTTTCGAAATAATGTGTGGGATAACAAAGGAATACATTATAAATGCAAATCATAAGCTGGCTGTTTACGGAAATCCCACATTGTATTATTGTCTAAAAAGACAAAGCAAAAAAGAATGGAAATATTATTTTACCTCATTGTATTAGCTCGCTGTGGCAGTATGCAGTAATTATACCTATTCCAGCGCTGAAACAGACAGATTTCAGATGAGTCAATCATAAAAGAGCAGCGCTGTTCAAGACTGATCGTTACATTCAAACAATTTCACAGCGAAAAGCAGCTTTATAACTGTCACTCTCACAGAAATGAAAGCAATTACATAGAACCGCAATCACTCTGAAACACAGTACAGATGCACAGAGAAAGTGAACAAGAATGAATAAAGGGAGGAGAAAAAAAAACTGGTCTGGTTATTTAGAGATTTTTGTGTTAAAAAAAGTCATAAGTCACCTTCATGTTGTTCCAATCCTGTATGACTTTCTGTTCTTTCATGGAACACAAACAAAACTGCTCTTTATATACAGTGACAACTTACAGTGGCCAGCAGCTATCAAGTTCAAAAATCACCATAAAAGTAGTTCATATGACTGTGTGCTATTTTCAAATACTTCTACAAGCTTAGGAGTGAGGAATGGATTGAAATTTAAGTTATTCACTGAAAATCTTCTAAACTTGGTGTGTCATGTTCAGTTATGAGACACAAGAAACAAAGAAGCAGAGATGGGCACAAATACATGAAAATGTGTTTAAAATACAAATACAAAATTCTGTGTGGAAAAATGTACTTAAATGTAAAATACATTAGATCTTTTTCAAAGGCTTTAAAATACAAAAAAAGTATTTTGTATTTCAAAGACGTATTTTAAATACATGTATCTGAAATACTGCCCATCCCTGCAAAGAAGTGTGCATGATTGTATTCAGTGTGCACTCAAATTTTAACAGAATATTTAAAAAAGTGTACTTGCATATAATATTAATAATAATAACAATAATAATATAATAAAATGTTTCTTAACACACTTAAGTACACTTTTAAAAAAGTGCACTTTGTCAAATTAAGTTTTATTTTAATGTACATTTTTAATTATGTTTTAATAATCTTTTGTTGTGATTTAATGAAGTACATGTCACGGTTGCTGCTACTGTGAAGGAGTGAGGAGATGTAGGATAATTCGTGAACATAGTGTTTATTAATCCAACGGAACACACATGTAGCACAGGGGGTTGTTGAACAAAACCGGATGCAGGACACAGGAAAAACCAGGGCTAAAATAACTAGAACTAAACGAGGAACACCTGACATCAATGAACATAATCAACAAGGGAGAAAATGGGTAATGGGGAGCACATGGGGAGCAAAAAACAAGGCACAGGAACACAGGGCTGACATTACCTCCCCCTCCCGGAAGGCGTTTGTATTTCAAAGACGTATTTTAAATACATGTATCTGAAATACTGCCCATCCCTGCAAAGAAGTGTGCATGATTGTATTCAGTGTGCACTCAAATTTTAACAGAATATTTAAAAAAGTGTACTTGCATATAATATTAATAATAATAACAATAATAATATAATAAAATGTTTCTTAACACACTTAAGTACACTTTTAAAAAAGTGCACTTTGTCAAATTAAGTTTTATTTTAATGTACATTTTTAATTATGTTTTAATAATCTTTTGTTGTGATTTAATGAAGTACATGTCACGGTTGCTGCTACTGTGAAGGAGTGAGGAGATGTAGGATAATTCGTGAACATAGTGTTTATTAATCCAACGGAACACACATGTAGCACAGGGGGTTGTTGAACAAAACCGGATGCAGGACACAGGAAAAACCAGGGCTAAAATAACTAGAACTAAACGAGGAACACCTGACATCAATGAACATAATCAACAAGGGAGAAAATGGGTAATGGGGAGCACATGGGGAGCAAAAAACAAGGCACAGGAACACAGGGCTGACATTACCTCCCCCTCCCGGAAGGCGTGTCCACGCGTCACATAAGTTCCAACAGGGAAGGGGGGTGGGCCCTCTGGAGGCCTCTACAGACAGGTCTACACGGGACGGAAGGCCTCCAGAGCGGTACCCGTTCCGGGACCCATGGCGGATCAGGCAGTCGAGGGAGCCATGGCGGAGCAGGGAATTCAATGGGCTATGGCGGAGCAAGCAGACTAGGGAGCCATGGCGGAGCAGACAGTTCAGGTGGCCATGGCGGAGCGGCCTCCATGGCCTCGGCACTCGGCCTGGCCTCTATCCCCCCCCACACTGGAGCAGACTCAGGGGCTGGAGCCGACACTGGAGCGGACTCAGGGGCTGGAGCCGACACTGGAGCAGACTCAGG
>NW_015554105.1:45453-49216 GCF_001515605.1 Sinocyclocheilus anshuiensis
TTGACGCAGAGCTGGTTCTGGATCGGGGCCGAACGCTCTCCCAACACCGGAGGATACCTTCCCTCCAGCTCAGTCCAGTGGTGTCTGGGAGGTCCACGGGGCGATAGTAATTGGCCCCGATCCAGAACAACTAATTAATCGTGGCGTCATCCAATGCTGTGATCGCCTCGAGCCCGCAGAATTCCCGGGAAAATTCCACAAAGGGAAGATCTTTACGGGCTAGGGCGGTGAATTTTGCGTTCAGATGTACTGAAGTCCTAAATAAGTAGCTTAAAATAAGCACACTAAATGTCACCTTTTAATTGCATTTTACATACATTTATAATACATTAAGTACTAAAATACATTTTCATTTAGTTGCAATTAATATGCAATTAAAATTACATCAGGTCACACTTATTTATATATATTTTTTAAGTATATTATTTTTGTAATAAGTTCTCCTTTTTAAAGTATGATAACATGTGCTTGTTTTTCACACTGGGATGTTTGATGGTGTCAAACCTATTACGCTAATATATGACTTCAGAAGACATGTTGTTAACAAGTCATATGGACTACTTTTATTATTCTTATAAAAGAGAATATTGGACTTTCTGCCCAATGTCTTCTTTTGCGAAATAAAGTTATGTGAGATTGGAACTTGAAGGTGAGTAAATGAAACCAGAATTTAGATTTCTTCAACTCCTTCAATAATTCTCAGGGTTGAACACATCCATATTTTCACTTTTCAATGAAAGTAAGTGGTGCATAATCACATGCATAATTTAGGCTTGTATTGTCATGTAAACAATCAACACACAAACATAAAGCTCATTAAATATGGTAAATGGAAGCTCAACTGTATACTTGTGACAATGTGTGTTACTTTTACGTTGTCTTATGAACTTTTTAAAGCTTAAAAGTTGTGGTGTAATGATGGAGGGACAGAAATCTCTCAAAACTTATTTTGTGTTTCAAAGATGAACAAAAGTCTTATGGGTCTGGAACGACATAAGGGTGAATAAATTAATACAATTTAAATTTTGGGCTAAAATTCCCTTTAAAAGGAATAGTTCCCCTTAAAGATTCTGATGTGCTTTTCCTGGTTGACCTTATTTCTTCAGCAAAACAGACATGAAATATGGCACACATATGGACTACTTTTCTGAGAGTTTTATGGTGCTTTTTTTAATTTGGGATCTTTACCAGTGGTGGGGGTAATGATTTACAATTAATGCGAGTTACATAATCAGATTACTTTAGCTAGCAAAACATTACTTTTTAATTTACAAGAAAATATCAGTGTTGCTTTTTCAAATAAGAAACGGCAGTTACTTTGTTTTCTCATGTATTGACTGACAGCTCTTCTGTCCCCATGATGAGAGAATTCAGGAGTTAGTGCAGAGGCATTGTGTGCGCTGTGTGAACACGATGTTACTGTAGATCTAGACTAAATGTGAACATGCATTTACTCGTCTCACTCGCACAAAAACAGATTCAGTATTCCTAGAAATGAATAAAAACAGTCAAATGCAAACTCAGAATATGACACAAACCTGAAATAACTAAATATGTTAAATAACACAAATATCCTTTATGTATTTAATCCCATTTTATTAACCAATGTCTTTGCTGCTGACCTTCGATGATCCAATTCAACAACACTAATAAGCAAAAATGACTAGATAAACATAGCATTTGTGTTTCTTTCTTTTTTTATTGCTGAAGAGTGTAGAACTTTCTTTGTTCTAAAGGCTTATTTGAGCAGCATCCTTTACTATACAGATGTGAATTTACATTTCCTTCATCCTGAAGCTTATTCATTTTTACTTTTGGTGTGAAAGGGCTTTTGCATTTACAAAAAAATACAACTTTTTTATATTAAAATCAAACAAGCAAGCCCAGCCCAGATGAGAAAACAACGCAAAAGTGATGCATTACATTACTTTCCATAAAAAGTAACTAAGTAACACAATTACTTTTTTAGGGAGTAACGAAATATTTTAATGCTTTTAAAAGTACAGTAACTTTCCCCAACACTGATCTTGACAGCATGGTCCCCATCAGCTTTCACTTTATGGAAAAGAGCAGTATGAAGAGAAGACAGAAGGTTGTGTGCATTTGAATTTTCTGCATAAACATCCTAGAAGTTTGCCTGCACACAAAAATCATGTCTATATCTACACTTTTCATTACTAGACACACAGGTTACTGCCATCATGTCTAAAATGCATCTAAATCGTCTTTGTTCAGGAAACTGTGTGATGGAGACAAAAAGGAGGGGAAAGAAATCAAATTCTGCAGAACATTAACCTCCTTTCAGGCTGATCCTGAACACCTGCTTCATTACCTCTGATCAGCTATTCACACTCTCCTCTTAGGGTTGATTTGATGGAATTACTGGGTATGCGAGAGCTTTGCACTGCAAGTAAATTACACTACGTGATAAAACTAATACATATAAAAACATGAGTACTCGCACTATCAACAGCATTGCAAGCAAGCATGCAAAACTAGAATCCTGCCAACAAGCAAGCAATGGTGAAACAGAGAAAAATGACACATTTCCATTATAATCATCAATGCTCTTTACACAGCAAGTGATACAACTCAACTAGAAAGCTTCCACTTGCATTGTAGACAGCTTTATTAATTGTAACGGGAGTGTTTGCCTCATGGCTCACTCTCAGTGTAGACGGGTGTTCGTTTCACCGGAGGGTGAAGAGCTTGTGTTTTAGTTTAATCAGCTGATGAGGGCAGATTATAGCACTGCTGCTTCTGATACTGTCAGTCAAAGCCATTCAATCTCTCATCTCAATATTCATGTGATTGAAATTAATCAGAGAGACTCTTATCAAGAGAGAGATGTGTCACATCAGAGGATGTCTGAATGCTCATCAGCAGCAGCAGCAGCATCAAACAGCCCGCATGAGAGGGATTAGGAGACAGATGTTTTTAACCATCAGGATGAAGTTTTAAAGTGTTAGTTCATCCAAAAAATGAAAATTATTTACTTGTCTTCATGTCCCGCACGACCTTCTGTGGAACGGTTTTAGCAGCATCTTCAAGGTGCTGTACTTTTCTTTCAGGTTTAGAGCAACATGATGACTGAATGTTCATTTTTGGGTGAACTATTGCTTTATTATCTGAAGCAGCTTGACTAACAAACAAAAAGAAAGAAACCAACACACACACGCACACACACACACACACACACAGAACAAAGCAGACGCTTACACTCTTTGACAGTGCATGGGCAGAGAGGGGATTGATATATTTAGTGATGCTCTATTTTGGTGCATCTCAGAAAATCACTAAGATGGAGAGCAAAGATTATACGTAAGAAGTTAAGAAGTTATCACAACTACATGCTAGCTCAAGAAAAATCTATGTGAAGGTAGTTTAATTAAGTGACAAAGTAACCAAAGAACAAGAAACACAGAGAACAGGAACAGAAACACAAGCGGAACGGCAACCTTAACGTTTACAACACACAATTACATTGTCATCCCTATCTCTACACCTTAAACCCAACCAGACCACCAAACCTGTACCCTAAACCACAGAGAGAGACAGAGAGGTACATATTTATATATATATATATATATATATATATAGAGAGAGAGAGAGAGAGATATACATAGAGACAGAGAGAGACATAGAGAGAGAGAGATATAGATATATACAGAGAGAGCGAGAGAGAGAGAGAGAGAGATATATATATAGAGCGAGAGAGAGAGAGAGATATATATATAGAGAGAGAGAGAGAGAGATAGATATA
>NW_015554105.1:49362-58646 GCF_001515605.1 Sinocyclocheilus anshuiensis
AGAGAGAGAGAGAGATATACATAGTATATATAGTAATCATCTGACCACACACTTGTGTCCTCATTCATTCTTGTTTTTGACAGGTCAATTTTTGCTTCGACATATTTTCTCATTAGCGCTGAGAACGCCAAGAATATTTAGTCCAGCCAGGTGCTCAAATCCACACCAAAGAGCGGTGTCCCTCGATCTCAAGCTCTCTTTCTCTCTCTCTCTCTCTCTCTCACTCACACACACACACACTATTCTGTTAAATCGTGTACAGAGGTTGTTCCAGATGTGTCCCTGCGGGTATAAGCGTTTACAGCACGTCTCTGTGTTTGACTCTTCTAATAACCAGTCAGCTACACTTAGAAAAACATCTTGCTTCTCTCTTGTCTGTTTATCGCCTATTTCTGGGGAATTTAATTTAAAAAATGAATCACAGTAAACCTTTTGAAAAGTTGACTATTTTCTCAGCAGTTATATAAAATAGTTTAGCACACGGTTCTCTGGAATACTTGATTCCACCGGTCAGTGCATCCGGCATTACCAAGGTAGCAACCAGGCATTACATACAGTGGGTACGGAAAGTATTCAGACCCCCTTAAATTTTTCACTCTTTGTTATATTGCAGCCATTTAGACCTAAAAATGGCTGTCCACCAACGTTTACCATCCAACCTGACAGAACTGGAGAGGATCTGCAAGGAGGAATGGCAGAGGATCCCCAAATCCAGGTGTGAAAAACTTGTTGCATCTTTCCCAAAAAGACTCATGGCTGTATTAGATCAAAAGGGTGCTTCTACTAAATACTGAGCAAAGGGTCTGAATACTTAGGACCATGTGATATTTCAGTTTTTCTTTTTTAATACATCTGCAAAAATGTCAACGATTCTGTGTTTTTCTGTCAATATGGGGTGCTGTGTGTACATTAATGAGGAAAAAAAATGAACTTAAATGATTTTAGCAAATGGCTGCAATATAACAAAGAGTGAAAAATTTAAGGGGGTCTGAATACTTTCCGTACCCACTGTACTTTGCTTTACTGAAGTACAACTAAAGTGGGTCAAAAAACCATGTAAAAATTAACTTTTTAATATTCTTTTTAACACTTAATTAGTAATTATAAAATAAAACAAACCAAAATACGTATGAAGTGAGCAGTAAGTATTATTTTTATATCAAGTGCTCTTCAAAGAATGCTTAAGTGTGCTGTTTTCACAAGGATTATTTAAGGTATGTGTGAGTATGATACGTGTGTGTGGGAGGACACTCTGGACATAAACTCTATGTTCAGGTTGTCCTCTGGGTGATAAATTAAATGTTTTCTATTGCTGAGTTACTCTGCTTTTTACTGAGCACTGCAAAAAGGCACTTGTTGGGTAACAGAAGTGGACGAGAGGTTGGCTGTATGTAAGCCGTCAGCCTCTTCGCCAGCAACGAGACAGGAGTGGAAGAGCTAATGAAGCACATTAGTGTGGGTGATAAGAGACACACAGTCCACTCATAATATAATATACAAAAAATGCTGATGGTCTCTAAACGACACATTCAAATTCAATAGACTGAGCACAGATCCATGCATTCATCCCTGAATGAGCAGGAGAAAGAGGTAGAGTCAAAAACCTTAAATGGGTCACACATCATTATACGCTCATTTTTACAAATAAAGACTTTTAAGTAAATGAGATATTGTTCATGTATGGACTTTGAACAGAAATGTTCATTTATCGTTACAGTTATCCAGTCTGTGTGCTATGCACTTTATTTTAAACTCAACTTTTGTGAATTTAATTGAAAAGCATTATGGTAAATGGCATGTCAAATGTTAAAAGTTAAAATTCAGGACTAAACCTTTTATGAATAAATGAGCAAAAATCTAAATGCCCTACAATTATCCATGCTCTCCCTCTGCTTTATCACTAAAACACTCAATATGTAATCTGTGGTTGGGTGACTAAACAGCAGTGTTAGCCTAAGTAACGTGTTACTCTAATTAAATTACTTATCCACTGAAAAAATTTAAGTAAGGGATTACTGTTCATTTTTAGGTAATTAAATTACAGTCACTTATACTGTATACTTATTTGAAATCTCAATTTATCATCTAAAGGTAAAACTGAATGCAGCGTCTTTAACCCTCTGCGCGCTGGCGCGTTCACTTGCAGTTTTTCCTGATAAGAGAGAAAAGGACCTAAAATACCCAGATACAGATAAGACTAAAATAATTTGAATATATAAAGGGTATAGCTACTTTTATTTGTGTACACTGACAATAACAACAAAACATTGTGCTTTTGTAAAATAAACAAAACAAACAGGGTGCGCTTTCTGCTCTCCGTGAACGTCTGAAACGCGTCACAAAAACTGAAACTCGGCGAATACTTGACACACAGACATGAGAAATATGTCTATAGAAAAGTGTCTACTTTTAAATTAACCTATTCAAATTGAAAATATTCTCTGTTTATGTAATCCATATGAAACTAAAAAGCGAGGTACGTCTTTCCCGTCTCAGAGCTCATTGTCTGCAGCCATACATGCGCACAAACGCCCTCATCACCTAGATACACAAAACAGATAACAAAAAAAACAAGATTCATCTACTTTTCATTGTTTTTGGAAGAAGACTTGAGGAATAAGCTGGAATTTACCTCAGAAGAACAGCGCGATCTGACACGGCTTTATTCAGTGGAGGAGATCATTTCTGTACTTACATTAGTTAACGTGTTATTTTTTTACATAAACTTGTACGCATTTTACTAGTTGGGCTTTTCCTAAACTATCTTGCCAAACTGCAAGTGAGTAAAATATGCTGAAATAAGATATGCATTCATATATACATAGGCATATATATAGGCAACTTAAACATATAGGCTAAATGTCGTACGAAATGAGGATGTAAATATTATAAATATTTAAATAAAGGTGATTTGAAAGAATATCTAATTTCTCTTTATACGACCACTTTAAAAAACTGAAATTACGTTTTGGAAAAACAACAGCATGATTCAAACATTGCAAATAAGACTTTTGGCACAAAGCAAGTAACAGAAATGAAAATAAACAATGAATAGTATTTATTAATTTAACAATATCAATATAATCTTTGGTTATTGATACAGAACTCCAGAAACCCTGAGCTGTTTCATGTTTTATGTAGGCTATAATATCTTTAATATCATCTCAGTTGGCAGGAGGTAAATTACTTAGCAGATGAGACAATTATATCTCCAAACAAATAAAACATCACACTTTATATTTAACCTCGGGGAGCAATATTCAGCAAAACCATTTATCAGAATAGTCTCAGAGATCTGCAGCTGATGATAATGGCTGCTTCTGGGTAGAACATAAAATTGTATGTGCTGTACGAAGTCACGAAGGATGATTTGAGTCGATTTCAACCTCAGTAGCGGCCAAACACATTTATACTGGCAATGTAGATATCTGACATCTACTCAGATACTGCTGACATCTGTATAGAAAGTTTATAGGATGAGAGACAGGCAGAAATAACCAGAAGAGCTAAAGAACGTGCTGACTCATACTAGTGAATCTTATCATAATGAGGGGCTAAACTACATCTGATAAAAATCCTGTTTAATAAATCCCAAGCCTATACCATCTCATAAGGTAAAGCAGAAATAGATTAACACTAAAGCAAGTAACTTCAGCACGTAATTCAACCCGCGGACATGGACGCTAGGCATGAATGATTCCTTGTGCAGCTCGCTGATGTGTTCTTTTCTAAGTAATCAGGCTTACGATATATATTCTCCAGAATATCACAGAGACTTTGGCGGTTGT
Organism: Sinocyclocheilus anshuiensis; assembly: GCF_001515605.1. Lineage (NCBI taxonomy): Eukaryota > Metazoa > Chordata > Actinopteri > Cypriniformes > Cyprinidae > Sinocyclocheilus > Sinocyclocheilus anshuiensis. The sequence continues at coordinate 53,151 of NW_015554105.1, forward strand.
TTTGGCAGTATGCAACCACCCAGAGCTCCGTAGCAGCCAAATAGCAACATGCTAAAAATCATTCAGAACACAACTGCATAATGTAGCATTTCAAACCATATTTCCAAACCATTTTCTTGAAACCAAGCTGCGAAAAGGACTCATTTAGATGTCAACATTATTATGCACAAAAAGCATATGATAAACTATATACAGCTTTCCTGAATGGCAATGCTAAGGTCATGGGTTTGATTACAGGGAAACCAAGAACTCATATAATGTAAATGTGTAGCTCTCCTAGACGGCCACTGGGACAAGACCACAGGAACCAGATGAGTCCTCTGCACAATCTGACTTTGCTGCAGCCTGGATTTGAACTGCTGGTTTCGTCTGGCCAGAGGAGAACTGGCCCCCGACTGAGCCTGGTTTCTCCCAAGGTTTTTTCTCCATTCTGTCACCGATGGAGTTTTGGTTCCTTGCCGCTGTCGCCTCTGGCTTGCTTAGTTGTTGACACTTAATTTCCAGCGATATCGTCGACTTGATTGCACAGATACTATTTAAACTGAACTAAGCTGGATGATGACATCACTGAATTCAATGATGAACTGCCTTTAACTGAAATTGAGTGTTTACTATTGTAATTTTGCATTATTGACACACTATTTTCCTAATTAATGCTGTACAGTTGCTTTCACACAATCTGTATTGTTAAAAGCGCTATATAAATAAAGGTGACTTGACTTAAATTTAATGTAAGTTGCTTTGAATAAAAGCATCTGCCAAAAACATAAATATAGTCTAGTCTAAATGTACTCTATGTTTACATATAATAATAATAATTTACATATAATATTGACCACCACAGGTGACAAACAGTCTAACCAATCATATCTGACATCATTTACATACAGAAGTCTTAAAGGCACAGTAGAAGAGTCAGATTCAAAATCTAAATCTAAATTGATTTGAATTTTTCAGGTTAATAGTTAATTCAGTTCTCTAAACTAAATGATTCATTCACAAATCACTGCTCAGTGACTCAAAGATCCAATCACAGTGGTATGGGAAGATTTTCAGTGAATAAAATTTAGGTCTGTTTCTCACATAAAGCTCAACATGGGTTCAGAAGATTTGGGAATATAGTGCACTTGACGAGATTTTGATCGAGGTTGAACCCTCCGGAAGGATTTTTTTGACACACCGGATTGAGCTAGTTTTGAGTACCAATTGGGCTTGTTTTGTTACGCAGACCTGGCAACCCTGAATCAATATTCAAAATTTCTCTTCATTTTTGGGCAAACTAATCCGTTAAGAATGACTTTGATAAACATCAGTTCTACTAGAAAGTGTGTTTGTGTCATGCAGGTCAAATCAGACGTTGGTGTACAGTGTCAGGTACTTGTAGGACAGCTGACAGCACTTTCCTGTGATTGGAACTAGATCAAGAGCAGGTGCCTGTCGATCTCCTTGCTGTCTCTCTCAATCAAAGAGGCTTTTCATTTCTTCCGAGCATCCTGTGGATGTCACCTCTCCCGTCTTCTCTGTTTGTCTGTATACCTTTCATTTCCTCACGTTAACACACGTATAACCCCATGACTCTTCATTTCACCTCCCACATTCACCACATGAGTGCTGCAAGGTGGATGGTAATTCATTTTTCTCTTTTGACTTTCTCCTATCATGGATAAATCCGTTGCTCATGCTGGGCTCTTCATGCCTCGTTCTATGCCAAACGCCACATCAAAGAGGAACAGAGGATGGGTAGAGCGTTGAGAATGAGGGATGAAGGAAGAAAGTTGGTTTGCCAGGACCAGCACAGTGCCAGGTCTACTTTCCCCCAGTCTAACATTCAGGAGTTTCAGAGGCACCAGAGGAAGCTCTCCACGCTCCCGTCCCATATTCATTGCCCTGCCTTCAGGGGCCACAGACACACAGTACTGCCAAATCCTTAATGAAAGAAACACCGTCAAGAATCGACAAGGCTGGCAGAAGGACAGAATGGCCATTTGGAAATTATTGAGCTACTGTTCTCACCATTTACTTCAGTGACAAACAAAGACACACTTTAGTTACCTGAAGAAAAAGCAATTCAAATGCTGATTCGGTAGGAGAGAGCATCGACGTGCCGTATTCAGCTGCAACGCAACATCTGAACAGCGTAAAAATATCTACTTCATAAATATTAATAATTTAACAGCTTAGGATGTAGCACATCCAAATAAGCAGTAGAGTACATTGTGAATATAATCACACATTATTGCTTTTATAAAAAAAGGTTACAACATATGAAAAATATTAAAGCTACATTTTATCCGTCATTGTGTTTTTATTAATAAGCACATAAAAAAACGGTTTAAATCCGTGTTCTTGCTTTACGCTGAATCACTATTTTAACCATACAAATTTTGAGCTGTTGGGCCAGATTCGATCGGAGATCTCAGGCATCCAGTCACGTCATGTCCATAAACAGAAAGAAGGTCTGGCTACTATATCGTGTGTGTGGGTGCAGAGGAGAGTTTGTAGCTTGTTGCTTCAATAAATAGTGTTGTTGTGTAGAATTTGAACTAGTCTGCTAGTGTTTAACAAGGACAGTTCTAAACTGCAATCCTCAATTGACCTCTGAAGAATCCTCAAATTGTGGAAATTCTGCAAAAAGGGAGTGACAGAACACTCAAAGTCAAAACAAGATCCAAACCACAGTGACAAAATGAGACGTAGGGTGTGTTCACACTTGTAGTTCAATTATTTTGTTTTTTTCTAGGGACAAATAAGAAAATATTCATTTAGTCCTGGGGCCTCATTTATATAATGTTGCGTATAAACTGTCCTAAATTTGTTCTAAGATCATTTCTCAAAAGTGCATAAGTTTGATTCAGAGAAAAGGAACGTGCGCACAAAAACACGTGCGTACGCCTCTCTTCCAGATGTGACATTTATAAATCGCTAATTATCTTGAAATTGTGCGCAGCGGACTGGTGTCAGATCTCCGCCTTGAAAAAGCCCGCAATTAATATCATTACCATATAAAAGAGCACACGCCAATATCCGAATTTCTATGCTTGAGAATGACGAGCACGTAGAAAAAAAAACCTTTACTGAGTCTGAAATTGAGGTCCTGCTGGCGGAGGTAGAGGTTCATGCGGGGACGCCTTTTGGAAGTCTCTCCAGTGGGATTTCACATAAAACTAAATTTGTAGCATGGCAGTGTGTAGCGCAGGCTGTGAACGAGGTAGGGGGGCAGCAAAGGTCCCTAAAATAAGTAAAAAAAAATGGTCTGACTTGAAATTACAGTCCAAAAAGCGTGTTGCACGACACATAAGCAATGTGCAGGCCACAGGACGTGGAAGTGGTACTGTACCCCTCACACAGGAGGACAACCCGGATAGCTGACATCATGGGTGAGACTGCTGTTGTTGGCGTTTGTGCAGAAGGTGATACAGATCTTTTGTCTGCACCAGCTTCAGAAGGTATGCTGGCATGTGATAAGTTATAGATTATCGAAACCGAGTGTTGTTTTGGTTGTGCAATTTTATTACTGTAGATGATAAACATTTACAAAGGAAAACAGCCCCTAGTAGATCTGTCTCCCAAACTGCGACAGCATCAAGCAACACTCCCGTTCAGGAGGGATCTCCCAGGCCATCAACATCCACCTCGAGCTGTCCTAGCCAGGGGAGAGTGCTATCTGTGGCCGTCCTGCAATCACAGAAAGAGCTGAATCAGTCAGTTTGTGATGTTGTGACTGAACTGCGCCAGGTGCGACAGTCCCTAGTTCAGATGAACCAGACTCTGTGCGCTCTTGTTGATTGTTTGAAAAAACGGTGCGTGTGAATAAAAGTTTCGAGTTTGAAATACTTTAAAGTTTGTTTCTCTACTGCTTCTCATAATTTTGCATTGTTGCAAAGCAGCTGTATAGAACTATACAAACTGGTATAAAAAATATAAAGCATAATCAATCAATCAATCATTTTTATTTCGGTCCTCACAGACAACTTTTCACAAAATAAATAAATAAACATAATTACCGAAAAAGGTGTAGGCTGAAGCCTTGCTTATTATGCCTACCCTTTTTACACAGTTAACTGATGAGCGACACTTTTCACTAAAAAATACAAGATAAACATGTTACATAAACATTACCCCAAATGTACATACATAATTCAGAACAACATAACAAAAAATACACATTCCAGCTATTACTTCAATATTGTAACATTACATTCACAATTATTGATACTGAGTCATATAATTATTTATCACCTTATTTTTATACATTTTCTTGAATTTGCAGAGTGAATTACATAATTTTAATTCCTTATCACAAGTATTCCATAGATTTACCCCTTTAACAGATAAACATCTACTTTTTGCATTAGTTCTTGCCCTTACTTTTTTAAACATATACAATCCTCTTAGATTATACTGACTTTCTCTTATTTTGAACAGCCTCAGAATACAATTTGGAAGTAAATTATTATAAACTTTGAACATTATCTGTGATGTACATAAATCAACTAAATCTACAAATTTTAAAGCATGTAAATTAATAAACAATTTGTTTGTTGGTTCGTAATAATCAACCCTTTTAACAATCCTAATTGCTTTTTTTTGTAAGATATATATTGAATTTATATTGGTTTTATAAGTATGACCCCACACCTCCACACAATAAGTAATGTATAGAACTATGAGCGCACAATACAATATATATAACGTTTTTTCGTTCAAAATATGTTTTATTCTATTTAATATTGCAATGGATTTGGACATTTTTGTTTTTACATGGTTAATATGTGGTTTCCAACATAATTTATGATCAATTATAACACCCAAAAATTTATTTTCAGAGTGTTGTTTTGGTTGTGCAATTTTATTACTGTAGATGATAAACATTTACAAAGGAAAACAGCCCCTAGTAGATCTGTCTCCCAAACTGCGACAGCATCAAGCAACACTCCCGTTCAGGAGGAATCTCCCAGACCATCAACATCCACCTCGAGCTGTCCTAGCCAGGGGAGAGTGCTATCTGTGGCCGTCCTGCAATCACAGACAGAGCTGAATCAGTCAGTTTGTGATGTTGTGACTGAACTGCGCCAGGTGCGACAGTCCCTGGTTCAGATGAACCAGACTCTGTGCGCTCTTGTTGATTGTTTGAAAAAACGGTGCGTGTGAATAAAAGTTTCGAGTTTGAAATACTTTAAAGTTTGTTTCTCTACTGCTTCTCATAATTTTGCATTGTGATAAATAATGTAATGTAACCTATTAGATTATATAATGCAAGGTATTACTTGCATGGTGTGGTATTCTAAAAAAACTAAAATATTTTTCCATAGAACGGGTGGTCTTACCTGTTGAAATAACCGAACTAAACAAACTGGTATAAAAAATATAAAGCATAATCAATCAATCAATCATTTTTATTTCGGTCCTCACAGACAACTTTTCACAAAATAAATAAATAAACATAATTACCGAAAAAGGTGTAGGCTGAAGCCTTGCTTATTATGCCTACCCTTT
>NW_015554105.1:58759-79996 GCF_001515605.1 Sinocyclocheilus anshuiensis
TAATGCAAGGTATTACTTGCATGGTGTGGTATTCTAAAAAAAACAAAAATATTTTTCCATAACACGGGTGGTTTTACCTGTTGAAATAGCCTGTGGATTAACTGCCATCTTCTCATGATCGCAACAGCATGTGCATTCCAGTCAGCGGGTAGTGGAGGGGGATCCTCTGGAACATCCATTCGCATTTCCTCTTCTAGCAGCCCAACCCCATAACTCAAGCAGATATTGTGCAGAACACAACAAGCCAAAATAATTTGGCACATTTTGCCTGGATCATATAGGAGTCTACCGCCCGATGCATCCAGACATCGCCACCTTCCTTTTAGTAGCCCAATTGTGCGCTCCACAACTGACAGGGCGCAGGCATTGGACATGTTATAGGGGGCTTCTACAGCTGCCTGTGGGTGCGCTATGGGGGTGAGAAGCCATGGCTTCAGAGGATAACCTCTGTCACCTATAATCGTACTATAATTCAAAACAACATAACAAAAAATGCACATTCCAGCTATTACTTCAATATTGTAACATTACATTCACAATTATTGATACTGAGTCATATAATTATTTATCACCTTATTTTTATACATTTTCTTGAATTTGCAGAGTGAATTACATAATTTCCATGACATTCTAATTTATTGAGATGCACCTGTACACATATTCATGTGCATGAGGTGCTTGTATGGCAACGTGAGTGCAAACTACTGCACCTAGGACATTGGGGAATCCCGTTTGGCGCACAAAATCATCCATAACATGCTGCTTCTCCTCGGGTACTTTATGTGGACAGTGAATGCACATGATGCCTTGAAGCTCGGCTAGCATAAGTCTACTCACAGATGGCTGGGATATTCCTGATCGGTCACCAATCTCTCTTTGAAATGTTCCCCTGGCCAGGAACCCAAGCACGGAGAGCACCTGTACCTCCAAAGGTATGGCCTGGTTGCAGTTGGTGCGTCTCTGTATATTAGGGACTATCTGGGCACAAAGATGTAACAGTGCAGCTCTTGGCAAACGATACCTGCTTATCAACCATTCGTCGCCATACGCACGGAAATCTGCCCGATCTCTAAAAACACGTTGTCTTCTCATTGTGCGGTTTGCAATATCTTCAAGAAGCGCTAATGCGGCCATTCTGCCTCTCGCAAACTACTTCATCATAGGCCATTTTATAGGCCATAGATGCATAGAAATTATTAACATGCGTGGACCTAAATTATTTAATAATGTGTAATTATTCTGTGGACAAAGCAATGTGTGTGTGGTTATATTTTTTTCTGTTGACTATTATCAAAAGTACTATTCTAGAAACAACATAAATAATAATAATAATAATAATAGTAGTAGTAATTATAAAAAAATTAACATTTCATATCATAATAAAATAAATTATTACACGATTATGGTCTCCGGTCTGAAAAAACCTGCACGTGATTTGGCATGTCTTTATATTTACACAGTTTACTAATGCTGCTCAAATGTGCCATTAATGTACTGACACAAAAATATATAGTGTATTTTATACAAATATAACTGATGTAAATGACAAAAACAAAGTTTAAGGCTGATGTCTCTATTCATTTTCACAGAAGCAAAGCAGCAGATGTTATAAGTAAAAACAGTTAACAATGTTATTGAATAGAATATATTAAAACCGTATAAAAGAGCACACTCCAATATCCGATTTTCTATGCTTGAGAATGATGAGCACAAAGAAAAACTTGGTATCACTTGGTATGACAACTAATAAATAGTTTAGTATAACGAAATTCTTGCAAAACTTACAAATTGCAAAACATTATTGAAAGAAAAATTGGACGTTTCATATCATAATAAAATATATTTTTACACGATTATGGTCTCCGATCTGAAAAAACCTGCATGTGATTGGGCATTTCTTTACATTTACATAGTTTACTAACGCTGCTCAAATGTGCCATTAATGTACTGACACAAAAATATTTATTGTATTTTAGACAAATATAACTGATGTAAATGACAAAAACAACGTTTAAGGCTGATGTCTCTATTCATTTTCACAGAAGCAAAGCAGCAGATGTTATAAATAAAAACAGTTAACAATGTTATTGAATAGAATATATTCAAACTTATTTCACGACGTGGGCCTATTCTTATAGGCTACACAGACAAAACAGTCGGATATGCGTTTATGCATATTTTTTCTATTTTACGCATTAGTAATAAATCAAGACTTCGCAAGTTATCTTGTAAAATAAAATAATAAAAAAACATGGAATAAACTGTGTACAGAAAGCGAGTAAAGAACTCTCAACATTAGGCTACTAAAAAGGTCAGTTTAATCTCGCAAAAACTCCCGTTAATAAAAAAATCGGACTACACTACATTAATCTCTTACACTGCATCTTTATTGTTTATGATGAATTCGGTGCTTGCACGTACACCGCTTTTATTATTATTGCAGCTTAGATGTTCAAACAGCTGCAGTACTCCGACTTTGCCACAAGGAGAAGTGCGTACACCTGCTCAGACCCCGACGTGACGGTAAGCAGCATTACTCTGACTTTGCCACAAGGAAAAGTGCGTACGCCTGCTCAGACCCTGACGTGGCGGAAAGTACTTTTCCACGTCAAAGACTGTTTTTATAAATATGAACGTTGCTGTGGATTTTAGCTATGCACACTCGAAGATCAAATCTACGCACATTTTATAAATTAGACCCCTGGTTCACTTAGCATTCACACTTTCATTTTTAACACTGAACCTAAAGATACAAAACAAAAGGCATAAGGATATGGTCACAACCTGATTGGACAGCTGGTTTCAAACATTTTTTGTTACGCTGGTTGAAAGTTTCTTCACATTCCGATAGCAATCACTATGTTAAGTGGTCTAAATGTATTCATATGTATTTATATCAACTGTGGAAGGCGTAGGACCATAAAATGTTTGTCCAATCATATCCCTCGGTCTGGCTGTCCTGCCTACATGTCGGCGTATATATTTGCAGATACCTGTGCACCCTGTTTATGCAAACAGGATTCATCATCAGCTCGTTCCATTACGCTACTGCAGACCGAGCGAGAAAGGAAGGCGTTATTATTGTAATATTATGCGCTTTGTACTGTAATGTTTTCTCACCGGTGAATGAGACATGAGGTAATCTGACAGAACTGCATTCAACCCTCCACCAACGCCGTCTCTCATCGTGTCACTGGTTAGCCTCTGCTCTGCTTGAGCACGGTCATGTGTTTTAGAGGAGGCGTGGCTTTGGCGAGTGATTATGCAGGGAGGGTGGGATCTTACGCTTTCAAAGCTAGCTTGCTATTGCTAGCCTCTCCGAAGTCACCTACCCTACCTTTAACTTACCAAACGTCAAAAATAATGCTGTGTGCTGGGCTAAATGTATGTGTGCACATATGGTAGTATTTTTACCAGCTGAGAACTCACAAAGAGCTTAGAAAATGTGTAAAGGAGTCAAGACAGTGGCAAACACAGAGATCTGCTGCAGGGAGACGGCAGTCGCAATGCCTGTACTGAATGGGCAACATAGCTCCTACGACGAGAAAAACCAGGTGTGCTTTATCATCACTTCATGAATGCTTCATGAATAAAGTCATTGAGTTGAATCAGTTCATTGTTGATTCACTTTGGTTCAATAATGTGTAAAGTCCAGCAAATATAGATTGAGTTTAATTAATTAACAAAGCAGCCCTTGAGAATACAGTGCAGTCAAGTCAATAATATTGCCAAACATTAAGTGCCCGCAACCAAGCAAGCCAAAAGCTTGGCAAAGTAATGGCAATGAGCCCAAACTCCATCTGTGAATAATATGAAATGAACCACACTATCAGATTCGTACCAGTTTGTTTGTTTTAATCAAGCCAAACCTGCCAAGTAAGAACACAATCACATTTGCTCATATTTTTCCTGTTATAGGATATGTTTCTTCAAATCATCAGATTCAAGAGCAGTGGCAAAGCACTTAAGTTAAAGAACTACTCCCCAAAAAACATGCAATATTATTTTTCAATCACAGATCGTGATAGAAAGGCCAAATATGTATAGAATTTTTACAGATTAACAAACAACCATAGTTAATTTGCGTTTACCATGGTTTAACTACAATAACGTGTTCTTTTTTATTTTTTGGTCTTATTTGTAGTAAAACATGGTTAATTTTCAAAAGGGTGTATTAATAATAATTTTCTATAAAAAAGTGTTTTAATTAAACATGATGCGGGTCGCCCCCTGAGTGTTTTTTGAGCATTTGACACGACTTGACCAACAGAGTTGCCAGGTCTCTGAAAAAAATAGTCAAAAAATAGTCCAACAATTGCTAATAAAAACTATACCAGAAGCGTTTTTTTTTTCTTCAAAGTTTTCCCTCCGTTGTGGGTTCCCTCCATCTAAATCACGTTTCGAGGATAAACCCGCAGGATAAAAAAACAACACGCGGCAACAGTGTAAAAGTAGCCCAATTCCACGGTAAAACCACAGACTTGGCAGCACCGCAGAGAATCATCACTCTCATTAACTGCCGCCTCTGTAGATACTCTACTTTCGAGGAGCGAAAATTAGACAATAAAACACACTTACTGTGTTTTACAAGCGGAGGTAACGAAAGAACGTCTCAGGTTACTTATGTAACCATGGTTCCCTGAGTAGGGAACGAGACACTGCGTCCTCTAGGGGTCGCTATGGGGAACACCTCGTCGTGACCCATGTCTGAAGCATACATTGAAAAAACACCAACTCGTTGGCCGGCGACAGCCATGACGTCACTACCGGTGCGACTATAGTATAAATAGGCGCCGGGAGCACACATCATTCACTTCTTCGTCTGAAGCTTGCGTCCGCAGCATGGCAAGAAACCTAGAGGACTTCCTCGAAAAGAGAGACAAACGAGAGCGGAGCTTTTTCCCTTGGAAAAAACGCTCGCAGTGCACGCCGATTGCCCCCTCGGAGGCATCGCGTGCGTGCTCTTCGCCCAAACAAATAACGCATAGATCGTGTGTGTCATCAGATGTTAAACAACGTCAACACGGATGCACACATCCTTAAACGCTTTGCTAGTGCTCGCCATAATGAGATGAATAGAGATCGCTCTTACCACAGAAATGCATGCTTCAAACAAAACAGTCAATGAAGACAAAGAAGAGAATGATGTGTGCTCCCGGCGCCTATTTATACTATAGTCGATTAAAGGGAATCGATCAGTACCTGTAAGGCAGAACACTACAATGAGCAGCATATCTCTAAAGCCTGTAGTTCAATGTTAACCAGAGACACCGATTAGAGTTATTGAATATTAAAGAGCTGGGAAGTCACTCCACAAAAACTTAAGTCACGCTGCGTGTGCCACATTTTGCTCAAGGTCTAGATTTCATCCTCACTAGCAGACGCTCCCCTGTGCCCTCCGGTTTCAGAAACTGAGAGAGTGTGTATGAGACTGTCAAGGGGCCTGCGTGGAGATGGGTCATGCTAGTTTTAAATGAGTGTTGTATATGTATTATTAAAGCGCAGCGAGCCTGGATATGAGAGCACAGCATGCAGGCTCACTGCCAGCCGCCCACACACACAGATACAACAGCACTGCTGAAATCAATCAGGACCCATGCAACAACACACAAGATGATGTTAGATCAATGATCTGTTCACCAATAACACGATTATACGGGTTTAATAAATGTTGCAAGTATGAGTGAATCGCAATTATAATTCTTGACTATTGGAGCATTTTATATTAACGGAGATTGTGCTCTGATTAGTTCTACTTAAAAGCCTAATGGAATGATAATGAACCCTATCTATTTTTTAAATGAATGTTTCTTGTTGCACATGATTCAACAATGCATCCTAAAAAAACCTATTATCAAATATTAATGACTTTTTGTGGTATATAAGATTCCAGACAGACCGAAATAGAATGGACCATCAGTGTACTGTCAGGGATTTGTCTTGTTGCACCAAATCCATTTCCCAAAATAACACACTATGTACTCATGCACTATGTACTCAGTCATGTAGTGTATGATGGTTTTTCTAGGGAGTCTGACAGCCCCTCCCTCTCCGCTAGGTAATTAAAGCTGTGACAGTTGAGTGTACGAGTGTGCAACATTCCACACTTCATTTTTTTCAGTTAATTAAGTGCATCATCACTTATGTGTATTTAAAGTAGTTCTTTATTTAAAGTTCTTTTTCTATTTGGAATTTTCAATGTGACAGCACTACTTGCACTATTTATACTACAAAATGATATAGAATAGCGCATTCGTTCACAAATATGGACGCACCTACTGATTATAATGGGTTCTATTTAGTTGCATTGTTCTTGTCCGGTGTAGACACGGTGTAGGATGAAATATCGTGGACAAAGACAGTGCATTGTCCATTATCAGTAGTATAGCAATGTATGAAGCACCCCTTACTCGGAGATCACCTACAAACTAAGTAGCTTGGTCAACGCTGCAAATTTGCATGTTCAAATTTGAACAAACCCGTATCCCAATGCAAAATTCTAGATCACGCTGATTCCTATAATGAGATGGCAGCATTTCGCCTACAGACTTCACTGTACAAAGATAAATGTGACTTTTCTGCAGGTTACATCATTATGACAGTAGGTGGCGACAAGTAACTGAGCCACTGAATCATTCAATCAATTTTTTTAAGGAAACAATTATGCTGCATCGTAAATTGCCTACTTACTATATACAATGCCCTAATAGTATGTACTGTTTTCGTGAAGAAAAAGTAGATACGTTTGAGTATGAAGAACAAGAGTAGGCAAGCTTTGGGACATACTAACGTCATAAACTTGCTGCATAGTTTTGTGCATTTTGTCACCGTAAAGTGGCCTGTCAATCATCCTGTCACAGTTCACATCCTCATATACACAGTCCACATTTACACTACTAAAACAAATGTTCCTACCATATTAGAGAGAAAACTAGTAGCACAGTGATTTGTAGGTCTTTCATGCAGAGAAATCAGTTTTTTGCATGATGCATTTAACAGTTAATGACCAGACATATCTGAGATTGTGCTGTTTATATCGCAAGAATGTTTATGAACCGAGTCCTTCAGAGTGCAATGGATTGTGGGCAATATTAGTCATTAGAGTGTGCATAGATCCACGCTTCAAAAATCGAACAGACTATCCAGGACTTTTCAGCATACTCTTTTCAACATGCTATGTAGGTGTGGGAATCTTTTGGAATCTCGATTTTGAATTCTATTTCTATTCTATATATGCATAGATTTAATTTTAGATTTGTTTCTAAACTTTTTAGAATTGTATTTTATTTAACTAAAATGAAAATATAAAAGCATGCATCTTTTGCATCAGAATGTGATTGGTTTATGTGAGCGTCAAGATGAGAGACATATCGAATCAAAGGAAGCGGTTATCACCTGGTTCAGATTAGTGGCCGATTGTTCGAAGTTAGAAAAATATAATACGTGTAAAATTAAAATACTGGTACATTCTCAATATTTAGTGATTTAGCCTCAGATACAGGATATGTTTGTTAGCTTTTACAAGCAGGTATTATTTGTTACCACGGCAACCATTTGCACATCCATGTCGAACACGCTTCTGATGTGTAAAAAGTATCTGTACACATAAGAGGTTTGTTGTTGATGCTTGATATTTTGAGTTTGCCAACAAACTCCAGGCTCTGAAAGTTGCTTATAATGTCAGAAGAAAAATGAAGCTGTAAAGCTGCCCAGCAGTGAGACTAATATATTGGCAGCAGCACTGCTGAGGTCAGACGGCCGCTTTCTGACAGCGCCCGAGATGACCAAGATGTATCTGCTTCCCGCTTCCAACAACTAATGATAACATCAAACCCTGTACAGAGGGACAGGCGTGATTTACTAAAGACTAACACCAGAGTAATGTCTCTAATTCTCCCGGGAACTTCTGGACCGTACAGAGGAGGGGAGGAAACAAGCTTTGCCACTAATTAGTTTGCCTCTCTCGCTCTCTCTTAGTTCCAGCTCATTTCCTTTCTCTGCTTACAGTATAATGCAAACACACCCTCGGAGATTAATTCATTTCAGGAGTAAAGACAGAAGAAACAAGACACCCCAGAACTTTCTTTCACAATGAAGATATCCATCTTTGTACTGTGATTGTGAAAAATACGTTTTTTTTTAGTAGCTGATGATGTTTGAATCAAAGCATGAGTCAAAAAACAAACAACCATTAAATATTAATGCATACTATTACTTTATTTGAAAGCATGGGTGATAATGCAGGTGTCTTTATAGCACTCAACCTTCTTGTGATGTTTATTCACCATCATTCCAGGGGTGTTTTTAACTTTTCATCAGTACTAGGGCTCGTGCCCCATACAAAGGCTCTAGCGATGCCCCTGTTTAATTTTTGGGAAGTGATTGGTCACTAGCAAAAATGCAGAAGAGCATCTCTGAACGCTGAACTCTGAACTGAGGCTGCAGTTCGCACATGCTCACCGAAATTGGATGATAGAAGATTGGAAAAAGGTTGCCTGGTCTGATGAGTCTCGATTTCTGCTGCGACATTCGGATGGTAGGGTCAGAATTTGGCCTAAACAAAATGAAAGCATGGATCCGTCATGCCTTACATCAGTGGTTCAGGCTGCTGCTGGTGGTTTAATGGTGTGGAGGATATTTTCTTGCCACACTTTGGGCCTCATAGTACTGAGTATCGTTTAAACACCACAGCCTACCTGAGTATTGTTGCTGACCATGTTCATACTTTTATGACCACAGTGTACCCATCTAGTGATGGCTGCTTCCAGCAGGATAACTAGTTTCTTGAATATGACAATGAGTTCACTCTACTCAAATGGCCTACACAGTCACCAGATCTCAATCCAATAGGGAACCTTTAGGATGTGGTGGAACGGGAGATTTGCTTCATGGATGCGCAGCTGACAAATCTGCAGCAACTGCATGATGCTATCATGTCAAAATGGACCAAAATCTCTGAGAAATGTTTCCAGTACTTTGTGGAATTTATGCCAAAAAGGCAGTTCTGAAGGGAAAAGGGGGTATGATGTTTGTATTATAGTTCAGTGTTTCTAAAATGTTTCAAATCGACACGTTCCCTCCAACGTCAGAACTCTGCAACTTGTGTATCAGCTACAGAGTTTCCCACTTATAAATACGACTTTGCGCGGTCATTTATGTGCTAAGAATTCATTTTTACACTATTTCTGACTCCACTTGAAGGCTATATACTCCATGAGCCCTGGACAGATCTGCTCTTAATGCCCTGCAGATAGATGAGGGCTGAGGAGAGAGAAGGCTTCCAGAGTTATGAGTGAGAATACATATGAAGCAGTGGCGAAGCTGGGCATGGACCCACCTACTTCAACTGTGGCCCACCCAGTGAGAAATTGGTCATTTTCCAAATGGATGTAATTTACCAAAAAGGCAGTTCTGAAGGGAAAAGGGGGTATGATGTTTGTATTGTAGTTCAGTGTTTCTAACATGTTTCAAATCGACACGTTCCCTCCAACGTCAGAACTCTGCAACTTGTTTATCAGCTACAGAGTTTCCCACTTATAAATACGACTTTGCGCGGTCATTTATGTGCTAAGAATTCATTTTTACACTATTTCTGACTCCACTTGAAGGCTATATACTCCATGAGCCCTGGACAGATCTGCTCTTAATGCCCTGCAGATAGATGAGGGCTGAGGAGAGAGAAGGCTTCCAGAGTTATGAGTGAGAATACATATGAAGCAGTGGCGAAGCTGGGCATGGACCCACCTACTTCAACTGTGGCCCACCCAGTGAGAAATTGGTCATTTTCCAAATGGATGTAATTTATTAAACAATAATAATAATACATGTCTTATTATACTATATATATTTAGTTTTAAAAAATGTAACGTAAGTTTTCATTGTCAATTACAGGAAGTTTCTTAATTTTCCCTCTTCCTATATATGCATACCATATGCTTGTCAAAATGATGTAAAATGCACACGTTTGTAAAGTTTAATTTGAAAATAGTGTAACAAATATCAATCAGTCTTTAGAAAGTATATATTGGATATCCCAATTGAAACTAAGTTTTAGCAGTGAATTCGGACAGTCTACAAATGAAACCAGACCACCTGCGGTGATGGATTTATAGATTGGAAATATCTGAGCCAAGCGTGTTTGAAACATCATATTAGCAAAGGTACAATGTTTTATCAGCTATACACGTTCTTTGTGGAAAGATTGTTGTGCTAGATACTGTTCTCAACAACAAAATGCACATTTTCAGCTGCGCACATTTCTAGGTCCCTGATGTTTACTCTTTTGAACACGAACTGACAGGGACACTTAAAGGGATAGTTCACCCAAAAATGAAAATTACTCCATAATTTACTCACCCTCAAGCCATCCTAGGTGTATATGACTTTCTTCTTTCAGACGAATACAATCGGAGTTATATTAAAAAAATGTCCTGACTCTTCAAAGCTTTATAATGGCAGTGAATGGGTGTTGAGATTTTGAAGCCCAAAAAAGTGCATCTATCCATCATACAAAGTGCTCCACACAGCTCCGGGGGGTTAATAAAGGCCTTCTGATCCGAAGCGATGCGCTTATGTAAGAAAAGTATCCATATTTAAACTTTATAAACCGTAATCTCTAGCTTATGCTAACTGTCGTACACGTGTTCATGAGAGAGTGGCGTTCCAGCGGATGACGTAAGTGTAGCCTAAGCTCTGATGAGAAGTGATCAACGCGGAAGCGCAGAGGAGAGAGCAAAACAAAACACCGGTCACAAATTAGAAGTACAAAACGAGGATCTGTAAAGGAAAATGTCGGGGGATTTCGATATAAGCCAAGAGGACACTGGTTTTACTTTGCTGTAAACAAAACTTGGTTCTCGCGAGACTAGCATATTCTCACCAGAGTTTACGCTATGCCTACGTCATCCGCTGGACGCCACTCTCTCGTGAACGTGTGCATGACAGTTAGCGGAAGCTAGAGATTACAGTATGAAGTGAAGTGACATCAGTCAGTGAAAATAATCCATATTTCTCGTCCTAAGAGGATCAGGTGTTTGGAGGAAAGCAGTTAAAAAAAAAAAAGGTATTTGTGATAGCAGAAAAGGAACGTTTCATGAGCAAGTTATAACATTTTGATGAAAGATCACTAAAACTTTTTTTTATTTTATTTGGAATAACGTGAACTGATGAATCTTGTACAATAAGGGATGTGTTAAAGTAAATATAGTCAATTGTGCACTGATGTTGAATTCAGTAAGCAGACCCCAGCAGAGACACACTGCAACAATATATGGATATTAGATGTTTTTTTAATAAAATCACTCACCAGAGAATTGTGCTGTGAAGGAAAAGCATCGTGAAAATCTTCCCTCTTCGTTCAGCTGAGGCAGGCTGAAGCTTGTGATAGAGCAGGTTCATATGAGGTGCTACAGCAGCCCCGCAGACTAATACAAATCTAGTCAAGATGGGTAAACTGTGCCACTTTTTACATTCACATTGCAAACAAGGTTATAGTGAAATATGAAATATTGCTTCTTTGAGCCTGCGGAAGCTTGTTTGTCTTGTTTTTTCCCCCTACATTTGTAAGAAAAAAAATGGTGAATGGTGGCCTTGTGTTTGCAAGTGCTCGCTCTGATTTTTAGAAACAAATTTGGCCCTGACACCCCTGCCCTCGAGCTTTTTCAATTCACCAGTCTAATAGTATTTCCTGCCTGTTCCCAGGCAAAGTGCACTGGTACTATTAGTAGAGCCACTGACATTTACCCTACAGCGCAGCGGCCAATTTAAGAAAAAAATGCTTCATTTAATAATTCATGGCTAATATTCTTGACATTAAAACAAATTTACCTGACATGCAGAAATATACTTTGACAAGCATAAGCTGGGTTTAGTACAAAACATTTTATTTGAAGTTGTGCAAAATAACATACTGTATTAAGAGTCCAAGGGTTAAAATTAGATTTTATGTTGACTAACAAGGCATACTTCAACCAATTTACTCCTTTGTTTATTCAATTTCACTGTTGTGTGGTTAATTGCCATTTGCTTTCCAGATCCTCATATTTCAAAAAGAAATTTTCTGAATTGTTTCATAGTGTGCTCAAACACAAATGTTGTTGCTCAAACCTATAGTTATTTAAGGATCTTGGAATATAACACACAGGTCTCTTACTACTTTTACAATCATTTTAGGTTGGTTTTTGTCATTTTGGAGCAATATCTTCTTTTGTGTTCCAAAGAAAGAAAGAAATGGTTTGGAACGACAATGGAAAATGAACCTTAAAACTATTCCATTATAACTTTCTCCCCTTAGTGTAACAAGACAATATGAGACAAAAAGCACAAGAAAACACTCATTATAAAAACTTTATTTTTAATAAAACATATGGAACCTCATTACATGTAGTGTGTTCGGTCTTATCGATCTATCTCGGGTCAGAACAGCACAGCGTTGGTGACGGTGACTTCACTAGAATCAACTTCAGAACAATGTTTCGCAGGTGTTCCAGTAATGTTCAAATCTAACACTTCACTGAAGGTAGCACACCACAAATACACCACGTAGAAAAATCAAAGGACTGCCGGGAAAACAAGGGAAAAACACAATGTAGTCATCGGGGCAGCTTACTTGCGTAGCAAGTGCAACATTATGGAACGACCTTTCCTTAGTTTTGTTTTGGGAAGTGGAGAGTGAAATCAATCGACAGTCACACCAATGAATGACTGATCATGTCTGAGGTAGCAAGGCAATCATGGCTTTCTCTAATTAAACATTTATTTATAAAACTATACTACACAAAGATAAATCATCTTGGGCCAAACGTCCTAAAAATCCCCATTTCCTACATTTGTCTTTTTATAATATAATCTATCTACATAATTTTGAGAAATACGGCATCTCTCAGCCACTCGTCTCTCCTGGAATGGATGCTTTATAGGCACAAAAGGGTGTTTTCGACGCGTTCGAATGTTTGTGTTGTACATCATCTGTGCGTGCGCTCTAGAAATGCAGTGAGGGTTCAGATGCGCTTCTACCCGCGGAACAAACTGTCGAAACAATGCTTTAAAGGGAGAGTTCACGGCAAACACTGTCAAAACAGGCTAAAGTTGAAGAGAATAATGCTGGGGGGCAACATGCGCTAACAGTTTAGCATTACGAGATCGATTCGTCTTCATATCCACTGATGTTCACATCGTTTTCTGATTAAACTAATAACCACGTCTGTAGAAAGACAATGTGTCAGTTTGAACAGCAACTGATATGAGCTGAATGTGAGATATGTGGTAGCAGTGTGGTTCCTTGGTGAACGCAGAAATAAAAGCATACAGGTTATACGATAAATGGCCCCCATAACCCTAAATAATCATCCGAGTATTAAAACAATGGGCAGATACACCTCACCACGTACAATCTACATGTTGATCAAATGTACAGTTGCATAGTACAGACAGACGCAGTAGTAATAGCCAATGAATGAACTGTGTGGTCCTGTTCCAGAGTCTTTGGGTTCGAGGACGAACATCTCTGTCGAGGGAACAGCCGGGAATCTGCATCTCTGGAATGGGAATCTTCTTGTCATGTCGAGTTCGAGACTGCTCTTCATGTCCGCAAGATTTCCAAAGGGATGTTCTGCTGAAAACCTTCACATCACCTGGACACAAACATTCATAATTGTGTAAGTGTCTATAATACAGCATGGGAATCAACTATTCTGACCATATGAAATAGAGTGCTGTAGAAATGATGTATTTTTCAAGGCCAACCGGGAAGTTGGCATCACCCTGCTTTCCTCGACAAAATCCACAACTTTTATGAATTTTGAAGCCTAAAAACAATTGCCAGTAGTTTGCGATTTTGTGTAATATCATGTCACCTGCTGCACCCATGGTATGGCAGCAAAGTTCCTTGATTATTACGCCGGAATGAGAGTATAGTTCCTAGCCATATCGGCCTAGAAAATCACAACTTTTACACGATGTAACTAAAGAAGAGTCAAGTTTTAATTAGGAAAAATATCGAAACTCTTTGGTCATTTTTGAGCGAGATGCTAACGGTCTAATCAGATTCAATGATCTATGCTAAGCTACAGCAAAAAGTGCTACCGCCAGACCCAGAGATCGGCTGAATGGATTCAAAAACGGTAAAACTCAACTGTTTAACTCTAGGGGAATTGGAAAATGAGCCTATTTTCAAAAATAGTGGAGTGTTCCTTTAAAAGCTAAACGTAGGCTGTGATCAAACTACACCATGATCACATGACTTCAACATCACTAAGCTTCCGAAAACACTTTATTTCAAATCTACAAGTTGGAAAGTTTGAGTTATAATAGTTTGCAAGAACGCAAGTATAAACACACCAAGGCTGTAAAAGCAGACGAGTTTATTTCCTTGGTGTGATGTTGTTAAATATCCTCAGACAACCTCTGCAGTCTCATTTGGCCACAACGAGAAAATATCTTGAGTTTGTTAACCATAGACCATATTTCAGGCCTTTAACTAAAGACCTTTCAAAAACCCATTGACTTTAAGATGATTGAAGCAGAAGTTCAAAAAAAGCTAATTGGGTTCTGGGTTTTAGGACTCATTCCTGCAGCACTCTATGGCTTTGCACAGTCACAGTTTGGATTTCACTGGGTTGCAAAACAGTTCATTTTAATTGAAGCATAATTAAATGAATGCCTTGAGTAAGTAACTACTAATTCAGTAAGTGAATAATTTTCATATTCAGATATGTCATGAGTTTTGTGAGTCTTAATGTAATAGCATTTCAGAACTGTTAAAGGAACCAACCTTAATGAAACTTTCCTGAATATACTCTTAAAAATAAAGATTCAATAAAGCATCAATGGTCCATAAAAAGAAAAAGAAACTTTTGGAACCTTAATTTTTAAGAGTGTAAGAACCTTATTCTCACTTCCCTATACTTTTGACTATGCAAAAGCTTCAAACCCAACTTCTTCAAATAAAACCAGTCAATAAATCATCACAGAAACATGACATATGGAGCTGCCAATCGTTCGGCTGTGATGGATCTTCTCATACAAGCTTGTCACTAAGATGTTTACATCCAATGATGGCTCGTAAAAACAAACACCAATTAAAAATGAATTTCTCCTTAATTAACAGAAACACGATTGATAATGTTTCCATCTGAGCTGGTGCAAGCAAATTAATGGAGCAGGGAACAAAAATGGTAAAATGGCATTGCAGATTTTCCTTTTCTCTTTGTGGTCAATGTGAATTACTGTGCTTTTACTGTTACGTGTGGTGAGACTTACCTTCGGCCTTGAGGACATACTTGACGCTACAGAACCCAGAAGGGAAAGACAAAGAGAGACACAATTAGGACAAAATAACAGCTATCCTAACCAAGACAGTCCTGACAAAAACAGCACATGCAGACTCTCCACAATGGCTGAACTTTTAATTTAGAGCGTTCAAGCTCAGACTCATGGGATTACTCTTCTGAACACTGATCGCAGCGCTTTAATGAACTCTACAGGGAGACGACAGCAAACAAGAGTGAGACGGCTCCGAACACTCAAATCACCTGTGCCTTCATTAAAACTCTCCCATCAAACAAAGAACATGGAAATGGCCCCATATCTTCTCCCAGACCGAATCTCATCGCTCACAAGGGCCCAATGCGGTGAAACGACAATGTGCCAACATCAATATTTTACAGAGTTTCTAGCTAGCAATGCAAGCCAAAGTCTGGGCGGAATTAAAATTTAAGTTCAACAATAACAATACAATCTTATCAGTAACTTCTAGGTAACAAAAACTCTCAAGTTGAGCCATTACACAAAATGAAGTCTCTAAAGGCTTTGCTATGCAATTTTCTTCCAAACAACAGTGATTACAAACACAATTCACAATCAAAGCTCTCAGACGGCAGGAATGGGGGAGTGACTGTTCAGACTGACAGTCGTAAGATGAGGGATTCTGGGATGGCGGTAAAAACGGTTTATATAGAGGAAGAGGCAACCAGATTGAAATGGATTTTTGTCTAAAATTTCAGATGGATTTTGAGCGAAAAAGTTGTGTAGCAACAACTAATACAGTGGCTAAAGCCCAGTGCACACTCTACAATACTGCCATCTGAGACACATTTCTGGGGTTGTAAAGGATTTCTATTGTTGTAGGGCAAAATCGTTTGATTGGCGTTAGCAATTATGCGAAAGAAAATGAGAATAGGATAGAGGGTGTGAACCAATTTGAATACTGTCCATCCTAAATACTAGGGCTGGTCTGTAATACAGTGCAATGCTTCACATAATTGGATGTCATCTTCAAGCATGCATGGCTGCTTCTGCGTAACACATTGTTTGTCAACTGTCATCTCGAGATGTCTTACAGGTCGCCTGTCACAATGGCTGGAAGATGAGCGAAATTACCCGTCACTGCACAGAAAATACCAGCATGCAGATTGTGGCAGGTGTTAATTTCATACCAGAGTCTGTTTCGATTTAAACAATTGTTAGTAAAGCAAAAAGAATGTGGGTAATGAAACCATATTAGAGTCAATCTGTCATTAAGGAAATTCTTAGCTATTTTCTGGTTCAAAAAGTCACACTATATTGCACGAAAGCATCAGCAGCGCCTCATAATTTTTCATGTGACTGCATGGATTTATCCAACGAGAAGGCGCTGTCTCATAATTATTCATGACATCATGTCACATTGTCCTGAGACAAGTGCTTCAAACGCTCAGCAGGCACTTCTGTGAGTTGATACCTTACAGAAACACATGCAAGCCTCGCTTGTGATGCTGATGGAGCGACAGTCTTTCAATCAACCAGCAGCTTTGACATGTTTGAGTGCAATGAGCAGTTATCATGTGAGACTTTCTAGATTCACGAAGTGGTGGACTGAGACAGATCTGAGATCTGATAACCCAAACAATATCACAACACTTTCACCGAGTCAAGATCAAGGAATAACAAAAGTTATTAAAAATGCAAATGCACATTCACTTTTTTGATGCAATTGAAAACGGCTTTCATTTATTAGTGCATTAGTGCAATAAAAGGAGCTGTGTGTATTTGTGTAATGCACTGTGAACTCATAATACAGGGCATTTTGTTGAGCGCAATTATGAATAGTAGCATGCATTTCTTTGATGCCATTAAAGCACAATAAAACTGCGCGGATCAGACACAACGGTTGTGTTCTCTCCTCCCCTCCACTCCTACTCTTTTCACTGTGTTGAGAAGTGATGGAGGGTTTCATGACACTTTACCTTAATGTGAGGTAAAAATTATTGCAGATATATGGTAATGCGAAGATGCAAACACAAACAGTGCACCAACAATGGCATGTTAGTATTTTTCAGTTCTAGCTTACTGTGTACCTAAAAGTATGTACTGGTGAAGTACATATTTTTAGTATGTAGTAGAGTATGCACACTTTTTCAGCAGGCTTGGTTCTGGAAGTATTTTTTCATTCAGTTTCTTCATAGGCATTTAAAGAATTAAACAGTCAGTTTTAAGCAATAAACCAAACACTATCTCCAAGATAAATCCAGCCTATGGTAGTGAGCTGGTCTGACAGATGGGTTTTGAGCATTTGTTAGCTTGTCAGACTGGCAGTCAAACTATACCAGTTTAAACAAGACTAGTGAATTACCTTCGGCTGGTAGAAGCTGTTTTTTCCCAAAAAATGCAATGAAGTAAAGCTCAAGCTCAAGTATTGAAAATTACGTAATCAAATCTGGAGCACGCTACCGGTGTTATTGTTAACTTAAACTAAACTAAAACTATTCAAAACATTTTCAAACTGGATTGGAATGAAGATGAAATAAAATATAAATATTACATGAAAAACTGAAATTGACAACTAAATGAAACAAGTTGAAGTACTAAAATTACTAAAACTAAAATAAATGAAATCTAAATAGAAATATTAAGCACATATAATTGCTAAAACTAAAATGAAAATCAAAACTGAAAATATAAATATAAAAGCTAATTCAAAATATTAATAAATACTATAACAGTATATAAATATTATATGGGACCAATATAAAATGATTGACTCTAAATAAGTTTATCATACAGTTTTCCAAAATATACAAATATACAATATTTAATTATGTTATTAGTAATGCTTTAAGGCAATGGCTGCTGTTCAGCAATTCCATGTTTTCAGTCACTTCTGATTGGTGGATCTCTCTTCAGGATTATGGGTAGTGTAGTATCTCACTGGAAATGATGCAATTAAATTTCTCTATGAAGGAAATTGAATGGGATTTTTTTTTCCAGACCCCGACTGTTGCGCACTACTGGGATGCAGCCAAAGACTTCACTGCACCCTGGGAAATAAGGACAGAAGGAGGTCAAAAACCCAGAAGACAGCCGAGTATTAGCTGGCATGCTGAGAGATAGATTGAGAGCGGGAAAATCAGAGCGTTAGACTTACGAGAGCATGCAGGAAAACTGTGGTTAATCTGTTCCACAACCTCAGCCAGATCAGAGTTACTGTTAGCACACTGATGAAGAAACTCATCTGAGGACACACACAGAATACACTCAGCAGATTATTACATAAAGAAGTCAATCAGAGCCCTCACCCAGCGTTGTGTGTGTGTGTATCTATACCTGTGAGCTCGGCCTGTCCTGCTGTATCCTGATGGAGAGAGCCAGAAGAGGACGTGCCATTTAACTCAGGCTGGAAAGAGAGATAGGCATGATTTAAAATCAGCATAACCCAACTGATAGTAATACACTTACAATACAGTAACAAATATTGAAAAATATATTAGTGCTTCCATCATTACTGCTTATAGTCTTCCTGTAGGTGAAAGCAAGGTGGCCAGATATGTCAGGCTGGAATGTCAGTCTTGTTTGCCTTCTTGGATATCGAGTTATATTGTGTTTATTTAGCTAAGAGCCTTTGACAAGGCCATCTGGCTAAACCAAGGCCCAGTGCAGTGAGTCAGGCCCTCGGGAGACCAAATAAATTACTGTTACTCTAAATCAGGGCTCATTGAATGCCTGTGCTTGATTCACTGCGCGCTATTGGCGGCTGTTGGGCTCGCTGACATTGCCCGTTAGACCATGAAACCCATTGAAGGATAGAACAATAGCAGTTCATACAGTGTGGTAGGGCTGGAACTGAAGCTGGCAGGTGAATGTTAGTCTCAGCTTCACACTCCAGGGATGGTTCAGGGACAGGTTGGTGCATGTTCAAAAAAAATGGGAAAGCCTAAGAGAACAGTTCTTGGCCAGAATAAGATGATAGGCTTTAGTTCCAATAATCAAAAGGCTACATAAGATTCAAACTGTACTGCGATAGAGTGCTGCAAGGGTGACATATTTTTGTTGGACAACCTTAAAGTTAGCATCACCCTGGTTCCCATGACAAAAACCCAATAGGATTTTTCAAATGGTTTTTGGATTACTGCGGAAAATAAACTCTGTGACCAAAAAGAGTTCATGATTCTTACACATTTTCATCAAAGTAATCTTCACAAATGAACTTTTTTGTGTTCACTAATTTTGAACCCTAAATACAATTGCACATAAACGCTTTAAAAAAAATCATGCATAGTGTATAATTGATGTATTTTATGTTGTAGAATAATATGTGAAAATACCTTGAGCTTGTGTTCACCACAGACCTTATTTCAGGCATTCAACCAAAAAACCCATTGACTTTAGGACGATGGGACTGGAAGTGCTAAAACACTTATTTCTGGGTTTTAGGGCTCATTCCTTCATCCCTTTATACCTAGTGAACTTGCTGTCTACTGCCTATACAAGTAGTATCATTCAAGGCAGCATCGCAACTGAAAAGGAACCTCAAAAGTGATTGATTTGGAACGCTCTTCGTTGGCTTGTGCCACACAAATATCACTCCTCACATGAAGCACATGGGAAACTTGAGTGAAAACTGATTCCAGTAGAGTTTGACATTAGCATGTTGCTAAGCTAAAGACATCTACGACTCTAAGGGGCTGTTTACACGACACCATTTTCAAGTAATAACTGACAACTTTTTATGCATTTTGGTCATTCATTTATAGGGCTAGGTATCGAGTTCGATATTTTTTAGGCACCGACCGAATTGCCTCGAAACCATCAAGTACCAAAAAAACGTCTTGTCGTTCGGTACCAAATTTCGATACCTAAGGGGTTAATCTCATCAGCGTCAGTGAGCCAATAAGTCTGCAGCACTAGCCGGTGTGTTTTAAAATGAAAACGATCCTCGTCATACTGGCATTTCCACAGTGGAAATGCCAGTCCATCTCCGACAAACGACAAGCGACAGACCGGAAGTTATTCATTTCCAATGGAGAGTAGCGCGGGAGCTGCGTGGAGTTCCGATCATATGCAGAAGTCCGTTCATACTACACGACCGAAAGCGCGTGTTACGTGACCATTCATGCAAACTGTAGCATCATGCTACATAAGACAATAAATAAGATTTATAATCCGCTTTTACTTTTTTTTTTTTTTAGATAAAAGTAATCTTGTTAAAATTGATTTCATAAAATTGGTATCGAAAAAAGTATCGTTCAGGAACCGGTATCGAAGTCAAGGTATCGGTATCGATATCAAACATTTTTGAACGATACCCAGCCCTATTCATTTACACAACAGTTTAGGGGCCTGAAAACACGAACTTTTGAAAATGGGTTTCAAAGTGCAAAGTGCATAATACAGCTTTTTTAGTCATTTTCGCAGATCCGTGTGATGCGAGTAGAGAATGAGTACATTATTATATTTATAATCAATATATCATCTGCCATTTTCTATCTGCCTAAGAATTTGGCCACAACAAATTATTTCAAGGCTGAAATACATAACTTTTAAAATCTGAACAGATTTTAAAACACTAGGCATCATACACGTTGTAAATGGTTACAGAGGAGAAACTTGGCTTTATACACTAAATGACTTAGGAGCACACACTACCAGTCTTTCAAGCCATCCCAAGCACAACAAACTCATGCATAAATGAGCCTCGTTGCGTTTTTCTCCATAAATCTGTCAACCCGACTGCCCAAAATCTGCAGACTGGCTCTGACTTCTGGCAGCTAGTGTCTACTCCTCCAGACTGAAAATCGGGGCAAAAGTCACGTCGTGCATTTCAGGTTTTAGAGTAGGGCTGAACGATTTTGGAAAATAATCTAATTGCGATATTTTTTTTACCAATATTGCGATTTAATATGCAATTATTTTTTAAAGCTCTTTATGTTCTGTATTATTCAACAAAGACAAGCTATAAATCATTGTATAGTATGACCAACACAC
>NW_015554105.1:80056-116962 GCF_001515605.1 Sinocyclocheilus anshuiensis
GGTTCTCAAACTTTTTTGGTCGCGCCCCCCTTTAAACCTATAAAAAAAATCTGCCCCCTTTCCCGAATCCCCATTCCACCTCAGACTACCAAATAATTTCATTAAACATTATGAAAAATGTATGCTTTTTTAATTTAAAAAACCTACAGGGAAAAAAAAAGCACCTGCATCACTTGAAACATTGAAAAATAGCATAGAGAGAATAACTGTTATTATCATTATTCTCTTTCTGTTATTTTTTTTTTCTTTTTTGTGGGTTTCATGCTGTCCATTAAGGCATAGGACACACACAGGCTTTCCTCACCAACGACATTAAACACCGTGTCTACACCGGACGCGAGTGGCAAAATACAGCAGAACCATTATTATCAGTGACGCTGTGTACACTGGATGCGGCGTGACATTAAACTGATGCCTTGTTCTATGACGTACTGACACAAAGTTCAAATGATTTGCAATGGTCGCTTTGTCGCGTCCAGTGTAGAGCTGCTGTGGCGCGACGCGACAACTGTAGCATCTGGTATAACTTAGACACAGTGAGTGAAGCCGAGAGCAAGATATACCTCGTCATATTTTCTGCATTTAGCTTTTAAATGACCAGCACCTGCCTGGGTCTGTGCGACTTCATCTATGGCTTTTCTCTTCCCTTTCACAAACCAATCCATCTCCCATTCTAAGTTACGTCCTTTGGCTGTTTACTGTTTTATTTATTTTCTTTTTCTGCTGATGGCCCGCGCTCGACTTGAAGCAGCGCTGCTTAAACCGATGGATGTGTCATCAAAGTACTGCGAGAGCTATAAGAGAGCGCGGACGTCTCCTTATGCTTTCTCTCGCCGTACTTTGATGACACACACCGATCGATCTTCAAGTGGAACACACCTCTTTACTCTCGCGTGTCACGTGACCGAGTGTAATCGCAGCCTCTGCGATTGAAAAATCGCGTTATTTCATATCGCGATATTATCGCAAATGCAATTAATCGTTCAGCCCTATTTTAGAGGGAAGAATTTTTCTGCCTAGCACCTCTTAAAATGCCATCTAGGTAGGCAGTTCACTAGCAAGTGTGATACCTGATGCAGCAGCTGGCGTAGTCGGTAGAGCTGTGATTCCAACTGTTTGTTATGGTCCTCCAGTATCTGCATGCGGGCTTCCAGCCGTCCCTTGTGCTGTCGCAGGAGTTTAGCTTCAGCTAACAGGTCTGCTTCCTCAGGGGCCCCGCTAACAGCTGCGGCCCCCGCGCCAGGTTGACCGTGCTGCTGGCGCAACTGTTCATACTCCCTCTGCAGGGTCCTGACCACGGACAGACAGAGAGAATGTTTATATGCCATATATAACACCGGCTTTTTGTTTATTGTGAGTTTGAGTTATGATTGGTGGATGCTGCGCCGGTTCTTTTATGTTCTTGCTTTGAAAGGCAATGAAGAAAAGTGAACCTAAAGGGACCTTCAGCCATATTCAGCCTATTATTAGAAAGCTACAGAACAGCCCACTGCCAAACACACACTAAACAGATGCAAATCATAACCAGACTAATTATGGTGAATTATGGTGTAACCTTAACATTAATTAAATTAAAAGTAAAACCATCATTTATTGTATGAATGGGAGAAACTGCAATGTACAATGTGGCAGCTCTGGTCCCACCTTCTAAACAAAACAAATAATTTCCAATTGTTAAAGTCTGCTTTTAGAAGTTCTGGTTCCCATAAAATCAGTCAGTATCCTGAGACTCATGCTACATTCACACCAAGATTAATATTTGGTGAGATAAACTTTTTAATTCGAATGAACAGCTGTTAATGCATCTGTTTAGACTGACACAAACATTTGCATGACATAAATATAACTGAATTTTTAGAGTGGCATTCAAATCTCTTTTCCATTCCACTTCAAAGAAAACTGACTGAATTTTCATTCAGCCTTCCTGCCATATTTTACACTTTCCACATGCGCATTTGCTATATGCTTTTTAATGCTATTTTAGTATAAAAAAAACAATATTTATGGGACAGTTCGCGTTATTTTGTTTTGCTCATTTGAAAGATGTTATTTAGATGTGCGCTTGGCCAGTTCTTAAGTTCTTAAGATTTCAGTATTTCCTCATTCAAGTAGGTCTCACTTAACTGAAATAGTTGCGCTAAGGTTTGCAAATATGGCTACAGAGTGAACTGACTTTCCTTGAAAAGGACTTCAGATCGATCAGCTTAAAGATCACAGCTAGACTTTATACAGGTGCATCTCAATAAATTATTGAGTGGAAAAGTTCATTTATTTCAGTAATTCAACTCAAATTGTGAAACTCGTGTATTAAATAAATTCAATGCACACAGACTGAAGTTCTCCACTTGCACATTTGTTTTGCTTAAAACAGTGACTTGTAACTTCTAATTAAAAGTAAAAACCAGAGGATTCGTCAAATGAAGATGTTTTACATGCAAATCCACAGACTTTCCACAAAAATCAATGCAGAAAAATAACTTAAGTTTGATAGTCTTAAAGCTAGCATTAAACAGAAGTTGTGATTATCTTTTTCTATTGTGACGTAAATCGGAGTAAAACTTAAACGAGGAAAGAATTTTGGAATTGATTGGATTAGAGGATCACTGTTGTGCTCTAATGCGAGTGACAGGTTGCTGGAGGGATTATTGTGCACAGATAAAATATTTTTAATATTACATAAAAAAATAAGAATTGTCAGTTTTGATTTCATGGTGTCTTCGACGCGGAGAATCTGTAACCTACCGCTGCTCCTCCTCCAGTCGCGCTATGATTCGCTCCAGCTCTCCTCGCTCCTCCCTCTCCACAGCCTGCAGGATCTGGGTGGGGCTCTGGAGCAGGTAGGAGGGGCTGTGAGTGTCATGGGCGGGGCTCCTGTTGATCTGGGCGGGGCTCTGGAGCAGGTAGGAGGGGCTGTGAGTGTCATGGGCGGGGCTCCTGCTGATGTGGGCGGGGGTTTGGGGCTGGCTGAAGGATGAGCCCTCCCCTCCCAACGTCTGACAGTACTGCAGGATTAAAGCGTGTTCCTCGTCCCTACAGAACAAGAGAGACGTGGAGTTAGAAACATTCAATTTTTACATTTTGCGACATAATTTGTGTAAAACTTGCCACCACGAGTTTCTATGATATTCTGGGGCCAGTTGCATAAACTGCTTAAACTAGTCTTAAAAAGTTAGCCATCTCATTTTTTTTTCTTCAAGACTGGTAATAACTTTTTAAAATCAGTTACAAAAACGTAGACTGGTCTAATTTGAATTAAAAAGTAAAACTGGTTACCCCTTGGTTAACTGCTTGTTGGTCAATCTAGTCTTAACATCATGGCTATGTTTATGCAACTGGACCACGGTCTCTAGATCAGTGGTTCCCAACCCTGGTCCTGGAGGCACCCCAACACTGCACGTTTTGCATGTCTCCTTAATCAAACACACCTGAAACAGATCATCAGCTCATTAGTAGAGACTCCAAGACCTGAAACTGGTGTGTCAGAGAAAGGAGACATGCAAAATGTGCAGTGTTGGGGTGCCTCAAGGACCAGGGTTGGGAACCACTGCTCTAGATACATAATTTTTTCCTGCCCGCTTTATCCACCAGGAAAATAACAAAGTTGCATTTGCTTAGAAAGGTAAAAGCTAGGGCTGTCAAGCAATTAACGTCTGTAATCTAATTAATTACATGATGTGCCAATTAATTAATCAAATTAATCGCTAATCAATCACACATCAATTTGGCCTGAGAAATTACCCCCCAAAAGATAAAGTCGTTATTTTATAAAATAAGAAAAATACTGAATAGACATTTGAAAAAGTAGCTTTAGAAATAAATATTTTGATTAAAAACAGAATATTACACACAAACCTTTAAAGCTACAATGTGGCTATAACATTGTTTGCAGAAGCTGCATCTTAAGTGGCATTTAGGTATATTTACACAGACTCTTCAGAGGTGGCAATGAGATTAATGGGTTTTAAATGTGCATTAATGGCTTTTAAAAGAATTGAATATTGAAATATGAAGCGATTTTTCTTTTAAAAAATGATATGAAACTAAAACCACCAGTAGGTAGCGGCAAGTCACTGTTTTAATGAGTGAATCATTCAGTCATTCATTCAACCGATACATCCAAATGGCTGATCCATTTGGAAATGAAGCAAGTCTTTATGAATGAGTCACTGAATCATTGACTCACTCGATTCCTTAAAAACCAATCAGTAACGAAACGCTTCAGATAAGCGCATTATTTCTGCTACGTGCCTTTATTTGGAACTATTTTCATTCGTGAAACTGAACAAAGACAATATTGTGTCTGAAACGTTTATTGAACTGTTGTATAAAATCAATATCACATTTGCAATTGTGCAGATATTCGGGGAAAACAGCTCTCTTGCTCGTGTGATATTGGTAAACTATATAATATGTGACCCTGGAGCACAAAACCAGTCTTAAGTCGCTGGGGTATATTTGTAGCAATAGCCAACAATACATTGTATGGGTCAAAATTATTGCATCTTTTATGCCAAAAATCACTAGGATATTACGTAAAGATTATGTTCCATGAAGATATTTTGTAAATTTCCTACCGTAAATATATTAAAACTTAATTTTTGATTAGTAATATGCATTGCTAAGAACTTCATTTGGACAACTTTAAAGGCGATTTTCTCAATATTTAAATTTTTTTGCACCCTCAGATTCCAGATTTTCAAATAGTTGTATCTCAGCCAAATATTGTTATATTCCTGACAAACCATACATCAATGGAAAGCCTATTTATTCAGCTTTCATATGATGTATAAATATCAATTTCGAAAAAATTTACCCTTATGACTGGTTTTGTAGTCCATATGATATAAATATAAGACTAAAACCCATACGTGGGCATATGCGCTCATATCTTGAATTGTAGGTGCGTATAACTGCATTCTCGTAGGCTATGTCCTGCATGACGTTCATCAGCAAATGTATGAAATGTAAGATGACGTTCAGGTCTACGTGGGCCAGGTTCCCTTAAATGAGTTTTAATGCATTCTTTTTTTCCATAATTTAACACACCAAATGAACGTGTTAAATTGACAGCATAGTAATAGCACAGTAATCTGCAGCATGAACGGTACAAGTTATGCACAAAAGTTGAATACTTTGAGTTAGGGATTTGAACAAGACCCAAGCTCTAAGCATGAGCAATAGTCACAGCAAGGCTTGCAGATCTGCTGCCGTCACAGCATGTAAACCGTAACAGACAGAAGCGTAATTAAGATGTTCTTTTACGCCGCAGCGGGATCCAAACGCTGAGATTTGAAAAGCCGACAGGTGAAAGTGAGTCTGACTGTGAAAATAGGAGAGAAGGTATTGGATGTGTGCTGTCCAAACAGCTGTGCGCACAAAGAGTCTCAGGTGTGTGTTCACATGCTCCGAGTCTGAATGCAGCACTCATCTGGATGCACACACACAAAGACTAATCAGAGAGATTACATTGGCACTGCATCACAGGGTCTCTGCTAACAACCTGCCAACACCAGCAGATGCTGGATAAAGCAGCCAGACAACAAACACAAGTATATTTGCATTTCCTGAAGGAAAGGGGAGCGCCTGCAAACCAGCAGAAGAAGAGTGTTAAAGCTTTAGCTGGGATGATACAGTGACACATGGGTCTAAAACACACTGCACACACACGCCAAACTTAAAAATGCCTGAATTTCATTGCATTACATAAAATATCAAAGTGTCATCTGCTAACAAATGCTTCAAAAACCTTTCTCATAATCAGCTTCATGTTTCTGAGCCATTTTGCAGTTACTTTTAACTGGTTGTTTGGAACTTGCACTTTTGATAAGATGATTTTTAGTGATTTTAGATATACTGAATGAAGTCTTTATGTATCTAGAGGTGTAGTTCATCACATCAACTATGAAGTTAATTATTTAAGAATTACTTACATTTTAAAAATGATTTTATTTGAAAAGTGTGCTTAAAATAAACAATACTTGCTTTAATATATGAGGTAATGCTATTCAGACATTTTTAAGTGTGGCTTAAATAACAATACTTTTTGGTAACATTCTATGAATGAATATCAATTAATAATTTTGTGAATTAGATAAAACTGTCATGAAATGTTTGGGTCATTTTGAATCAAAAAAATGCATATTTTTAGAATCATTGAGGGGTTTTTTTGTTCATATTTTTAATGCCAATTAAACACAACCAAATATACATTAAGGTACAATTTAAGTATAGAATATACCTTATGGCAAGTTTACTTAAAAATAAAACTGTTAATATAAAACAATAAACATATTTTAAGAAAATAAAGCTAAAAGGCTACAACAAAAAGTTACAATGAAAAGATTTTCTTTATGCAAAATAAACATTTTTTTATTATTTATTCTTTCTATGTACTTGTTTGTGATATAAATGAATATTGTTCAATAATTTTGTGAATCACAGTTTGTGAATCACATCAAAATTGGAATGGGTCATATTGCATTAATTAAGCCTAGTTGCTTTATTTGCTATATATATATATATATATATATATATATATATATAATGTCTGCGGAATATCAGTGCAGCCTGGCAAATACTGTAAAAGAAAGGAAAAAAAGGGCATTTGAGAATAAGCTGTTTGTGTGAGAAAACTGAAGTGTTGTGAAAAGACGGCCAGAGATGGAGAGGTGTAGAGAGATGAAAGAGGAGGCCGAAGAAAGAGAAATGAGTGCAGGTGTCATGTCTGTCTCCAGCAGCATCAGTCAAGAGTCTGAGTCCCAGCCGTCACATTCAATCTAAAACACCATCACAGGAGAAACTCCCCTGACGACTCCCGTCTCCTTCCCTTCATCCCTCTTTCATTCCACACTCTTTCACGATCGGCAAACCCGTCTTGCTTTCAGGTTTGATCGCTTGGAACTTTCTTTGGTTTCTTTATTGTAACACTCAGGGATGTTTATTTGAAAAATAACAAACACACAAATGCTGAAATTGCGTTTGATTGCTCGGCAGCCTCAGATAAACATTCAGACACCCACCTCATATTTCAGATATCTACAAAACCTGTGTGTGGGTGAACCATGTGAAACTTGCCATGCACAAGCCATATTTCACTCCAAAATTCGAAAGAGATATATAAAAATATGAAAATGACAATTAAAGGTTTAGTTCACTTCCAGAATAAAAATTTCCTGGTAATTTCCTCACCCCCATGTCATCCAAGATGTTCACGTCTTTCTTTCTTCAGTCACATCAGGACATTTTTATTCTGGAAGTGAACTAATCATTTAAACATTTCCATCAAATAGAAAACCTATGTTATTTTAATTGTAAAGTATTTATGCATCAAAGAAGTATTATTTATTTATTTTTTGAAAACTGAAATTTCTTAATGTTTTTCTCTTTTGATCTCTTAGGCGTTTAATGTGACTTGCACAAATTTTCTTGCTATTTCGGCATGCGTGAATGTACAGGTGACCTTGTTCAGAGTAAACATTAGACAGCATATGGCGGTAATGAAGGAAAAAGAGTTTCAATGTTTGATCTCTAGTGTAGCATCAGTGCAGATTTGAGACACAGACCTCCCTCTGAGGAGGAAATCCAGGCAACGGCTTATTAGCTCTGTAATTATCATACACTTGTTCTGTGAAGGACACCCGCTGAGCTCGCCTGAACACGTCCACAACAGCATAAAACAAGCTCTGAAGACTTTAATGATGTGGGCATGATGTGCCAAACTCTTAAGGGAACATATTCTGCACTTTTGAAGCATTTCAAGTTAATTTTCCACCCTCCCACTGACTCTCAGGATTAAAACAGCTGCCTAAATGTTACCGTACCTTTAAGACTTCTTGATGTAAATGACTGGTTCAGACTGTCATTCATCTGAGTGGCTGAGTTTCTGAATACTGAACAGCTGATTGGTGGGCGGGCACATGCTAATGAGCTCACTGATGTGATGTCAAAACTATGATGATTTCTGAACGGCTCGTTTATGGGGAGGAGCTTTGAGTTCTGAATCTTAGCACACGTTTACATATGTTTACACATCATTTTAATTTTTGATTATGTCAAAAGAGCAAGATCTTCCCAAATATGAATTAGCAGGATGAAAAAGGGAAGTGGAACTTCCCAGCCGGCATATGACCGACCTTCAACGTTTGAAATACGGTTGAAATAATGTCAGTTGTTGTTTCAATGTAGATCCAATTTGCATAATCAACACCCAATTCAGCGTTGATTCAACCATGGTACCTGAAATGCCAGCTGGGTAGATTTGTAAAGGTTAAGATATTGAGAAAGTTCCCTCAAGAAGTTCCTTCAGTGTAAATGTAAAGTGATACTTTCCTCAATAAGCACCATTAATTAATATTCTCATGAACTCATATTCTTCACAGACACACTCAAAAGACTTCAAGCAACTTTTACGTGTTCACTTTTTTGTTAGTTCAAAGTTCCTCTAATAATTGTCTCTCTTTCAGGGATGTTCCTCTACTTTCATTTTGTTTCAGCTTTCCAATTTTCTGCTTCCACTCGATGAATCTTTTGTCTTTATTTTGCTTTTCCATTCCTGCTCACAAAGGGTTTTTTTCAGACAATTTTGGAGAAAAACTAAACAATAAAAGAGACTAATTTAAGTCAACGAAAGCTGCCAAAAGGAGTGCTGCTCCCAGCAGGTCCATTAGCAAAACAGTCACAGAGAGCGTGACAGAGCCGGATTCATTGGCGCTCTCCTTGTTATCGGCCCATTACTCACTCCACCTGTCTAACTCTCACACAGGACTGAGCTGATACATTTCACAACTCAAATACCTCTTCACTACTGAAACGGTGCTGGAGTGCCGATCTGTGAAGCTCTCTCAGGACAGACACGTGCTTCGACTGACTGACCAGCCAAAAAAATCATCTAACTGACTGCTAATACATATCCTGTCCACAAACAATAAAATCTGTTTGCATGCTGGCCTTTGTTGATTTCACAGGGCATTTGCTGAAGGAATATTGAGAATGTTAATCATTCACATTTAATGAAATATGAAATATCTCACCAGTCGTTTAAATATTATAAATTATTTAAATTTAGAGAATTTAGATTTAAGGGTCAGTGACGTTTTATTTATTTTTTGGTCCAGGCTTATTAATTAATTCAAAAACACATTAAAAATAAAATTCATACATACAATGATTTTAATACATGTCTTCTATGATGAGCATGTTTTTAATTTCTGAATTAAATTGGATTGGGGGGCATAATGTCAAAAAAACAAACAAAAAAACAAAAAACCCTCTGAAAGGATGAAATTCTTGAAAACAAAGCTTGGTATGATATTTTATTATTATTTCTTAAATTATTTTACTTTTATATTATTAAAAATAAGCAGTGAAACACTAAAACAATATATGAAAAACATTTGCCCAGTAGATCCTCATGACTGTGTTTCTAGTTCAATAAGTCTCCTAAAATATCAGATAATTTGGACGTTTTATGACAAGACAAGGTTAGTTCAGGTTGTAAAATGTAATATGGTCCCAAATTATTATTTAAGAATTAATCATTCATGATATGTGTTAAAAAACATGAATGTTAAGCAATTCATTTATAAGAACATGACATGTTAAACTAGATATTTAAAAGATTTTCTTCACTTTTACTTGTCATTGACCCTTAAATATATAATAGTGTATATATATATATATATATATATATATATATATATAAATGGTTCTATATAAAATACACTTGGATGGACAATATACATATGTATCAAAATATTATAATTTATCTTATATTTCCATGAATAAATACAGAGTTCTGGCATGAAACTCTAGATGGCGCAGTTCGATAGGTCTAACTCAATCTGACCTAATGACATCATCAGGGACGCGGGAAGTAGGGGTGCTGAAGGGCTGCAGCACCCCCTGTTTTCACATGGTTGCAAATGCAGCACCAAGTTTGTTCATTTAAATTTATTCAGTTTTAGCATTTAATAATGTGTCATCAAACTTGAACTCCCTAATCTGCCCGACTCAATTGAACAGATTTTGGCAAATGCAGTGAAGTGAGCTGCTCAGTATGAAGAGAGCAGTGAATTATAATGCAGCTACAGAGAAAAGTTCAGTTATGTCTGAAATATAACTGTCCAGATGGACGGACCCAAGAGGAGAAAGCTCAAAACAGGAACTCCGGTTTAAAGGAAGCGAAGAAGCTTTGTAGCTGTACTATTACACTGGAACGAGGAGAGACAGATCTGGAAAGCATTCAATCTGAGCGCTGAAGAACAAGACACTGATGGAAAACCACATCACTGCCTACATCTCCCACAGGACCTGGGAGAGAACAGAAAGAGAGGCACAAATTGGAGACAAAGCGATCGCACGCTCCCTTTCTCTCAGTGCAGATGAGATTTCACATCAAACAGCTGCTGTTTTTCACCCCAGGGCTGAGACGAGACGAGAGGGGTACAGGAGACGTCCCACTTGTGTCTGTGATTCTGCATGGGCTGCATTGATCAGCTGGAGTGTTAACAGAGTTCATAAGCTCTAAGGGCAGGAACGGGAAATGAGAATGCTAACATGAGTGTGCAAACAATCAAACAAACAAAGTGAAAGAGAAGACCATACCGATTGAGAGAGAAAACTAAGAGCTGTGGCTTAGTGGTTAATGCATGCGACCCAGACACATTGAGCTGTGGTGCTCATGTGGGAAATGCAAGTTCAAATCAAACTTTTGTTCCAGTTCTGGTCAGAGTCATTTTTGGCACACATCAAACAGGACATGCAGGTTTAAATATGGCATGCAACATGTCCCAGTCAAGTCCCATCTATCCTTCTCTCCATTTACTTCATGTTAGGTAACTATACTTTTGGACAAAACGAGTCAAATTTTCTTCCCCAAAAAGCCATGAGCAGTTAGCAAACATGCACTGTGTGTGTTGAACCTCTGTGCTCATGTGAGAGATGAAGGTAACTTTCTGTCTCCCTGTTTTACAACTCTGGATAAAAATGATGCAAGCTGGGAAGGTCTCCATTCACGCGGGACCAGTGAGGGATGAGTTTCAAATTGATTTGTCTAAAAATAAAAAGTCACTTTATACTATATTTTGTTTTAAGATACAGAATGCAATGAATGGTTTTCATGCACAGAGTTAGATATTCTCAATGTTTTTCAGTTGTATACGTTTGTATTTATTTATTTACTACATTTTAAAGTTGTCCATTCAGAGGTTAATCTGTAATTTTGGTGCATCTCTAGCAGACAGTGCTGTTATTGTGTTGAACTATTAAAATTTTTCTCATTAATTGAAATAAAGCTGAAATAAATTAAAATAAACTATTTGATGAAACATTTACTTAAAAAACTAGAATTTTAAAAATGTTGCCTTGGCAATGAATAAAATAAGGGGGCATGGCTCTGTTGCTGACCCTGTGCTCACCGTGTGTGCTCGTTTTGTTTGTTTGTTGGAATTTAAAGTTTGTCTATAGAAAGACTCCTTTGAAGTCGGGAAGGCGCTATCGAATTCCTTTAGCAAACAAAAATGTGCTTAAGAGGTCTTTTATTCCCAATGCCATTAAAATCCTCAACTCTGCAAGTGACTGATAATGGCATGAACTGTATTTCAATATATAACTGTCTGTTTAGTCTTTTTATGTATTGGTGAACCAAAGAAAAATTTCCACCTTGGTGGACAATAAAGACATACTTTACTCTACTAAGTACTAAAATTACAAAAACGGAAATTAAAACAAAAATTATGCTAAAAAGCAAAATAAATAAATTAATTAAATATTATAAATTAAATATAAAAATAAACAAAAGCTAATAAAAATGACAAACACATGTACGCATTGATAGTTGATTGCTGGAACTATCTGCAAAACAATCCATGCCGATAGTTTTTCCGGGTTGCGTCTGTTGCTGGAGCGGTTAAGGGGGTCCGCTGTCATTTTGCAGTACGAGAGCGGCCTCTAGAGGCGAAAATCACTGACACCACATGCTGTTTGTTTTGACACGTGACACTGCATGCTGCACAGAGCGGGGCACTTCAGATGCGCAATTAAAACAGACAACAAAATGGTGTGTATAAGCTACAGTACACTATAGAGCATGTTTTCATATCATTACTAAGTAATTAAGTTGTTGACTAAATGCTGCATTAGTGGAGAAAGAACAGCAGTATGTTTGCTATCAAGGCTGAGAGGACACGAACATTAGCAGCACCTCAAATGGTTAAAACAATATGACCAAAACACACGCAAGTCTGACGCAAATGCTTAATGTCACGATTGTTACCATCTATATGCATTAGTTTATATACAGCTGGTCACATTAATGCATTTGTTATCCAGCGAAGTTCGATACAAAGTATGGTTCAGTACAGTTTTTTTTTTTAAATAGTAAATTACTTTATTAGTTTTTGCTCAGTATCCATATTAAAAACTATCGGTTGATTAATCTGTATCGGCCAGTGTGGTCCAACCTAGCTATCGGTAAAATCCACTATCGGTCGACCTCTAATATATATATATATATATATATATCAGTGTCGATTTCTACATCTGTGATTTTCCTGGGAAGAGTGGGAAAGCATAAAAGTTTAAAAAACTTTATAATACAACTTTTTTTGCTGCATCAGGTGGGAGCGGGACTGAAAAATCGATCCCGCACATTTGGATTCGTGGTGTAGTGTTTGACATAGATGTCTAGGTTAAAATCCAGCTTGCAACATTGATCCCATTTCAATTCTTGTGTAAAGGCCCGTTCACACCAAACACGATAACTATAAAGATAATGATAAAGATATAGTTCTAAAAATCGTTCTCAATATTAAAGAATAGCATAGTTCACACCACAACTATAACGATAACGATACAGAGGAACGATATCGTTGTGATCACTTTCAAAACTATTTTTTTTCCAGCTGATGAACGATAAAACACTGACAGCCAATCAGAATCCATCCTGCTGTAACAAGCTCAAAAATTTAAAGCGGCAGACGCATGTGAGCTTACTATAAACAGACGATATCGTTAGCTGGTGTGGACGCTAATATCGTTATCTTTATAGTTATCGTTCTTGGTGTGAAAGGGGCTTAACAGTTTGCAAAAATGCTAAAGGCACGTTGAGCATCGGTGCTCATGTGGAACATACAGGTTCGAGGTTGGACCTTTAATGTGTCCTGATCCCATAACTCCTCCTAACATCCTGTCATTCTCTTCTATAGCCATTTACTAAAAAATGGTCCCAAAAAATTAAGAAAGAAGAGTTAAAATACATTGGCGACATAGTGCAGTGTTCAGTTCAATGCTCTGGACAAATATGGTTTGAATCCAGCCCAGATCCCATTCGCTCTGTCTTTCCTGTCAAACTCTAGAACAGCTGTAGAAGAGAAATGAGGCAAAAGCCCCAAAATAAAAAAAAACAACAAAAAAAACTAAAATAAAATAAATAAAACAGAGCGAGTGGGTTTTAATGGTATTTTCGAGTGGGGAATCTTCCCTCCTGCACCCAATTAAACCCAACAGATAATGCCATTACACACCAATCCATCACAAACATTGTAACGAGAAAACACTAAATTCTCTCTCTACACCTCAAACGCACAAGCGCAAGCAAATATATGATCTCAAGAGTGTGCTAATGCATTAAGTACAGAGATAAACAAGGTGTTAGCGGGACAGCAGGAGGAATGGAATTAGTTCCATCTTCTTAGAGCCAGCCAAAGAAAGACACAGAAAGAGAGACGGGGAAGAGAAAGAGACAGCGACAAGTAATTAGATTTAGGGATGTTAATAAGATTATTTTAACACCACTTTGCAAACCCTCAGCAAACAGGAAACCAAAAGTCACAAATGCTTCTGTCAAATTGTTTCTGTCCTGGTAAAACTGACCATCATCTGACAATCTTCATTAACGTCATCGCTGCCATGCTGATGCAACAGTGTGTAAACACTCTGACAGGCCAAATCTCCAGGTAGTGTTTGAGGAAGATTGCTCATTAGAAGTCAGAACGTCCCTCATTGGCTTTGAACAATAATCGCTCATTAAATAAGTGTGTGTGTAGGTTGGTTTACTTGGCTATGCTTTGGGTTCAAATTTGTCCCCAGAAGTGAGAAATCTGACAAAATGTTTCTTAGGGAATATCTTCAAGGATAAAATGAATGCATGCATATGATATACCGGTACCATATCGGATACTGGCTAGAGATTCAATTTACTTGTATTGGTCAGTATTGGATGTACTGTTTATATTGGTAGATATTGGATAATGCAAGCACACTACAAATATTGTGTAATCAAGTGAGCAATGCATAGTCAAAACATCATCAAAAAAGCACTAATTAAATGTCAATGTTTTGGTCAATGATTTTGGCAGAAACAAAAAATTCATTTCTGCTACCTAAATTTCAGTGCATCACTACTCTTACATTTAGATTTAATTTTCATAAATCTAACACACAAGTTTAATCTTTAAAAGCACAATTTAATATCTAATAATATCTGCAGAAAATCTCAAAACGAAAATGCAATTTTCATTCTGTACATTATAGTTTTGTGATGCCTAAATTCATTTGTAGCATTTAAAAAACATATTCGTTTTTTTAGTTTTATTTTTTATTTGATAACTATACATTTTAAAGCCAGACATTTGTTGATCAGCATAAAACGACAAAAGCACATAGGAAAATTACAAACTTAAACTAAAATTAACATAAAATACTGAAAAAAAAAGCTACTTCAAAATGTTAATAAATGCTATACTAGTATATAAATAATGCTAAAATAACACTGATCTTTACATTAACATGCGCGAGCTGTCTTCACAAACAAAGTGTGCGTCAGCATTTGAAATTGAAAGCAGCCTTCTGTTAGTGAGGTTCATATTTTAAATATGATCCCTAGTAAAACGATTTAAAGAAATATTTACATTTTTATCTTGGTTTAGTCTGTAGCTACTATAAATAGTTTATATAAAAACAGTACGTTTATGACAGTTACAAATGTACAATATGTACACGTTTGTGAACGTGATTGTTTGCTTTGTGAGAGACGTGTGCCCTTTAGTCGTGTACTTCATAGCAGCTGACAGTGTGTGTGTGTGTGTGTCGTCATTCACTCAGGTTCAGAGCTACAATGCTTTTTTGTCAACTAGATTTCGCCGATAGATACTAGATACGCTAGAACTAGATACGCCGCCTCCGTCCCTGCATTGAAACTGCTCATAATAAGCTTCCTATACAACAATCTTATGAAGAGTTCAGATGTCACAGGAAGCATGAACCCATGCGTACATACAAGATGTGAGACTGAATGAAAGTGTGTGTTTGTATCTGCTACTGGTGGTTAATTTCTTTGATAAAGATCCACAGCGCGTCTGATTCCTCTCACTGCTGACCTCCGTCCATCTCTTTCTATTCGTTCCTTTCATCAGCAGAGAAATGAAACGTCAGAGTTTGTGTTCCTCACTGTTCCCAACCTTAAAGGGCTCAGATAATCGAAAACAAGGTTTTTGTACCTTTTTTGAAATAGTGTTCGAGACCCAAACGTTCACTCAAACACAAAACTAAACTGCAAAAATGGCTCATTCAGAAATCACAATCTTTTAATAAACAAAAACATTTTTGATATCATTGTTTTTAATATTAATATACAATAAGTGGTGAATTCTTGAGACTTTTTGACTGATTCATCAAAACAACAGGAGACATTTGTGTGTGAATCAGACTTCGTACATCCAGCAAAAACAATGCAGTACAAAACATGTTGTATATGATTGTATCCAGTCTTTTTATATCATCACATTTGACTCAGACTACAAACAATCGGAGTCAGAAACAGAACCAATCATAATAGAGGTCATTTACATATAAAAGTCTTAAAAGTACAGTAGCAAATTTAGCTTGTTTAATTCAAAGGCTGGGAGAGAAGAAACTAAGAAGCTGTTTTAGTGCAATAAACCTTGACTTGAGTCATTTTTAGTGTAAATACCTCCTCTGCTGATCTCTCTCACTTCAACAGTTTGAATAGGAGTCCATTTCATACTAATCTTTCCCCAATACACTCTATCTCTCTTACATTCTATCTCTCTATATCTCTTTGTATGTCTATTTGATTCTCTCTCGGTCAGCACTGAGACCTGAAGGATCTGATTCAGACTCCACCGGCACCAAAGCAAATAAGAAACATGGCAGCATGTATTTATATGGCTCTTTACTGTTCAGTCAGACTGCAGGAGACAATTGTTAAATTCACACAATTCACACCTGCTAAATTACTTTGTTAATGTTTCTTACTACCTAGCAACTGCCCAGAATACCCTAGCAACCCTTTAGAATACATTAGCAACCACATTTCACCAGCTTAAGCAAATTTTTAATTATTTTAAATTAAAGGGGTCATATGATGTGATTTCAATTTTTCCTTTCTCTTTGGAGTGTTACTTACATAATTTTTAATAGCTATTTGTTTTAAATACAATAATAACATAAAAATGTATTACATTACATTAATTTAATTATTTTATCTTTACTTATCTTTATTATTTTATTTTTAATTATTTTATACATTACATTACATTATTTATTAAATTAATTTCATTTTGACAGATTCATTCTTATTCTTCTCAGAACATCCTAACTGTGAATGTGCTCAAAACATTATGACTATGATTTGGGGTAGGAATCTTTAGTCACCTCACGATCCGATCCGATTCTGGGAGTCACGATCCGATTCCAGAGCGATTCTTGATCTACTTTTTCACCCCCTTATTACTTTATTAGTTTACCGACTTGAGAATCTTAAAGTCCTTACATTTACATATCCTTACATAAGTAATTAAGTACTTTTTAAAATAATTACAAATTGAAAAAAAAGAATTAAAACAGTTGTATGTTTAGAATTTTAAACTAATATAACTTCAAAACATACAAACATGCATAGCAAATAATAAAGAGGAGCATAGAAACATTATATATATATATATATATATATATATATATATATATATATATTATACAAACAACAAACAAAGAGTGCTTTCAGTATTTAAGATTATCTGAACGTTTTCCATTCAAGAACTGTGAGTGATTTTTCTTCATCTTTACTGTTGTTTTTTTACTATGACATCATAGACAGCGGGAGATCTATTAAGCTGCATTCACGCACGGATCTCTTTTGAAATATAAGAAGTAATGTGGTTTGTCCTGTCTGTTTAATCCCTTAAGACATAACTGGCTGTGTTTACATTAACATGCGCGAGCTGTCTTCACAAACAAAGTGTGCGTCAGCATTTGAAATTGAAAGCAGCCTTCTGTTAGTGAGGTTCATATTTTAAATATACAAGT
This sequence comes from Sinocyclocheilus anshuiensis, assembly GCF_001515605.1. Taxonomy (NCBI): domain Eukaryota; kingdom Metazoa; phylum Chordata; class Actinopteri; order Cypriniformes; family Cyprinidae; genus Sinocyclocheilus; species Sinocyclocheilus anshuiensis. Next base: position 97,379 of record NW_015554105.1, read on the forward strand.
CCACTGCATTCCAAACCACATAAATGATGACTTCGTAGAGCATTTGTAAGGAAAATACCGACGGGCGAGACCGCACACTTCAAGTGTAACATCAAACAAAGCACGCGTCTCTCACAGTGCATCCGGTGCAATGAAGCCTGCGAATGTCCTTGTAATTCGTTTCAACCTTTCCGAACTTTATGAAAGATTATTTTACAGAAGGTTCGAGTGGTGTATGTATGTGAGGAATTGGAAGCAAGCAGAATACGGGTGTTTCTAAAGCAAACTCAGCGACTAAGCTCAGAATCGATTCTGAAATTCTCAGAATCGTTGGAGAGAGAATCACGATGCATTGATGAATCATTTTTTTCTCCCACCCCTAACTATGATTTGCTTTGTTCACATGTAACATAAAAATATAACTTTCTTACATTTCTTCAAGGGACAGTTCACCCAAAAATGAAAATGTTCACTTACTCACCCTCAAGTTGTTTCAAACCTGTATGAGTTTCTGTTGAGCACAAAAGAAGATATTTTGAAGAATGTTAATTACCAAATAGTTGCTGGTAGTCACTGATTTCCAAATACTATGGATGTCAATGGCTACCATCAATTGTTTGGTTACCAACATTCTTCAAAATATCTTTTGTGGTGGAACAAGTGCAGGGTGTGTAAATGATGACAGAATTTTCATTATTTTTTTGGGTTAACTAACCCTTTAAGCTGAATCACCAGAATTTCACCAATGTATTCATCAACCTCCTGGACAGCAACCAGTCTGGCTTCAAAAGTGGACATTCAACCAAGACTGCCCAGTTCTCAGATGTTGAAGCCCTAAGACTGGCAAGAGCAGCTTCCAAATCCCCAATACTTATCTTGCTGGATCTGTCCGCTGTTTTTGACACGGTTAACCACCAGATCCTCCTGTCAACCCTATTGGCAAAGGGCATCTCAGGAATCGCACTCCAGTGGTTTGAGTCTGACCTCTCAGTCTCTTAGATAGGTCCTTCAAGATATCTTGGTCGCAACATCTAGCTACTGGGGTGCCTCAGGGCTCAGTTCTTGGACCACTTCTCTTCTCTATCTACATGGCATCACTAGGTTCTGTCATTCAGAAATATGGCTTTTCATATCACTGCTATGCTGATGACACTCAACTCTACCTCTCATTCCATCCTGATGATCCGACGATAGATGCTCGCATCTCAGCTTGTCTAACAGACATTTCTTGTTGAATGAAGAACCATCATCTTCACCTTCAACTCAACCTTGCCAAGACAGAACTGCTTGTGGTTTCAGCAAACCCATCACTTTATCAAAATTTCACCATCCAGTTAGGCTCATCATTTATTCAACATCAGGAAGATCAGGCCCTTTCTTTCAGAACATGCTACAGAAATCCTTGTTCAAGCTCTTGTTCTGTCCAGGCTGGACTATTGCAAAGCTCTCTTGGCAGGCCTTCCAGCCACTTCTATAAAACCTCTGCAACTAATCCAGAATGCAGCAGCAAGATTAGTCTTTAATGAGCCAAAAAGAGCACATGTCACACCTCTGTTCAGCAATATTCTTTTTCTATTCGATGTACTTTTTTCTTTTTATTTCTTATTAAAAAAAAAAAACATACTAACCAAGACTTGTCACATCACTTACATATTGTTGCTCTTTTGTTAGTTTGATTGCTTATGTTGTCCTCGTTTGTAAGTCGCTTTGGATAAAAGCGTCTGCTAAATGACAACATGTAATGTATAAATGTATTCAGTTCAAGCATGGCCTCTAAATGGAAAAACCTTAAATTTACAGTAAAGATAGTAAAGTTTGCAGACTCACATGCTTCCAGTGGCCGAGCTGCTGTCGGTGGGCAGAGAGCCATTGGAGCGCTCCATCTGTGCCAACCTGAACAGACAGAGACCCAGACCAATACGGGATCAATACGACAGTATCACACTGTTTATTAGCATTAAAAGGATGCAGCTTATGGATTTGTGTACCTCTGAGGCTCCACCATGACCGAGCATGTTTATTTATGTGTTTCTTGATGGATGAGAATATGAAACCATAAAAATGTAAATTCAAAGTATGAGTTCTGGTGTGGCCAAGTGGGTTGGACACAACCAATCAAAGCTCAATACCGAATAACTCTGCATCGTAGATAGTGCTAGTGTCAGGAGCTTTACTTTCTCACACACACACACACACACACAAACACACACACACGTCCTGAAGACTCGTCCCAACGGATTACCATCTCATAGAGTTCCTATAATGGGATTGAGGCTTCAGTCATAGTCTATATTCACAATCCCATAATAACCTCCTGTGTGTCTGATAGTGACTTTGAGAGAAACTAGCTGACGGTGAAAATCCATTTTCGAGTCTTTACGGGTAGAAGGTCAACACTGGAAGCATAGTATGTTTTTTTCTTCCCTTTGAACAGGTGTAAATGAAATTGATAGTGCCTAATATACTGTATATGGCACCAGATTAAATTGCCTTTGGCAGAGAGTCAGAGGTCTAACGGAGCATGTGTGTGTTTATACTGCTCCTCTGTCACCACTTTCATTTGTGGTGTTGCAGTATGACAGCATGAGGGCAGCTGATCTTATGATATGGTTACATCACTGAATAACGTAAATACTAACTCTAATGATGACAGAGAATGTGAAATTATACAGAAATTATTAGTACTTTATCAATCACAAATTAATAACTTTAATTTTAATTAATTTAGTATTAATTGTTAGTAATTAGTACTAATGATTATTGCTACATTTTGAATAATGTTAGTTATTACTGGTGCTAGGGCAGAATAAGTCCATGTGCATACATATCGTTGTTAATGATAATATGTGATTACTACATTAATTCACTACATACTTTTAAAAAATGATTCAAAAACGATTGATTGATGTGTATTGTAGACTTGTGTACAATGATATGAAATAAAACGACAGACACAAATCAATATATTGTTTTTCATTACACTGACATTATTTTTTTTTTTACTGAATATCATGTAATGTCTTTGAATTATCTTCATACGTTTTTCATTCTTTGCTTTTTGGTAACACTTTATAAGATGCCATACTTATATTTTACATGCACTTACTATAGTAATAATAACTAATAAATTGTGCATAATTACAAGCAACAAACCCTAAACCAAACCCTAATCCTATAGTAAGTACATGTAGTTAATTAATATTACTTTATACTTAATGTACTCTTAATATAAAGGTTCTTTATTGGCATTGATGGCTCCATGAAGAACCTTTAACATCCATGGAATCTGTCCATTCCACAAAAGGCTCTTTATTGTGGGAAAAAAACGGTTCTTTAGATTATTAAAATGTTCTTCACACTAAGAAAAAATATAGCTCTGTTAAGAAATGTTCACTAAAAGGAATCTTACTTTTAGGAGTGTAATTACACTGTAACAACACCACCTTAAAATAAATTGTAACCATTTTCCCTAGCAATACAGATACATGCAATTCATTTGATAATTCCTTTGACATTTACGTGATTGACAGCCCTAATTTTAACCAGTCAGACATCTGTAAATATGCTAATTCTTAAATGACATGAACGCAGCATGACATCAGTGTGGTATGTGTACTGTAATGTCGGAAGTGAGATATACCTGCTGGCGTACTGCCCTATCCGTGAGTGTGTGTCGTCATGAGAGAGTTGTGGCGATGGAGAAAGCCTGAAAACAAACACACACATAAACAAAAGCACACTCCAAAAATAACCAATGACAATCATGATTCTAAACATGAAATGTGTCTGATGATCTACAGTGAAGGCCAAGTGTTATTGGGATGGACGAACTGAGAAAGACGGTTAGACAAAAAAAACAAAAGGGAGGGTAGGGTGCTGGTGGATGTACTGCATGCTGTACTGAGGAAGGACGAGGAGGAAGAGGAGGACTGATGGTTGACTGTTGATACTCACTCATACTGCTCCGGACACATGCTGATGAGAGTGACCGGACTGCAAGAGGGAGAAAGAAAAAGAAAAACGAGAGGAAAGGAGGGGGAGTGGGGGTAGGGGAGGAACAGATTTTTTTTAGGGTCAGAGGTCACACAACGTAAAGGTCAGATCCACACAAGGATGTGGAAGTGTTCTGGCTGAAATACTCCTCCAGTACTGTAGGGGGCAGTGCAGAATACTGAGAAACACTGGATTAATTGAATGATTGAGAAATGATTACCAAAGTAATGAAATGTCGCCATTATTTATTGACTGTCATGTCATATTTAACCTGAATGACTTAATTTCTTCTGTGGAACAAAAGATATAAAAAAAAAAAAAAAACATATACTGAGGGTATGTCTACACGAAAACAATGTACTAAAAACCGGAAGTTTTTCCTTTGAATTTTTCACATACAGACGACAACGTTGTCAAAACGAGTCCCGTTCACACGGAACCACGAAAACAACTTAAAGCGCTGTATTATGCATGTTGGGCCAGTAGTTGGAGATGCCACACTGTAAAGAAAAACTATGGGAACACATAATACGCATGCAGATTTTCACAAATGTGTGTTTTTTTTTTTTTTTGTAGTTTACACTGAGACAATAACATCATTTTCGAAAACTTTTTTTCAAAGGTTTGTGTTTTCAGGCCCTCAAAAGCCCGTTGGCGTTTAAATGAATGGCCAAAATGCAAAAAAAGTGATCTGTTTTCAAAATGCACCATAAAATTATTATATATATATAATAATTTTATGGTGCATTTTGGTTTGGCCCTGATCACTGTATATATTTTCACTGTATGGAAATAGCAGCATGAACATTCTTCTAAAGGCCTAGTTTTGACTCCTACATAAAATTCATGTGGGTTAGAACAACATGAGTGCGAGTAAATGATGAATTTTCATTTTTAGATGAACTATCCCTTTAATAAAGCAACTTTGTTTGTGTCATTTCTTTAGAGCAACATTTGGCCTCAAAACTAGAGGAATCAGATCTCCAAACCAATCTTTAATCTTTCATTTATTTTCATTCCATTTCAGTGTCTTTTCATGTGAAAACTTACTGTTGATCGCACATAGCACCAAGCGCAAAAAATCAAACGCTCTGCTCCGACTCGACAGGGACAAGTTTAATCTACAAGTTTAATGTGTCTCTTGGAGATGATAAAAAGTGTCATTTTTTCTTTTAAAGGAAACCATTCAGCAGATGAGATGATAATTGCAAGATGAGAAATTCAAGGTTAGATTGGTTCACGTTTGTCTTTTTTAAGAAAAGTAGGGGCATTCCCATCTGTCACACTGCAGGATTGGGGCATTTTTGTCTCTTTCACAGTTGACACGGCATCGAGGGGTGATGTGGAGACGAGAGGTCTAGGATGAGATCTTCAGATGACAGAGAATGACTTACAAACTCTTTTCGTTTTATGAAGGAAGGTCAACAGAGGCAGGAAAAGACGTTTTTCTTTTTAATAATGTTTAAAATTGTTGGAAAGAGCAAAAGTCAAGATTAAATGGCTTTCACAGCTCATTTAACTTTTGTAATGTGACACTCTGAGAGTGAAACGCTTATCCATCGGGAATTGAGTGGATCAAGAATGGCAAGATTTTGCAAAGGCTTTATTAATAGCAGCCTAAAAGATTATTTGGCTGTTGGTTAAAGTCAACATGAAATGAAAATGTAACCCATTTATTTTCTAAATGCATGCTTATTGATCTTACAGTGAACGATTCATCCATGTTTAGTTTTTTTTTTTTTCAGAACTCGATTTTCCAGTAAAACAACAGACTTCTCTCTGGTGACATATGATAATCATTTATTTTAAAATAAACCCCACCCCTCCACAATCAACTGCATGCTCACATTAATTTTTGAGTGTCACGCCCACATCTCAACATCCAAATGATGCATAGATGCATTTTCAACTTGGATGTAAGTCGCAATACGGAAAAAAAGATCCATTGCTACTTCCATTACGTTACCACTTTAACAATATCTAGACTGGGGCCCGTTCTTCGTACGTCGCTTATTTTATCCGAGATGAAATGTCACATCCAAGATGATATCATCGCGCTAATCAGGATCTGGCTAATTCGGTCCTTTGAGCGCACCTGTTGTTGATGATTAGTATGGCTGGATTGAGTTATCTGAGATAATTGCGCGTTCATGGGTTGGTTTAAAAGGGGCTATGTATCGATACTCGAAACCACGATCAGCAATGCAGCGATTGGCTGGCGGCAAGACAGCAACGTAATGCCATCATATAATCAAAAACGAAAAACTTGACAAATTTATGGACTTTTATAAGGACACAGCCAAGTGAACAAAACTACATAAATGTTATAATAGATAAATGAAATGTGCACTGTTTATATTTTATTTTAATTCTTTACATGATTCCTAATTAGGCTATTTATATTCACGATTTCTAATATTTGTGCAGGCTTTACATTTTTATTTCAATGTAGTAATTGGCAATTCATTTAATTTTATATTTGAACAGATTTGTTGATAAAGTTTCTTAAGGGTCAAGATCATTTTATCTGCATCTCCTGCGCTCCATCAAGCCACTCCCACAATATCTGTCAGCACTCAAATTAATGCACGACTCTACATTATCTGTGTAGCATGTGTGTAAGACTCGAATACAATTATGAAGTTATAATTTTATGACGAATAAATATTTCAGTGAGTAAAACTGGCTGTGTCTGTAGTATTAAAGACTACACAACATTATTATATTATCTTTAAATTAATTTTTAAATGATTATTATTTTTTAATTATTGTCTCTGGATTAGTAGGTTACTCTTGTAATAAAGTAGCGGTGGTAGAGGACATATTTTAAGTATCAATTCTGCTTAAAAAGATGCAATCTAATCCTGTTTACATGAAATAAACCTGCACCCGAGCAGGTTTAAGCTTATGGAGCTGTTGCTATGACAGCAACTCCGGGATGAGCTTCGAAGAACCAAACAATCCAAGATCATGCCAAATCATCAACAATCAAATCCAGCTAAATGAGTTAGCGACGTACGAAGAACGGGCCCCAGGTCAGGTAGAGAGTTGTTTCTGTTTTTACATTTTGATGAAAGATGAAGGCGACCAACATTTGTTTCTATGGAAGAATGTGCGCTTATGATTTGTTTGACCAGGAAAACGTATTAAGAATGTAAAAAGGGTCCATTATGATTTCATGTTGACTTTTAGTTCAGCTGAAGAGGGAGAAATATGAGTCATGTCAAAGACAAAACGGTCCAGTTATCTGGGCTGTTAAATGGCTGGTTTGGTGTATCACTATGTACAGAGCGCTGGACTCAAAGTAACGAGGGATTCTGTAAATTAGTGCTGACAGAATCAACAAACACGAGCTCGCTAATAAAAGTCGGTCAATATCCCCTGGCGCTTCAGAATTTCAAGAAAACCAAACATGGTGCATGTTTGACTGCATGGTTTCATTTTGCTTTTGGAAACGGTTCTGAATATATTTCAACCACGGTCATCACTCTTTGTTAAATCTGACACAAGGCGATGGGGTTTACTCATGCTGGTGCACACCGCAGCATGTCTGTTCAGAAACCTGAAAATCAAACGTTACATGAAATGGTTTGCCATCACCGACGCTCAGATCGGCTGAACGTCACGCTAACGTGGAACGACAGGAAGCCTGTGCAGTGCGAGCAGTCATTTCGGCTCTGCTCATGGGGATTTATAATCAGCACCAACTGAAGAAATGGGTCATCTGCAGTTCCCCGTCATTTAGCAGGAGCTTCTTTCTGACACAAATTCATGAAATGGTCCCACTGGAAAACCAAAGTGCCTTAATCAACGGTAGTATGGAGATAAGGCAGAAGTGGGAACTGCATAACTCTTTATTTTCTTGAATTGGCCATACTTAGGCTCTGTTCCAAAAACACTGAACTGCCTAGGGCGGCATTGTAAGACATCATACAGTAGGCACGTTCCCAACACGGGGGCAAAAGACAGGCTGCATAATCGCGCTGCCTTCCAAGATGCCTTCTTTTGTTCAAATTCTAAGCCAGCATCACATGAATCTTTAGCGGAAAATTTATTACGACAAATTCAGTGGAAAAAAAATCCATGCAATTTGGCAGGCAAAATGAGAGAAATGTTGATTATGGGCCCTTTTTACATTCCCAGGGTTCTCAGCAGCAGAAGTCATCATAGTTTGGTACACTTCTATAGTGTAGTATAATTTTTGCATTTCCATTTGCCCCAACAGCAAAAGAAAAAAAAAAATCCACAATAGTATTTCTTAGCATTCTTAGTGACTGTGGAAATGTGTCACATAAGGGTCTATTAAATGTAACTAATTAATTACTAAAAAAAATCTGTAAAAATAAAATGAATCTAATATGTGTGTGTTGGTTTTATGCATATTACACTGTGTATTTAGCATTTTGCTAAATTAACTTGCCCATAAACTTGAATTTGTTCAACTGAACGTGAGAGTTGAGATATGTGTGACATATCTTTGCTCATAGCCTTCAAATAATCACTTAATAGGTTCTACTTGAGTTAATGTTGCCTTAATGCTGAGTTAATGGAGCGTTCACATTTATTGCTGCTTAGTGAAAATTTGCAGGTGAATTCCAGTCATTCTGATAGGAATCCATGCAATCGGGAGTTTCACATAAGGGCAAACATTTTGCGAATTCAACACACTAGCCAACAGAAAGCTGCTTGGTTTGAGTGACTTCAGTGTGAGTTGTGCTTCATTTGTCGCTGCACTATTGACAATGCACCTTTTTTTGCACACAAAATTTCACAAACGTAACACACCTTTAGAAAGTCGTCAGTAGACAGCCTTCTAGGATTTTAAACAAAGATCACAACCAGCTCGAATCTTTAGAGTAGAGGTTAAAAGAGGTTATAAAGGCTTTCACACAACAGCACAGGCCTCTGTGTAGAGAATATATTTCAAGAAGTTATATCAACATTTCTGGACAGACAGAAAATCAGCACTATGAAGTGAGATGTGTCGACATGATAATATTTGAACAGCAGCTCTGAGCAGACACAGCCTATATTCAAGGTGTCTAAAGCTTGATTACTGATGTAGCGTATCATTCAATTCAAGTTGGAATTTCAAACCAACAGACTTTGGCAGAAATCAAAAGGCCAACTTCTCTGAGAAGGTGCTCTCATCACTGGAGAAAGACGACAACCATTTTGATGCAAATTAAATGATTTCTTACAGGACTTCATAATAAAAAAAACTATTTAGCAAACGCTTGAAAGACAAGTACTTAAAGCCCGGGATACACCAAGCTGACTTCAAAGAACCAGCAGCGACTAAAGCAGACGGTGTTGTCGACTCGCGTTGGCTACGTCTGGACCAATAAACCACGCTTGAACACACCGCTCGGACTACAGCCCACTGCAAACTAGCATGTGCTTTCCATCTTGACTTACTTGCTCATTTTCATCACTTTCGCTTTAATTCTCATGCACTAACTTGTTCGCTAAACTGAACATCCAATCAGAGTTCTCACTCTCGCCGACAGCCCCGACGCATATTCAAAATGTTGATCCGGGCAAACTGCCACCAACGAGAGGCGATGGGTGGAACACACCAAAAAACTAGCCTGACAGACGCTCACCGATGGCCCCATGTTGGCTGACGGCTGACTGTCTGCTTGGTGTGTCCCAGCTAGCGGTGTAACGGTACACAAACATGACGGTTCGGTGCATACCTTGGTTTTGACATCACGGTACAGTACCGTTTCGGTGCAGTAGGGGGAAAACTAAACATAAATTTTCTTTTTTTTTATTAAACAGTGGTTTACTGAACAAATTGCTCTCTTTAAATAAATTTATTTATAATAAAAATTTTCTTAGGGATAAAAATCTCCCTCGGCTTATGCTCTATATTATTAACTATAGTTTAATGATATTAACTATAGTGAGCCCTTTAACATTACTATAACGTTACAATTAACAACAGAGCGCAAACTTAAATTTAATTACTATTTATTTTTAAATATAATAATCAACACTCAACTTAAAAAAAATTGTATGCAAACATGTAAATTACACATAATGCAGTTTTTAAATTAACTTTTAAATGATAAAAATGTTATTTGTTGTTGAAATATAATCATTTTAGACAGTGACTGTCATAACTTGTTTCATAACAGATTTATTTAAACATACATTAAATAATGAAGACATCACTAACAGGTAAGTGAAATATAATGATTATAAAGTCTAATATTTCGCGAAATGCTCTTCTCTAGACTTCATTTATAGCGCACTAACGAGATGTGGATACTGACGATTGAATGAGGTGAATGAAAAGCTACCTGACGTTTTGTTTACAAGCTGTTATATTGGCGTTTTTCCGTGGTTGAAACACTGGTTGAGCGATTACATGAGGAGTGAGAAGTTCATTCATGTTTATTTCGCGTTAAAACTAGTAGTAAAGAGGAAGGGATGATCGCGTTGAAGCGCTGAACTGAGCCGTTTATACAGTGATCTGTCGCGACACATCAAAGTGCGTCAAAACGGCATTTATTGTTTGAATTTCCTGAAAAAAAAGGACACAATATGAAAGATGAGACTTTGTTTCTTATAAAAAGTAACAATAAAACTGGAAGTTTCCAATGAAGTTCCACTCGTGCAGTGGTTAAACCAATGCTGTATTTGTTTGGTACACATGCGTACCGAACCGAAAGACCCGTACCGAAAATGTTCGATACGAATATGTGTACCGTTACACCCCTAGTCCTGGCCTTAAAACAATGCAAATAATGACACCTCAGCTTCCTGGTTTTTAATGGTACAATGTGTTAGCCTTGGCATTTTACTTCTTTTAGATCCTGTCTCTTTCTCAGAATTCAGGGACTTCTAGTCAGAAAAGAAGTCAGTCACCATTCCTCACATTTCTCAATAGTTCTTCAAACCTTGCAATGTGAATAAGCTCACTGCGTGAAGGCTGTAAAAGCTCTCCAGACAGATAATGACTGGAGGCGGCAGTAAGACAAAGCCTGAGGACAGTCAAATTCAAACAAATTGCAACACAAATATACAGAACAACTTTCAAGACGCTTACGTTTCCATGTTGTCTCCCTCTAGGACCGTCTGGACGGGCAGGTATCCCAGGCGAGGGTGCTTCGCGAAATACTTCTTTGAGCGGAACTTGTTTTTTAAGACTTTGGTAAAATCTCGCATGTCTTCTCCTGAGGTGGTCTGAAAATGAAAGAGGCAGACAGATGATGGATGAGGAAGTGGATTTACGTTATTAACAATTGTTCAGAAGCAACTTCAATACAATAAAGCCCGGGAGTCACCAGTGGTTTGAACCCCCAGTATTAAACTTTGCTGTGTAGGCGTTGGTACTTGGTAGAGAATATTTAGGAGTTTCACTCTGAATCAAAGCCTTGGAAACCATCCAGAAGGTACAACTCATATGTCTTCTAATTAGGTGACATACAAACACACACTTGCATCATTACTTTTGCTAACAAATGGGAATTGAGGCTGAAGGTTCTCTCCATAGTAACTCTGACCTGAAAACACAAGCTTCCACTCCTTTATATTTAGAAGGTGTTAGCAGACACAAGCAGTTTGCACACACGAGGGTTACACAAGTATACACATGCGTGTTTTAGGTCAGTTTGAGTGAAATGCATTATAATGAGAGCACACAGAGAGCACACTGATCCGTCCATTTACACTCATCTCATTCTCCATTTGTCTACTGAGCCGAGCATGGTGTTTCAGTCCAGGATTTCTCTGTATGCGTCTCCACACAAAGTCTTCTTAATCTGCACATATTCACCAACCAAATCGTATTTCTCCTGCAGACTGGGAGACCAACCGAAAAACAAGGATGTGACAGCCCATGCACTACAGAAGGATTCTGTCTCTCCTGTTCGGTCTGCTAAACTCTCAAGTCAAACCAAAGACCAACAGAACCCATGAATTCCAGATCTCACGAGCACATGAAAGTTCAACATGCTGGCTGAAAGATAAAAACTCGTATTTAATTACAACAGCCAATTGCCTTATAAATGCATTTTTTTGCTTTCCTTTTTTTTAAGCCTTTTGTGTGAGAAACACCAGCTAGCAAAATACGAGTGTGGAGACTTGGAGAGACAGTTTGTAACCGTAAATGCACAATAGCATACAAAAACAAATTGCTGTTCATCAGCACTTCCTGCAGACTGGGGCATTCATACAGAATTCAATGTTTTTCTATTTTATGACGGGCGGCAACCAGCATTAATGTGCAATACTGTCATCTGCTATGTTGGAGGGTCAACTAGTGTTACTGGCATGATATTTATAAAGTATGTGAAGTATTAACATGATATCACTATTACATTTTTTTAATATTATGGTTGTCGTTAATAATGATATATTGCAACAAATATACAAGTCTTGTATGATGCAATTATGGTGCTTTTTATCGTTTTTGAGCTTGATCCCCCAAAACTTCATGCTTTCAGTTGGCCTCATTCAGCAAACATGAGCAGTTAGAATAATAATAAAAAAAAACTCTTCTTGTATCAATTTACACACTGGGTTTTCAATGGTGAAAAAGAAAAACAAAACCAAACAGACATATAATAATGTGAGAAAATGTGAATAAATGGTGTTTTTTTCCATGTTTGGGTGAAGTTTTCATTTAAGAAAGGGCTGAAGATCCTGAACAGCACATTATTCATTTACTCTGACACTGAGCTAAAGAAACTCTTTGTATCCCACAACTAATAAAAACCATATCAACAACAAAAAGCAATATCACCACGATGAAAAAGCAATACCGGCGTAACAGCCCAACCGAGGGCCACAAAGGCATATTCTGTTCAATATTGATCTTCTGCTCTCTGAATGCTGATGACAGTATTTGGTGTTGTATCGAAGGTAAATTTGGTTTATAGTTATGCATGTGTGTGTGTGTGTTTCTGGGATACGTCGGTTTGAAAGGAAATGAAAGAGTCTAGATGGTGACCCTGAATGTCAGCAGAGACCATGTCAACTAGACGAACCCTAGAGACAGATCCCCTGTGAAGAACTCATTAACTAGACGACCATCGGCACAAGACCACGAGAACCAGATGAGTCCTCTGCACAATCCGACGTGTGTTGCAGCCTGGAATTAAACCACGCCATGCTGGTTTCGTCTGGCCAGAGGAGAACTGGCCCCCCGACTGAGCCTGGATTCTCCCAAGGTTTTTTTCCCTCCATTTCGGTCACCGATGGAGTTTTGGTTCCTTGCCACTGTCACCTTTGGCTTGCTTAGTTGGGAACACTTAATTTCTGGCAACATTGTTGACTTGAGTGCACAGATACTATTGGAAGAGAACTGAACTGAGCTGAATGACATCACTAAATCAACAATTAACTGACTTTAACTGGAAAAATGACTCTTTGTTATTGTCTTGCATTATTGACAAACTATTTTCCTGTTTGACACTGTAAAGCTGCTTTGACACAATCAGTATTGTATAAAGCGCTACATAAATAAAGGTGACTTGACTTGAAAGGCATTATCTTCCTGTCAATATAAAGGTATGTGGACATTTCACAACTGCTGGTGGTCCGTGTGATAGAAATCTGACAGGAGTGATTAATTCAGGATTACTGCTGCCCCGCTGAATGCCAAACCAAAAAACAGAGCGAACAAATGACCCGACAGAGTTGAAGGAGAAATGAGAGTTTACATCCATTCAAAAACAATAAATCAGTCACTTGATAATGTTACATAGCGGCTGGTGGGCTCCAGTTTCTAGCTCGGCACTGTTATAAAACAATTAGTTATGCCTGAGCCATTTTTTAGTCCGAGTGTCGTTGTCTGTGCACTCAAACGTTTCACTGTATCACTGTATCAATTTCTCTCTAGAATCACAATTATATAGCTCACAACATTGTAAAACATTGTCATTGGCAAAGTAAAAGGAGCCGTATTGTGTTGGAAATGTCACTATATATTAACAACTTCTTTATAGAACTGTTGTATAAAAGTTATATTACATTTGTGATCAATATTTTGGGGCCAGTGGTACTTTTACGTGATGCTTCATAGAACAGCACCATAAACTTATTACAGAACTCATTCACACGGAGTAACCTGGGGTTAAATGGTTTGTTCAAGGTCACAATAGTGGCTCATTGCTAGCAGAGATCAAACAAGGAACATTCGGGTTACCCGGATACAACAGCCAATACAATGGCCATTTCTGTAATGTTGGAACATGTGCATATGCTAATAAGTTTTAGGAACTACATAGTCTGTTTTTCTAGGGGTGGAAATGTTTTGATACCTCACAATTGGATTCAAATTGATTCTGACATGTAATAAGAAACACTACAGAAATTGAATAATCATATGTAAAACTAAAACACTGCATAGTCTTCACTGTATGAATAAACTATAAATTGATTCTTAATAAAGATAGAAAAGTGATTCAGTCAAGATTACTGAGTGATTCTCTCTCTCTCTTTTTGTTTGATTAACATTAATGAAACAGATGGCAACAAAGTTCCTGCTGTTACTTTAAGAACGAATGTACGGATCCTATAAACTGATACACACTGAGTTTCTCTTAACTGTTTATGTTCACATAGGAAATAACCGTTTACGTTAATACTCCACACAATGGTTATTTTGGCATAATTGTTTGTGTATTTGGCCATTCAAGTGCAATAAGCCGCGAAAGAGATCTTAATTCATGATAGCATGGTGAGAGGTGGCAATCAGTGTGTGCTCCGGGTGAGTGTGTGTGTCTGTCATTGCGAGAGCCACATTGAGTTATTTTTCACTAATAACTCTATTTAACACCATGCACGTCCCAAATTCACTATTGCATGCAGGTGAGCATTGAGTTCTTTTCCACAGCTTATTGCGCTTAATAACTCTATTTAACATCAAGCACGTCCCACTCTTTTTTCATTCATGCATGTTTCTTTATCAATGTAATATGTCAATAACTTTACATAGTACCTCGAGGTAAAAAAAAAAAAAGTAAACATTATATAAACCATTAGAAATTGATTTTTGAAATTTGTAAAATAGATGCAATCGCGATTCTTATGTAAATCGATTTATTCCCCCACCCTATGTTTTTCACACAAAGCTAAAACAGGTCTTCTGTTTTAGCTTTCTGTTCAATGCAAGCGTTGCACTGAGTGCATCTCAAAATCCAATCAAAAACTGATGAATAAAACCAAGTGTCCATCCTAGATTTTTTAATTTTTTTTAAATAATCCATTACACCTGGAAGTACATCACTACTTCCATTTCATTTTGACTTTAACACCCTTTGGTAATTTTCCTTGTATGGAAAAGAGCAACGTGAACATTCTTTATAATTTCTCCTTTCATGTTCATTTTTTTGTGATTCATCTGATTTGTGGGATCCCTTGCGGAGTTTGAACCTACAAAATTTTGTTTCACCACTTTACTACATCACAGAAAAAAACAAAACAATCTGGAGCTGAACCATCTAGTGGAAGGTAAACGCACATTTGTCAACCCTCCACTATATTATTAATGAAAAGGCAACATTTCTTTGCTCAAGTGCCTGTTACAATTGTTTTTAAGTTGTATCATTATTCGGTCTAAATTCATTGAATTTGCATTGAGTTGAAGAGAGCAAAAAGAAATGTGGTTACCTTTTGTCATGCTGATCACTGACAGTGACAGCTTTTCAATTTCACGCTCTGAAACTGAGCTATTGAATTGAACACCTTAAATTTCAGGTTTCACAGAGCTTGCGTTGTGGAGGTGGGAGGAAATTCCGCCAGTGGTACTGCTAATAGATCAAGGCCCTCTGAGTTTTAACTACTCTCCATCTGGCCTGCAGCGGTGGAGAAGAAACTAACCTTCGCCATTACTCTCATACCATAAGCTCCTGTTCACTGACCACACATCACAGTCGCAGCTGGAATAAAAACTGAATTCATGTGCTGCTGATGCTAAGACACTTCCAAAGAGCAGCTAGCAGGATTACTCCTCCTACGAGAGATACGATTCTAAGGCCCCGATCAGACAGAACACGTTTTTTAGGTCTGAAAACGCGAGGCGCACTGTGCTGAGGTTTTTATGTTGCTAGGCAACCACTGAATCAGCTGTCCTGTCAGTGTAGCGCAAGCGCTCTTTGGTTTAATTCGATTGAGCAATGGAAAAAAACGCGAATGACGTCAGGCGCTTTTCTGCTCAGAGTTGCTTTTTTTTCAACTTCAGGCGCTTAGAGCGCTCCTGCAAAAATGTGAGGCGCAGCAGGTGGCTAAAACGCGAGGCGCCCGGGGCGCATAAACAGCGCACAAAACGCTCACTGCTAATAGAAAACAATTAAAAAAATGTCTGTCTGATCTGGGCCTAAGGCAACTTTTGCATGTGTCCTTCATTGAATTAAAAATGAACTTTACACACAATAATTTTTGCAGAGTACCATGCTGTTAGCCTATTACAATATTGCTGGCTTAGTTTATTAGTCACATGCTAATACCAAAACCTACACCTGAAATTAACTGCGAGTCAAATCTTCATGAGTTTCGCATGAGAAGTTGGCGCCTGTTATGGAAATGTTATTTCTGTATTTCGGAGGTTTCTTTTTAATGTTTTTTCTTGTTTTCTTGTTCGTGTTAGGAAAAATATTAAGGGAACATTATGGAAATGTTACTTTTGAATGTTTGTCTGAATGTTTTGAAACAAGTAGTAAGCAGTGACGTTTCTAAAAAAAAAAAAAAAAAAATCTAGAAAAAAAAGTCACTTTATTTTAAGGTCCAATTCTCGCTATTAACAAACCATAAACTTTGACTTTTGCCTCAAACTCATAATTTGCTGCTAATTAATAGTTAGTAAGGTGGTATTGGGTTACGGATGTAGAATATGGTCATGCAGAATATGTGCTTTATAAGTACTAATAAACAGCCTATAGCTTCTGAACTTTAAATCAAAACAGACTTGTGATTTTATGACATCAATTACTACTTTATTCATTCAGAAACACAAGTATCTTAATGTGACTGCTGACTATACTCTGTACTTGCATTCTCAGAGGAAATGCGCTGAACCAAAACAGTGAATCTAATCACCATTCAGGCAAAAGTTCGCTTCAAGAATGACCACAGTGCTGACGTGATCTTATCACTAGCACATCCTGAGCACATGTGAGTTATTCGTATTATTGGCAAGACACATCGCCATAATTTTCGTATCAGGCTGATGTTGATGTTACATTTTAAGCCTTTATCAGCTTATTCCAATGATGTTCCGATAATACCGAGCATCCCGAGTAGCTGCGTTTGTAGTCAGTAGACACGAAGACATCTCACTAGGTTTTGGAACAGAGCCACAGCTCTACCACTACCGAATGCCCACAGTAATGCTCATTCATGCAAAACCTCTCTTTTATGAGCTCCAATTTGCAAGCATAATTACACATGCCTTGATTTGATGGGTAGAGAGAGAGAGTACGAGAGGGGTAGAGGTTCAGGCGCTAGCTAACTCACCGGTGTGCAGTACTCCACCACGGGGTAGTTGAGTTTATGACCCTTCGCTGTGCGACCAGAGAAGAAGCAACTCTGGCAAACGTCATAGTTGAAGTGCTTCAAACTGCGATATCTGCAAAGATAGAAAGAAAGCACTGACAATTAGTATGCTAGGTTTTCATTGTATAGAAGAGGGTGGTGAATATTTTTCGGTTTTACACAGGAAAACATTATTATTTTGGATTCATTATAGCCATAACTCTAAACCAGCCATTCTGTAGTTTCGTCAAACTATTATCCACTTGTTATTCCACTATTATTCAGTTTGTCTGAAACTGACAGTCCTCTTGAGAATACTCACTCCAGTCACGCCACGCTCGATTCAATAACATCATTAGCACACAGTTTAGAAGTGTTTCTATTTCACAGATTTTCCTCATATACATGTAAATTGAGTGTGGAGGAAGACAGCACAGTGTGTGTTGTTTGTTTTTTGGTTTCTTCTGTTCTCTCCAGGAAATGCAAATTCAATAGAATTTAATTCCTCCAGTGTGCAATATTTCCACCGCACTGCCACATAAATGATATGACACTAAAAAGATGCTGCATTTTCCAAAACAGCTCCCTTTCTCTCTGGGGCGGCCCATCTGAAAGCACAATATAACACTGAGGCCCCTGCTGAGAATGACTAAACATCACACCATCGGTACTTTAGCCAAGATCTCTTATATTAGCCTCTGCAGGATAACATGAATATTATAAAACTGACCTAAAATCCAATTTGATGACGTTTGTAGATATTGAAAAATAAATCAATAAGCCTTGAGACTTTGCATGTTACAGTGATTTTACTGCAGATAATAGATGCCCTAAGGCACAATAATAATAATAATAATTATAAAATAACATTAATTTTTACATGTGTTTTTTTTTTTTGCTTTTACTTTTAATATTTCTTTATGAAGTTTGACACGTTGAATATGAAAATCACATAACTTGTTTGTGTATCATTAACAGTGCTCATAAAAAACTAAAATAAATATGTTGACAACTTGCACAAGCTAATCTGTTATCATTCAGAAGTGTGCGTTGGATGATTTTAGTCCCACAATGTTCTGGAATGTTCCAGACAGCACTAGAATATTACAGAATATTCCAAAATGTTACAGAAACTTCTAGAATGTTCCCATCCTTGCAAAAGGAAAAGCAAAAAAACGGTGTTTCATAATTAATGACAGAAGTTCAAATTTACCTGACCTATAATATTTACCAAAAAATATTGATGCTACGTGAAAATAAATAGTACAATAATAATTAGCACCATAGAATTACAGAAGAACCAAAAATGTAAGTGAAACTAATTGTGACCCTGGAGCACAAAACCAGTCTTAAGTCGCTGGGGTATATTTGTAGCAGTTTATTGATATTGATATATTAAAAAATTATAGATTTTTCTTTTATGCCAAAAATTATTAGGATATTAAGTAAAGATCATGTTCCATGAAGATATTTTGTATATTTCCTACTGTAAATATATCAAAACTTAATTTTTGATTAGTAATATGCATTGCTAAGAACTTCATTTGGACAACTTTAAAGTAGATTTTCTCAATATTTTGATTTTTTTGCAGCCTCAGATTCCAGATTTTCAAATAGTTGTATCTCGACCAAATATGGTCATATCCTAACAAACCACACATCAATGGAAAGTTTATTTATTCAGCTTTCATATGACGTATAAATCTCAACTTCGAAAAATTGACCGTTATGACTGGTTTTGTGGTCCAGGGTCACAATTTTTGTTACATTGTGTAACAGTTCTAAATAATAATAATAACAGGAATAAATTACACCAAATATTATAGTGATATAGAGTTAATCTATAAACAGGCATGATGTGGATTTTTTTTAAAGGGGTCATATGACGTTGCTAAAAAGAACATTATTTTGTGTATTTGGTGTAATGAAATGGGTTTATGCGGTTTAAGGTTAAAAAAACATATTATTTTCCACATAATGTACATCATTGTTTCTCCTCTATGCCCCGCCTTTCTGAAATGCGGCGATTTTTACAAAGCTCATCGGTCTGTAAAAGCAAGGTGTGCTCTGATTGGCCAGCTATCCAGTGCGTTGTGATTGGCCGAATGCCTCAAGCGTGTGACAGAA
>NW_015554105.1:116993-117261 GCF_001515605.1 Sinocyclocheilus anshuiensis
AATACAACCACTGATTTCTAGTCGTGTCCTCTTTTGGAAGACCAAACAAAGTAGTTTCGCTTTCACAACGAACCAGCGTCACACACGGCGGCCTTGAGTGAGCGGCGGCCGGCGGACTCGACAAAGGAGCGTCCGGCGGGCTTGCTGCAACCACATGTGACGACCCCGGGCTGGACTCCGCTTCGTCCATTGTGAAAGCCGATCCGGTGATCCACAGCGCGAAGTTGATGTATTCCCTCAGCGACCAGCACAGATCAGCTCCAGGCAT
>NW_015554105.1:118207-120402 GCF_001515605.1 Sinocyclocheilus anshuiensis
CTTTTGGAAGACCAAGCAAAGTAGTTTCGCTTTCACAACGAAACACACAGCGTCTTCACGACATGGCGGCGGCAGCAACAATACTACAGCGAGAATAAAAGTTGCGCCTTCTTTCTTTGCGTGAACATTTGGGCGGCGTTGTGCAAATCTTCCCACATCGTGACGTAGACATGTGGGGGTGTGTTAGAACGAGCCGTTTTAGGGGGGCGTGGTTAACTCTTAATTTTTATAAAGAATATCTCTTTGGATTTGAGACTTTAGTCTTTGCAACTTTACAGATCTTCTTTATGCACCAAGAGCTTGTAATACTCCAAAGAGCATCATATGACCCCTTTAATTTATGTAATCATTTACTGAACACATCTTCTATGATGTTGTTGCTGCCATTTGGATTTATTTCATTTTCAGGGCTGTTAAAGTCAACATTAACACATGTGATAAATTAAGTTATGTTCAACACGACGGCAACATGTTGGAGGAGACGTTCTGCACTGAGTGCTGCTAATACCATCTGAGTGCTGCGTTTAGCATTTTTAGATGCAAAGATGTGTTCTGTGTGAACACCCCCCTCCATAAGTGCATAAAGTGTGGACCAAGTTGTTTAGTCATTTAACGTTCAACTGAAAGTCCAATTGAAATGATGTAATTAAACTTTTAATAGAGAGGACAGATTTATTTCTTAGGACAGTCAAGAGAGGTGAGAAAGGCAAGAGTGAGGGTGATGTCGCTTAAGCCAAATTTAACTTGGGTCACTCACGCTAGACCACGTCTCTGACAACAGCATCGATTCACAAAAGCACGAGTAAAAAGTCATTTGTTGGCTCTAAGGGAATACTGCTTACCCGCGATTAACCGCTTAACCCTTAACCGTGGCAAAACCACTGTAATGCCCAGCCTCATGTGGATTACTGCTTTAACAATTAACAGCTGTTAATCTGCTAAACAATTCATTACATTTGTACGACTCTGTAAGTGAATTCATCAATTTATCAGAATCATGCCTCAGGATTTCTTCTCCACAAAGTTTTCTTTTTTCAACAGTCTCAAGAAATCCAACTTGACTGACTCGGACTTTATTTTTCTGTTTCTCTCTCTTGTTCCATTTAGTCTTCTCTACTATCCATCACTGACAAACCTCGGTCCGTATCTCCTCCATCAAACGTTTGACTGGATCTCTGCCTCAAAGAAACATCTCGGAAAACAAGATGGTGTGGTCTGATGCGCTCAGAGTAGCCAGAGATGCTAAATATGGCAGGATTATCAGTAATACAGGGCATCATGTATGTATGGATGACATTTGAAAAGGTCAGCACCTATTGTGACCGGAGCACACAGTGACTGTTCAAAATACACCATAGAGGCTGTGATGACCAACTAGAGCACGATACATCCCTCTAACACTGTGTCATTGTGTTTCAGCAATATTATTATATCATCTGCACACTGCTGATATAAATGCTGATAATAAACTCTGGCTTGTCTTTGAAGCAAAGAAACTAAATATTATATTGATATATAATAATGCAATAAAATGTTCTACTGCTATAATGATTGATTTTACTGCAGTCCTCTGGTGGTTTCTGCCATTATTACCATCAACAGAGTGTTTCTCTTACAGCTAACATTTCACACAAGTTGAGCTTCAACAATTGGTCAATTCTTCAACATACAGACTGCAAATGGAACGTTTCTGTTAAATGTTTATCCTATTTAAAATGCATTAATTTATACATTTTAATTGCTAATTTATTATATACAACACTTCTTTTACATATAACATATAACGATAACAAATTAATTAGTTTTGATCAACTACATTAGTTAACATGAACTAATATGCATATATAATCACACTTCTTTAACATATAACGATAACAAATTAATTAGTTTTGATCAACTACATTAGTTAACATGAACTAAGAACTAATACTACTTCTACAACATTTAGTAATATTGGTCACACTTTATTTTAAGGTCCAATTATTGCTATTAACAAACCATTAACTATGACTTTTGCCCCCCCAAAAAACTCCTAATTGGCTGCTTATTAATAGTTAGTAAGGTAGTTCTTAAGTTTAGGATTAGGGATGAAGAATATGGTCATGCAGAATATGTGCTTTATAAGCACTAATAAACAGTCAAAATGTTAATAATAGGCATGCTAATAAGCAACTAGTTAATAATGAAAATCGGAC
>NW_015554105.1:126249-129039 GCF_001515605.1 Sinocyclocheilus anshuiensis
GTAGTTAACATGAACTAACAATGACAAATACTTTTAAAGTATTTATTAATCTTAGTTCATATTAATTCTGACATCTAATGGATTATTAAAATCAAAAGTTATTATTTAATGGACCTGAGCTGACATGAACTAACAATGAACAGTTGTATTTTGATTAGCTAACATTAACAAAGATTCAAAAACACTGTAACAAATATATTGTACCTTACTGTAAAGTGCTATCCGTATAATAAAAACAATATATTATTATATTTATATTTAATTAGAAATAAATTAACCTTGATTTTCCACAATAAACCATAAAAATCTGTTGTGTGTATAATTATATATACTGTATTAATAATAATTATTATTATTATTATTATACCTTATTATTATTTATATCTAAATATTTAAAAATATACAAATAATTAATGAATTTACTAATTAATATAAACAATTGATTCTCATTAAATAATAATTAATAATTATATTATCCGTTAATAATACATTACTGTTCACCTCGCTATGCGGTCTACCAATAATAAAATTCATAAAAAAACTTCAAGCAAGTCGGATTAAATATATACAGAGTTGTGTCACCTGAATGCCCTTCTTTTCAGTGAAATTACAAATTAAAATATAACTCACTCTGCCAACATTACTAATATACATCTACAGACAAACCAAAACTATTTTATCATTATTAATAATATTATTATTTTAAATATCTAAGGTGAGAAAGATTTGATCTTGTGACCTTTCATACACAATGCACGAAATCCTCACATCTTATTAAGGAGTAAATGGCTGAACCTCCAGAAGCTGAAATCCTGGAATTGTCTCTTTCCTGCTCAGTGACAGTAAACGCACTGAACTCATCTCAAACATTAACATGTTAACACTGGCAGCCCTAGTTTACAGCTGAACTTTTAAAAGAGTCAGAGCCGATCAGAGAACTGACTCAATAGACGGTCCTCCATTTCTTTCATCAGTCTCTCTCTTATTTAGAGTGCTATCAGATGCCGACATTTAGATGAATGTTGGGCCTCGGGAGTGAATCTAACCTTTCTGCTCCCAGTGTGTGTGTGTGTGTGTGTCTTAAATCTCTCACAGATCTGCCTGATATTACGCTTTGCCTATTGCAACACTTCTCAAAGTGCGGCAGAATTCCCTACACTTCAATCTGTCGCATTTACTTTCTTCTGTTCAACCAGTCATTATCTTCAAATCAACCTCTTCAGTGTGTGTGCGTGAGTGTGTACCTGAAGCCCACGATGGGGAACTCTTTACAGATATTGCACTTGGCCTGGTGTTTGGCCGTTTCTGCTGCCGCCACTCTGTGCAGGACCGGAAGCCAAACCATCGACTGCGGCTCCAGCCTCATCCAATCAATAAACTGCCTCGGCTCCAGCTCCAACTTATTGGTCACCTGAGAACAGAGAGTCAGCACAAACAGCCAATCAGGGAGGGATTTCAGAAAGCCCATAACAAGCATGAGAGAATAACTCATAAACAATGCAGCCTGTCTGAAATCAAGATGACGGACGGAGCATTTCCTTCCAGACTACCGTAAATGACTGTCAATCGCACGGCTGCATTTATAGAGATATAACAGCCTCATAAATATTTCTGTGAAGACGGAGCATTCAGTGATTCAGTCACACTGCCTGCAGTTACCGGGTGATTTTTAACCAGTGCAATGCTAGGAATATTAGCTAACTGTAAGCATAGTACATTTCATCTGTCATACAGCCCATCTATGAATTCTCAGAAGGATCTCTGTAAACTCTGTTCACAGTGATGCACTTATAACTTATAAGTCAATGAGGCGAGACATTCTGAAGGGTTTAAAAGCAGAATGTCCTGTTTGTGTATTTGTTAAAGAGCTTGTATTCATATTTTTGTATAAATAGATGTATTATTTGAGCTGTGAAGCCTTTAAATCATCCTTTTTGCGGTGGGAATACTGTTACATGTGGATAAAGGTTACCGAGACATAATTACTGCTGTAATTCTGTACTTCTCTGCTTATAAACAATCTTTCTGGTATTATTGCACATATCATGTGAAAGTTAATGGGCTTAGTGTTTTTAAATCAAAGTTGAAAGAATGGTTAACACAAACAAATTTAATAAATGATTCTTTACATTAATGGAAAGGGGAAACAACAATAAAAACTTAGACATTTCTCTTTTTTTGCATTCTGGAGAAGAAAGTTTAACAGATTTATACGTGTTTATATTTATATTATATATGGAACGATATGTGGGTGAGTAAATGATGACCGAATTTTCATTTACAGCTCATGAACTATCCCTTTAACATACAGTATTTATTGATTATTATATTTTTCAAAACAGCTTGTATTTTAATGTTTATCCTGTCTGTCTTCCATTGTAAGTGCCTTTCTATAAACATGATTTGCATTTGATTTTACAAACTGAGGACTGAGCTGAAATGATTTTCTGTAGAATCGTCAGAATGCCAAAGATGCGGCCTATGGAGCTCGTTTGATCCTGGAACATTCCTGCAATTATTTCAACTCTGCGGTAAACAAATTCTCATATTTCAATTTTACAAAACAAATGAGACAAAGGCAAATAAATGATCAAATAAGAAGGGATTTTGGCAGGAATGTTTCTGTTGTACAGCAGCAACATTCTTGGCAGTGATGTCAGCAGTGGAACGTACCCATGCAAGAGTCTTTAAATGTCACTTAGCATTGAGACACACACACAGACACACACAGACAGACACACACAGACAGACACACACACACAGACAGACACACACACACACACACAGACA
>NW_015554105.1:129160-144751 GCF_001515605.1 Sinocyclocheilus anshuiensis
ACACACACACACACACACACACACACACACACACACTCACACAGAGCACGTCTGAGACAATGGATGCCTGCAGATCTACACTTTGTTGAGGCTGTGATGTCATAACCTACTGCTCTGAACTCTGACCTGTTGACGTGTTTTGTGCTATTACATTTCCCATCAGACACCCATGAGCAACCAGAGAAACTGAACGTTTGGGTGATTCCATCCATCAGCGCTGAGGGACTGTAAAGAGCTTCAGGTGTGACACTGTCCTGACTGTCTGTCTGTCATCCCTCCACTCGTCTGTCTTCATCATTCGTTTATTTCCTCTCTCAGCTTTCATCTGCAATGTTGCTCAGCAATGTGTCCATCTCCTCTGAAACTCACGCCTAGCCTTTATTTCCAGTTTTCTGTATTTTTCTCCTCTCTCCAGAGGTGACATCTCTTCCTGTCAGTCACTTCTGATTGGATCTGTCCTCTTCATCCCCACACATTTATAAATGACAATCTCTCTCTCTTCAAAACATTTCAGACTTGACAATCTGTGTCAGAGAGCAATCAAACCACTCAGAACTGACAAACAGATTGATAGATGAAAAGACAGTTTAGACAGACAAATGGACAGAACTTACAATGATAGAACAATAGACAGACAGACAGACAGACAGATAGATAGATAGATAGATAGATAGATAGATAGATAGATAGATAGATAGATAGATAGATAGATAGATAGATAGATAGATAGATAGATAGATAGATAGATAGATAGATAGATAGATAGATAGATAGATAGATAGATAGATAGATAGATAGATAGATAGATAGATAGATAGATAGATAGATAGATAGATAGATAGATAGATAGATAGATAGATAGATAGATAGATAGATAGATAGATAGATAGATAGATAGATAGATAGATAGATAGATAGATAGATAGATAGATAGATAGATAGATAGATAGATAGATAGATAGATAGATAGATAGATAGATAGATAGATAGATAGATAGATAGATAGATAGATAGATAGATAGATAGATAGATAGATAGATAGATAGATAGATAGATAGATAGATAGATAGACAGACAGACAGACAGACAGACAGCTAGATACAGACAGACAGTCAGACAGACAGATACAGACAGACAGATAGATACAGACAGACAGTCAGATAGATACAGTCAGCTAGATACAGACAGACAGTCAGGTAGATACAAACAGTCAGACAGCCAGACAGACAGATAGATACAGACAGACAGTCAGCTAGATACAGACAGACAGTCAGCTAGCGACAGGCAGTCAAGTAGATACAGACAGACAGTCAGATAGATACAGACAGACAGTCAGATAGATACAGACAGTCAGTCAGACAGACAGATGCAGACAGACAGTCAGGTAGATACAGACAGACAGTCAGCTAGAGACAGACAGTCAGGTAGATACAGACAGTCAGACAGATGCAGACAGACAGACAGCTAGATACAGACAGACAGTCAGACAGACAGATACAGACAGACAGATAGATACAGACAGACAGACAGTCAGATAGATACAGACAGACAGTAAGGTAGATACAGACAGACAGTAAGGTAGATACAGACAGTCAGACAGATGCAGACAGATAGACAGCTAGATACAGACAGACAGTCAGGTAGATACAAACAGTCAGACAGCCAGACAGACAGATAGATACAGACAGACAGTCAGCAAGATGATACAGACAGACAGTCAGGTAGATACAGACAGACAGTCAGCTAGAGACAGACAGTCAGGTAGATACAGACAGTCAGACAGATGCAGACAGACAGTCAGGTAGATACAGACAGACAGCTAGATACAGACAGTCAGGTAGATACAGACAGACAGACAGTCAGACAAATGCACACAGATAGATAGATACAGACAGACAGTCAGGTAGATACAGACAGACAGTCAGCTAGATACAGACAGACAGACAGTCAGCTAGATACAGACAGATAGATACAGACAGACAGACAGTCAGCTAGATACAGACAGTCCGACAGATGCAGACAGACAGACAGACAGCTAGATACAGACAGACAGTCAGGTAGATACAGACAGACAGACAGTTAGACATACAGATACAGACAGACAGTCAGCAAGATACAGTTAGACATACAGATACAGACAGACAGTCAGCAAGATACAGAGAGACATACAGATACAGACAGACAGTCAGCAAGATACAGAAAGACATACAGATACAGACAGACAGTCAGCTAGATACAGACAGACAGTCAGGTAGATACAGACAGACAGACAGCTAGATACAGACATACAGTCAGACAGTCAGGTAGACACAGACAGACAGTCAGATAGATACAGACAGACAGACAGATGCAGACAGACAGTCAGGTAGATACAGACAGACAGCCAGATAGAGACAGACAGGCAGATACAGACAGACAGACAGTCCAGACAGTCAGCTAGATACAGACAGACAGACAGTTAGACATACAGATACAGACAGACAGTCAGCAAGATACAGAGAGACATACAGATACAGACAGTCAGCAAGATACAGAGAGACATACAGATACAGACAGACAGTCAGCAAGATACAGAGAGATAGATAGATACAGACAGACAGTCAGCTAGATACAGACAGACAGTCAGACAGACAGACCGATAGATACAGACAGACAGACAGTCAGCTAGATACAGACAGACAGACAGTTAGACATACAGATACAGACAGACAGTCAGCAAGATACAGAGAGACATACAGATACAGACAGTCAGCAAGATACAGAGAGACATACAGATACAGACAGTCAGCAAGATACAGAGAGACATACAGATACAGACAGTCAGCAAGATTTAGTTTTAGTAATTTTAGTACTACAAATTAAATTTATTGTATTTCAGTTAGTTGTCAATGCAACATTTATAAATTTTGTAAGTTTTGTAAGTTTTTCCATTTAATATTTATATGTCAGCTTTATTTAAATTAACAGAAATTATTTTACTAGCTTTAACTTTGTTTAACAGTGACAACACTGATGCAACACATGTCAAGAAAAACTGTAATTTTAAAGAAAAAAGAATGTAAAAATGGTTCAGTAAAGTAAGCTTACTAAGTATTAACAATTTTCCCATGCATTTTTTCCTCTGTAAAATATAGTTGTTTCAAATGAATAATGAAAGATTGTGTGTATCTTTAGTCAGATGCATTTGCATTGTGACTGTGCCTCAGACGCAATCAACAGGAACGGTCTGTAAAGGTGTGAACCAAATGGTCCATACAATTATAATAACAAAGGAACAGCATTCCTCAGGAACTTCTTGTAGATTGCAGGATCTCCAGCGGGAGGTTCTAACAGTATCTACTGTTTGTAGCCCTTTTGTCTTCAGGTATAAAGTTCTGTCTCACAGACAGAACTTTGGGAGAAGCTGAGATTCTTAGGCTACGTTTACACGACAACGATATAGTCAAAAACGGAAAAGTTTTTCCCTTGCATTTTTAAAAAGTTTCACGTATACACGACAACATTTTCAAAACGATTTGCGTTTACACATATCCGCGAAAACGGCCAAAAACGCTGTATTACGTATGCCAGGCCAGTAGTTGGCGCTGCCACCTTGTTAGTAAACCGTACCTGTAGGGAAGTGACGATTATATGTTGTACATGATGCGTCTCCACTGTTGGTTTTAATATTTTTGAAGTAAATCCACATTTTGCTGAAGAAGCGTTAGCAAACTCTTGAGCAGCAACAACAGTACCATGTACTCCGCCATTGTTGTGTATGTTTGTTCGCGCTTGCCTTTAAAATCGACACGTACTGCGCATGTCTACATACCTAACACGTACTACTGTGCGCATGACATCACCGTTTTCAAAGATTACCGTTTTGGGTTTTTACACAGAAACGATAACGGTGGCGTTTTCGAAAACTTGCACTTTGAAACCCGTTTTCAAAAATATGCATTTTCGGACCGTTGTCGTGTAAACGAACAGGCAAAACACATAAAAAGTTTCCCGTTCTTGGCTGAAAACGTTGTCCTGTAAACGGCCCCTTACAAGGGTTAAGATATTTTGAAGACCAACAAGTTAACATCTCTGTTGAAGACCTGCTATACTGCTACCTTCAATAAATTCTTCTCCCCACAAGAACTCTGGTCAAGCTTACTTATTTTATTGTATAAGAGAAATCGAATACATTGGCGAGCAACCCAAACCACTGCTCAGCCAAATACAGCTAAATCTAACAATTACCATATAATTTAGAGTAAAAATTTATATTATATTTAGCACAACAAAATATACTACTTTAAAAATCATACTTCAATGATAATTATTGGTAAAATTATGTTTTTACAAGTAAACAGCATTATTTAGCTAATAATTAAAGGGGAAAAAGGGCTACCCATCAAATTCAATTCCACAATGTATTTAAAAAGTTTTTAATATTTATTAATTTATATATGTGACCCTGGACAACAAAACCAGTCATAAGTGTAAATTTTTGGAAATTGAGATTTATACATATACATATATGGTTTGTTAGGATAGGACGATATTTGGTCGAGATACAACTATTTGAAAATCTGGAATCTGAGGGTGCAAAAAAATCTAAATACTGAGAAAATTGCCTTTAAAGTTGTCCGAATGAAGTCCTTAGCAATGCATATTACTAATAAAAAATGATGTTTTAATATATTTACAGTAGGAAATTTACAAAATATCTTCATGGAACATGATCTTTACTTAATATCCTAATGATTTTTGGCATAAAAGAAAAATCGATCATTTTGACCCATACAATGTATTTTTGGCTATTGCTACAAATATACCCGTCACATATGTATATGAATGAATATACATTAATGTGTGAGTTTTTTTTTTTTCTAATGGGGTTATCAGCTTGAAAATCAAGTTGGCCACCAAGTCTTTTCAGATTGGATTAACATGATATGTTCATGATACGATTATCATTTGATTCTCACTTCCGGTTATGATGTTAGTAAAACAGAACACAATACTGTGTTATTGTTGTTGGTTCAACATTTGTTATGAAAAAGAGCTTACATTTGTATTTCTCCTCCAGGTGACCCTTACAAAGAGAGAGAAGACCAATCTTCATGGACAGAACTCGAATTTTCCCACTGCGACCCCTGTGGCATACAAAAACATTGTGGCTAAGAGAAAGAAGCAGCTATAAGCACATGACAATACTATACATCTGCCCATTATCGATTAGGGAATACATTTTAGTAGTGTTTAGTTTGTATAACACTGAGTCTATGTTGGAAGCATCCAAGGTCGCAGCTTGAGGGGATCTGAAATACACCACAACACATCAATCACCTGTGAGCGCCAGGCGAGCCTTCAGCAAAACGAGGGGATTTCTTTGTCTCCTACCTGATTCACAACGGGAATGCACTGACTTAAAAATATTCAGAACAATGAAACAACTTTAATGTTATTATTTGCACAACTGCATATGGGTCAAAGATGTTAAGATGTCCGCATCAAAATAAATTGACAAAAGTGATTTTATGTCCATAGAAAGCACATTAAATGTAAGTGTCTACATTTAAGGTTTCAAATAAGTTTTTGGAGAATAAACAACAGGCTTATTCTGACTTGTACATATTAAAATATATAAAAGAATAAGGGAACATATTAAATTGTATTGTGTTTTAAATTAGTAAAAAATTCTTACTGACAAATGGGCAAAATCTAGGATAGTGTCAAATAAAAAAATAAAAATTTTTTTACAACTAATTAGTATTTGGGGTGAAAGTAATTAGTTTTTTAACATGTCATAAACTGATTTTTGTTGTAAATATGCCTGACAAGATTGTTACACTGAATGACATTTTAGTGGGTGTCTTCTGTAAATCAGGGAAAAATGTATGATATTTATTTTTTGCTCGGAAAAACAAAAACAAAATTGCAATTAAATTAAACAGAAAACTTTTTACATTTTTTGGGGAAAAACAACAACAATTTAAAGCAGTATTACACCTATTGTTTTTATGCTTAAACCCTTTTTCGTCTTTGACCCATATGCTATGGAAGCCAGTTTTTGCCACTGAATAAAAAGAAAAAAAAGGTAATTGTGACATTTTATCTTGACTTTTTTCTCAGAATTGCATTATATAAAGTTGCAATTGCGAGAAAAAAAGTCAGAACTGCTTGTTTATATCTCACAATTCAGACTTTATAACTCCCAATTGCGAGTTTATATCACACAACTTTTGCGAGATGCAAACTTGCAATTGTGAGGAAAATGTTGCAATTTTGAGAAATAAAGTTAGAATTGTGTGATATAAACTCTGACTTTTTTCACAACTGTGAGTTTACATCTCACAATTCTGTCTTTTTTTCTCAGAATTGCATGATGCAAACTCGCAATTCTGACTTTATAACTCGCAAATGCAAGCTTATATCACATTTCTGAGAAAAAAAGTCAGAATTGCGAGATGTAAACTCGGAATTGCGAAAAAAAAAAAAAAAGTCAGAATTGCGAGATGTAAACTCGAAATTGGGGAAAAAAAAAAAAAAAGTCAGAATTGCGAGATGTAAACTCTGAACTAAGAAAAAAAAAAAGTCAGAATTGCGAGATGTAAACTCGAAATTGCGAAAAAAAAGTCAGAATTGCGAGATGTAAACTCGCAATTGCGAAAAAAAAAATTTTAAATTGCGAGATGTAAACTCGAAATTGCGGAAAAAAAAAAGAGTCAGAATTGCGAGATGTAAACTCGCAATTGCGAAAAAAAAAAAAAAAAAAATGTCAATCATAATTGCGAGATAAATAGTTGCAATTACCTTGTTTTATCTTTTTTTCAGTGGCGGAAACGGGCTTCCATAATATGCATATGATTAGAAACATAAGCTGATGAGTAGACCATCCTGAGCTTATTTTTATGTGAGTCTGATGTAGATATATATAATGAATAATAAAGTCTTAGCAATCAGTTTATGATATTTCTAAATCAAAACATAAGTTTTCAAATGGACACGGAAAATAAAATGACTGGAACAGCTGTGCCAAAAATTGTAACGGTGTTCGTCAAGTAAAGATGTGCATCATTCTGGTCATAATGTGAGCCATCTAGTGTTGTTGTGTCATAACGTGCCACATGTCTGGTGTAGAGACAGCGCAAGAGTGCAATACGTACGTGTCGTAGACATTGAGCAGCCAGTTGAGACACATGTCCACACAGAGCGGGACGTTGACCAGGTCTTTGTGCTCCTGCTCCAGTCCATCATACACAGACGTCAGGCAGTTGATGACCTCAGGAACCGTCAGCTGCTGGGAGTTTACCGTCAACTTGTGCTGCTGGAACATGGTCTGAGCCACACTCAGATCCAACAGATCCACTGAGACACAGAGAGAGACAATGTTGGTCTTCACTGAACTCAAAATCATGTGTAAGACTAATTCACCATGGGTCTCTTGAGATATTCCTATGAGGTTTTGTGATGGGGCTTATGAGTAAAATAAAGCCTGTGGTACACATAACGTCATGATACTTGGACGTTTTGTTCTACAACATAAATTGCAAACACCTTATGTACAGTAGTTAACATGTTTTCAAAAATAAACATAACTGCTTCTAAATTTGGTTTGCAGTATGAGTGTGTGTAAATTAAGTTGTATTGTAAAATGTTCAAGTATCAGTTTCATTCATTTTATAAAATGTTAAATTTATATTTACCACAGACTTAGTTTTACTCATATATTGGAAAACCCAATTATAAAAATTGAATGAATAATTAAATAATAATTAAAGTAATTAAAAAGATATTAAAGGGCATATTTACCACAAAGTGACTATGTAGCAATACAGTCATAAACAGTCATATTTTCTTAAATTATTTAAGAGAAATGTCATTTGAGTTCATCAATGAACAGTTTTGAGCAATGTTTTTAAATCACTTGAGGTTTGGATTGACTCGCTGAAATGAACTGAATTTACCAACTGGATTAACCGTTTTTTTGTTTGTTTGTCTTTTGCTACTGAAGTTGCACAGATGCTATTAAAGGGATAGTTCACCCAAAAATTAAAATTAGCCCATGATTTACTCACCCTCAAGGCATCCTAGGTGTATATGACTTTCTTCTTTCAGACGAACACAATCAGAGCTTTATTAAAAAAGTGTCCTGGCTCTTCCAAGCTTTATAATGGCAGTGATATGGGCATTTGTGAAAGAAAAATATCCATATTTAAAACTTTATAAACCATAATCTCTCGGTTCCACTAACTGGCGTACGCGTGTTCACGAGAGAGTGACGTTCTAGCAGATGAAGTAGGACGCACGAGTAGCGTAAGCTCCGATGAGAAGTGACGAACTCGGGAGCACAGAGGAGAGATCAAAATGTGGGATCTGTAAAGAAAGAGGGGACTGGTTTTCCTTTGCTGTAAACAGAACTTGGTTCTCGCGAGACTAGCACATTCTCACCGGAGCTTACGCTACACCTACATCATCCGCTGGATGCCAACTCTTTCATGAACGCGCGTATGACAGTTAGCGGAAGCTAGAGATTACAGTTTATAAAGTTTTAAATAAGGATGTTTTTCTTACAAAAACACATCGACACGCTTCTGAAGGCCTTTATTAACCCCCCGGAGCCATGTAGAGTACTTTTTATGATGGATGGACACACTTTATTGGACTTCAAAATCTCAACACCCATTCACTGCCATTATAAAGCTTGGAACAGCCAGGACATTTTTTAATACAACTCTGATTGTGTTCGTCTGAAAGAAGAAAGTCATATACACCTAGGATGCCTTGAGGGTGAGTAAATCATGGGCTAATTTAAATTTTTGGGTGAACTGTCCCTTTAAATCGGGAAACTCTGGGTTGTGAATCGTTTCACGATAGTGGCCATGTGTGGATGCATCGCTACTGCAGAGGCTGCTCTGTTGTAGCCTATTATTCACAGTTTACACTTTACTTTTACAAGTTACTTTTCACTTTTCACTTTCAAACAACCTCAAACCTCTCTGAAATCCACCGGACTCATCACAGTAGGTGCTCGTATGGATTGATTTTCACGTAGGCCTATTCCCCATGCACTATTTTTAATTGTTGATTAATGTATCAAATGGATGCTTTTGGCCATTAAATGCCTGTGTTTTTGCGGTTAAAGATACTGCCTCACATCCTTTGTGAACAGCACCTGAAGCGCTGGACTGCAGAAATGAGTCCTAAAAACCAGAAATGAGTTTTGCACCATCTTGAAGTCAATGGGTTTTTGGTTAAATGCCTGAAGTAACAATGTTACTTCAGGCATGTTCATGTTTTATCCTACAACATAAAATACATCAGGAAATCAACCTCAGGACTGTTTTACTTGTCTTGAAAAAGGCGACTGCTAACAAGGGTCTAAATGGGACTACACTATTTGTTAGGACATTAAACATCATGCTGAACAGAAAAAAAGAAACGTACACTCACACTCTTACAAATTATTCTAATGCAAAGTTTCAGTGAAGATGCTTTATAAATATAGACTGAAAGAGTTGTTGGAAGTCATGTGACCATGGTGTAGTTCATTTCTAGCCTTTGATTCGTTTTTTACTTCCGGCAATTCTTTTTAGGCTTTAAAAGTTCTGTTCATTTCTCGAGATTGTCTTGATGAACAAAACCTGTAAGAATCATAATACATTAGCCATTATTAGGATAATCATTGCATATATATTGCATTTATTTAATATATGCACAATTCTTTGTGGGCAGAGCTACGGAAATAGAAACTAGATAAGAAATAGAAGCTTCTGACGAAATGTCTTGTTAGTGTTCACAGCCGGTTAAGGCAAACGTACAGATTAACATGGAAGTTTTATTGCTTGTCACTTCATCGTGTCACGCTGTTAGGACACTGTGTCAGTGTCTGAACGATCAACACTATTCATCTTTGATGGAGCGATGGATGCCATATTCCCTGTTTACACTTTTTAATGAGACCAATTAACAACTCAAGAAACAAACACATGCAAATGAAGAGGACGTGAGGCATGGAGGCAGAGGAATGAGGAGATCACGTACACACACGCTCCTAACTCATTCTCTTTGTGCGGTTAATTGGGCCTCTCTGAGTTAATTGAGCCGGTGGAGTGAGGCGATGCAAGCATGCAGCTCTAATCATTTAACACACACACACACACACACACACACACACACACACAAACAGAGACTTACAGCAGAGTGCTTTCTGCAGCCGGCGGATCTTCATAGCCGTCCTGTACGCGGAGAACCGCACGTTGTTGAGGTCAGCTAAAAAAAAAACAGAAGAGAAAGTGCTAGAAAAGTAAACACCAAGGCTGTAAACTGAACTGAACTGCCTTGAACTGAGTCAGAATAGGAATGTTCAATGTGTGAAAAAGATGTTAGATTCACGGATGAATTCCGTTCTTTTAAGTCTGTTATTTTTAATGATTCGTGACATGTGATAACCATAAACAGCACACCATCTGACACAATCTACATTCACAAACTGAACTTGACAACAGAGTTATAAACGGCAGCATTTCATTAAATATTTCACAACAACAAGGACATAAAATGCAAAAAAAAAAGGTCTGTGTTAATGAGTGTGTATACATGTAACAAAGTGTAAAGGTAATATACGGTTAGTGTGTGTGTGTGTGTGTGTGTGAGTGTGTCTGTGTGTGTGTGTGTGTGTGTGTGTGTGTGTGTGTGTGTGTCTGTGTCTG
Organism: Sinocyclocheilus anshuiensis; assembly: GCF_001515605.1. NCBI lineage: Eukaryota > Metazoa > Chordata > Actinopteri > Cypriniformes > Cyprinidae > Sinocyclocheilus > Sinocyclocheilus anshuiensis. The sequence continues at coordinate 139,846 of NW_015554105.1, forward strand.
TGTCTGTGTCTGTGTCTGTGTGTGTGTCTGTGTGTGTCAGTGTGTGTGAGTGAGTGTGTGTGAGTGTGAGTGTGTGGTGACTCTAGAGGTTTCCTGCCTTGCAGAGACAGCAAACACAGACACACACACCGACAGCAGGCCTCTGCGGACGGATGCTGTCCAGTATTTATTCAGCTGTGTATTTTAGTGAGACTTGAGCTGCTCTCAGCGGCCGGTAAGACGTGGATCTCTGTATGTGTGTTTGAGTCACTTACATAGAGAATGATAGAGCTCGGTCATCTTGGGATGGTCCCAGAACGTCGTCTGACTCTGATGACTGCAGAAGACAACAGAGAGGGTCAAACAGTCTGTTGTTATCGTGTGTGTTTGTGAAAGAGATGCGATTTTGGACACAAAAAGGTTTAGGGGTGAATGACTGAGCTGAATGAGAAAGAATGAAGGAAAAATAGCAAACGGACGAGATAAAGGTCTAGAGCAGAAATGGAGGCAGAGCTCATAGAAGCAGGAAGACGTGTCTTAAATCGGTTCTGACTGTGTGTGTATGCACTGGACTCTTTGTGCTATCCATTTCATTTAGTTCGGGACAGATGTGAGCTAACAGATCCATCCAGAAGCTTTTGCTTTTAGCTTGCCAGTGAACATCACACTGCAATCAAAGACAAAAAAAAAAAAAAAAGAAATCCCTTACAATATTGTGCTCAAAATCATACAGCGTGCACTGGGCTTAATAAAACACAAATCCCTTAGTGACTTAAATGAGCTCAATATGGGTATTGGCACCCTGTGGAGGAAAACAACTTTGCGTTTCATAGGAAACTACTACTCATATTTAAGATTAGTGATTTCAACAAACCCCTGAGCTATTACGTCTACTCTTCTAAGTAATCTGGATGGAAATGTCTGCCTGACAGATGATAAAACAGTCCAAATTAGAGCCATATCTAGAGACTAGAATATGATAGGGACTCATAGAATACCATAGGGACTTGGGTCAGTAAGTAACCGCCACACAGATCATCTTAGCAATGTGTTTGCCAGTTTTACAAGAGCAAAAGCAACTCATATTTTCCACAGATATCCTACACATTTGCCACTCAATGCTGACACTTCACTCTCTATCCAGTAACAATCAGTAATAGGGTCATTCCATGTCAACTCAACCAGAGGTCCCCAGCTCAAATGACTGATTTTGTTCATATTTATTCTGGTGAAAGAAATACACAAATGAAGTATACACAATGTATGTTTCACGTTTTTCTCCAAAGTTTGCATTTATGTTAACTCAAGAAGTATTAAAGATATCTTAATGCCTTTTTAGATATTGGATCTTAACAGACTTTCCTTTTGGCATCTTCATTTTTAAGGCCTTATATGGTCTCAGAAAAAAACCTTGAAACATGCTTTTTCACCTTTTTTTTTTTTGAATGGGCACCATTTATTGCATTCAATAATGCAATAAAGATTGCTGACGTCAACAGATTTTACTAACAGACCTCCCAGTCTATGTGTAAAAATATAATGCTGCCATGTTTGCCCTCATTTTTACTCCCCTGTAATTTGGCTCTGAATCTCAGGTGAAAATTGGCATTTTGAACCGCTTCTACAAAACAGTGGATCACTCTGTAAATATACATTCATGACAATTCATATTTTGGCTTTCATTGCTATACATGTTTTTCTTTCTTCAGAATAAATATTGACAAAATCAAAAATTTGAGCCAGGGAAGTTTCTGAAATTTGGTTGATTTGACACAGAATGACCCAATTACATTCTTAGATACAATTTTAGAAAAAATACCTCTGTAGGTATATACAATGCCAGTGAATGGTGACCAAAACTCTGTTTTGATTTAATCAGTATCGATCCTGCTCCTGAAGGTCCACTTTCCAGCACAGTTTAACTCCAACCTGCAGTGGAGTGAGCAGGACTGGAAAAACAGTATGTACGCTATAATGTAATTTCACCATACAACTTGTTGCTGCAAGCTCATGATTCAAGCTTGTCATCTTAGCATCTGAAGCATGAGCAGAGCTAGATGGTGCGAGGAAGTGTAATCAAGCTTGAAATCATGTTTGCCAAAATGACTGCGGATTTCATTTATAAAATTTATAAAATAGGACACATTTTGGTCCGTTCTCAGCACAAAGCCAAAAGGATTTTTACTCCCCTGTAATTTGGCTCTGAATCTCAGGTGAAAATTGGCATTTTGAACCGCTTCTACAAAACAGTGGATCACTCTGTAAATATACATTCATGACAATTCATATTTTGGCTTTCATTGCTATACATGTTTTTCTTTCTTCAGAATAAATATTGACAAAATCAAAAATTTGATCAAAAAATCAATCAAGCTTGAAATCATGTTTGCCAAAATGACTGCGGATTTCATTTATAAAATTTATAAAATAGGACACATTTTGGTCCGTTCTCAGCACAAAGCCAAAAGGGGAAGTCGTGGCCTAATGGTTAGAGAGTCCGACTCGTAACCCAAAGGTTGCGGGTTCGAGTCTCGTACCGGCAGGGATTGTAGGTAGGGGGAGTGAATGTACAGCGCTCTCTCCCACCTTTAATACCACGACTGAGGTGCCCTTGAGCAAGGCACCGAACCCCCAACTGCTCCCCGGGCGCCGCAGCATAAATGGCTGCCCACTGCTCCGTGTGTGTGTTCACGGTGTGTGTGTGTTCACTGCTGTGTGTGTGCACTTCGGATGGGATAAATGCAGAGCACTAATTCCTAGTATGGGTCACCATACTTGGCCACATGTCACGTCCCTTTCACTTTCACTTTTTCAAAACAGATTAGATCGGTTCATAAAATGTGCATTAAACCACTGATATGTTGCCTTTACGTGCTTTTTTGAGCTGCAAAGTTGGTCAACATTCGCTTTCATTGTTCCTTCAGAGCTGAAATATTTCTGAAATAATCTAAAAGTTTGTGTTCTGCAGGAGGAGGAAAGTCACACATCTGGGATGGCATGACAATTTTTATTTTTGCATGAACTATTTCAGAATTAACCACCAAAAATTTCATGCTGAATAATGTCTGGAGTGGATATAATCTTGAGGCCAACACCACATTTCAATTTCATTTCACATTTCACACAGTAATACCAGTAAATTGCTGTAAAATTACCGGAACGACTTTACCGGTAAATACAAAAATGAGCTGTTCAGGCAACGGCGTTCCATCTTTTTACCGGTAAAGCACACATCGGTTCCAAATTACTGGTATATTCTGTGACATCATTAACCAGAAATGACCTCTAAACGTCTGTGCGTCCCGGTGTTGTGTTTGTCAACATGGAGGGGTGTATGCGGTCAGTGTTTCTGAAGATGTTTTCATTTGTGTCAAACGTTCACATTCATGCAGCTGCTTTTGGCCCAGAGACATCCTATTAGACGACTTTTCTTTGACTGTCCTAAACAGCGCGGTGTAAATGCATCAACTGCATCAGCATGCTCTGATTGGCCCAGAGAGGAAGTCTACGCGAGCGTGTTCTGAACTCGTTGTGCTCATACCGGTAATCTTGTGCTGCGTTCACACGGAGCACATTACCATTAATTTACTGGTAATTTTACAACTTCTCATATTTTTTAAAAGGTACGGTTCACACATGATCTCTTAACATTCATTTACAGGTAATTTACCAGTAAAGACTGTATGTGTGAAAGGGGCTTATGTCTAACTGAGTTCCTGTTTAGCAGAGACAGACATGGCAGCTCCTGAGGGATGCTGGGACAGAGGCTGTCAGCAGGTGTTGAGGGAACCTCGTCATCTCATTCATGACTCATTCACATGTTGATGAGAGGTTCTCTCCGCTCCGCTGCTATCGCCGGATGGCTCAAACTGAGCCGCAGACACCTGCAACTTTAAACAGACCCTGATGGACGTTCAGGGCTCAGCTTTACTGACGCATGCAAGGAGCCAGGTGATGGCGGATGATTGTTCTGTCACACAAATTGATTTTCAGCAGGATCAGTGAGGAACGCGGTGTTCAGGGATGTTTGGATGTCTGTGCTCTGGGCCGTAATTGAACTGGTTACTGCAAACAGCTGAAATAAACAACTACAGCAGGACAACAGCGAAGAAGTGTCATCATCTACAAAACCACAGTCAGCTGCCTCACTGTCTACAGCTATATTCTGTTAAGGGTTTGTATCTAAATTCCAGCAAGTGCTGTAGTGAAATGGCTACTTACACTAGCATTCATGGGGTTGCAATGTTTTGTAATGTTTTAGAAAGAAGTCTCTTATCATTAGCAAGGCTGCAATTATTTGATCAAAAAATACATTAAAAACAGAAATATTGTGAAATATTACAATAAAAAAAAAATCAATTTGAATATATAATAAAATGTAATTTATTCCTGCGATCAAAGCTGAATTTTCAGCATCATTACTCCAGTCTTCAGTGTCACATGATCTTCAGAAATCATTCTAATATGCTGATATGCTGATGAACATTTTTTCAGGATTTTTTTGATTAACAAAATGCTCAAATGAGAACAGCATTTATTTAAAATAGAAATCTTTTGAAACATTTTTAATTGTCTTGACTGTCACTTTTGATCAATTTAATACCTAAAAAAAGAAATATTTTTTTTCATAAGAAAACAAAAAACTGACCCTATATTTTTGAAAGGTAGAGTAAATGTTTAAAGCACAAAGAGAGAAAAAATAAAAATAAAATTATATATATACAGTATATATATATAAATATAACCATATAACCACCATTACATCATTTTTGTTTCTATGCATCCTGAGCAGCAGGCAGAGGTTTACAGTACAGGATGTGAGAGGTGTTTCACTGACAGCGCTGAGCTGCTTACAGGATTAGCTGCTGCTCTCTCATCTCAGCACACACACACACACTCTCTCTCTCTCGCTCTCTCTCTCTCTCTC
>NW_015554105.1:144938-146716 GCF_001515605.1 Sinocyclocheilus anshuiensis
GCGCGCACACACACACACACACACACACACTCACTCACTCACTCACTCACTCATGCATGCACACACACTCACTCACACACCTCCCTAGTTTCAAACACACTTCATCCCTTTGATCTCTCCAATGGATGTTTGATTATTTGAGTCAGTGTAAGTACAATATTTGTGTTTGATAGAGAAAGTTTATGTATTTACATGGAGAAGGGTCAGTATCTCAGTCATAATAATAATAATAATATTAACATTCAAACACTACTACTACTAATAATAATATTAATAAAATACAAACAAAAAAACATACAAACACACATCCTATTAATACATCACATAATACTATTATTTGAACAATTAATACTATTATTTGAATCTGTTTTTCTTCTAACAGATAAACAGATAAACAAACAAACAAATAAATAAATGGTTTAGTATAATAATAATAATAATAATAAACATTAATTTAATTTATTTACTTGTTACACAATGTTCCATGCAATAAGCAGAGCAATGTTCCAAAAAAATGGACATGAACAACCAAAATTAACAAAATAATCTAGGTTTAAGGCCACAAACAGTGTGAATGCAAAGAGAGCTGGTTCTTTTTTCACTTTTTGGTCCACTTAAAGATTTATTAAAGGGTTAGTTCTCCCAAAAATGAAAAATCTGTCATTAATTACTCACCCTCATGTCGTTTCAAACCCGTAAGACCTTCGTTCATCTTCAGAACACAAAGATCCCCCAAGTGTAAAAACACCTTGTTAGGGGCAGTTTTGTCACAGTTTTCTTTTCTCTAAAGCTGTTTCACAGGTAAATCAGTCTGTCATGGACAACAAGCTCCCATAGATCACCCTCCACACTGAGCTCTGACTTCAGATGGCTGAGGGCTCTCCCTCACAATTACCAGGGCACTGAGAGCCAGTGACTTTTAATTAGAAAGACCAATATGCTTTGCTAATTCCCGCTGCCTCAGAACAGGAAGATCAATGAGCCGAGAGGACACGTCGTACAGAGAACCAAAGGTTTGTTCTGGAGAACAGCTCTAGATGTAAGAGCACAGAGAGCTTCGAGCAGCCTCGCACAAGGCTTTTGTGCGAATGTAAGAGAGATTCCCTCAGGAAATGAAACGATGAGGAAAGAAAGCATCTCTGCTGTATTCATATATGCATGGCCATATGGGGACTGTCAGAGAGCGATCTACTGGGCATTCGTCACAACACACCTGCTCCCCTGCACACACACGGCTGCTTGTGTCTGTTTCTGCTTTTACAGGCCCCTTTCATCTCCTTTTCTCAACTACAAAACTCCAGGGTTAAAACATAATGCACTGCTGATCCGGATGACATGGAACAATCTGTTCAGCACAATTCAGCATCACAGTTTAGTGACTAATAACTGTAGTAACCATGCATTCAGAACCTGATCTCCACTGAGACCCTGGGGTCCTAGTTCAGGCCAAGAAGTGTTCACTGCTGCTTTCGCACTTGGTCTGATTGGTTTTTATTTTCTGTTTCTTTTTTAGACAGTTTTTTTTCAGCAAGGATGCACTAAATTGATCAAAATTGACAGTAAATTCATTTATAATGTTACAAAGGATTTCTATTTCAGATAAATGTTGGAAATACAAATGAATGTTTGAAATAAACATTGAATCCTGAAAAAAAAAAATAAAAAAAAATAAATATATATATATATATATATATATATTAGGAGTGTAACGGTACACAAATATGACAGTTCGGTACGTACCTCGGTTTTAACGTCACGGTTCGGTATGATTTCGGTAC
>NW_015554105.1:146848-172430 GCF_001515605.1 Sinocyclocheilus anshuiensis
TATATTTTACAATGCAATTTACTTCCAAAAGTTTGTCCAAACTATGTTAATGTCAAAAGTAATTTGCAATGGTGTTCAGTCACCATTTCAGCCAAATTCTGGTGTGGTTCGCTTTTGTGTTTCTAAATCCAGAAAACGGATTTCACACTAACCGAACGAGACGAACGCTGGTGTCAAAACGCCTCAGTTCTGCTCCAACAAGCTCTAAAGTGAAAGCGCCCTTAAAGAGATCAGTCCACATGGAAACAGATGTGTGGCTATGTCTGAGGGAGCACTTACTTGATGTAGTAGGGCACTTTATTCTGGGACACTGCTCTCTGCCAGGGCAACTGCACCGAAGCTGCGGACACATAATTAAAGATTGATTAGAGTGGAGATCAGGGGTCTGATCACGATGCTGTTGGTAAATGAAGCATTAATTAAAAACATCACTCTCATATCAGCGGATTAGCGCGCTTTTAATTTCTCCAGACACTGAAGTATCGTTCCTGAGGTTCACACTGGATATATATATCACACAACTGCACTCTCAGCAGAACTTACTGTATGAAACACTGCTTTCACAGCGCATGCCATGGGATTCAGGATGTTACAACTTCAAAGAACTCAAAAGTTCTGAGTGATGGTCTTAAGTAAAGAGCTTTTCACGTGTCTCATGTCAGCATTACACAATACACTGAACTCTATGGATCGAAGCCTCAAACTGCAGAGTTACTTCTGGCACAAGCATGGATGGGAAAGGAAGGAAGGAAGGTAACAAGGTTCAAAGGAGAAAAGAAAAAACCTTGACCTCATTTGCTGTCAACATTTCGTGAAGGAAAAAGCAAAAAAAAATGACAAAAGTAGGTATGGGGTATGAGAGAATATTTTGTTTCATGCACTGTTATTGTTACATCTTGTTATTTCATTCAACGTAACTGGCACATTTTCATTGCCAATAAAGGAAACATTAAAACTGATAAAATAAAACGAGTGTGTGTGTGTGTGTGTGTGTGTTAATGACTGCTCTTGACAGAGAACACAGTGGACAATTAACCTCTGAATTAGTAAACACAAAAGCAGTGTTAAAGTGTATCTGTGTGTGCTGCGGTGTCTGATTTTCTACACTATCTGACAGTGGCTGCGTCATTTTTCATGGCTGAGAGCTATTGTTTGTCTGCAAATTTAAACTTGTGCCAATTAAAATCTAATTATTTTTGTCCCCTCATTAAGAATGAATCGGCAAACCTCTGTGAATACAACACTGCTTCTATTAACACTCTACACAAGCTGTTATATCTGTGAATATTGTATGAACGTTGAATATTAAAACAAAAGTAGAGTAACAACTGAAAAATGTTGACAAAAAAGAAAAAAGAAAGATGTAAGTAAGATGCAAGTCTCTTAGTAAAGCAACATCAGACATTTGTTCAACAAACTGCATGATTTGAAGTATCATGTCAATTATGTTGATAAGCTTTGCACTTTAATACCCTTGGTTCCAAGTTTGATCAAATCTCTAATCATATACAGCAGTAGTATATGTGTAAGCATATGTATAAGCATCTGAAAAGATGTGTAACCAGCAAAGTGTGAAGTATGTTATGTTTTAAATATGGGCGTGCTTCCCACTTGACTTCTTAACTAGTTCAACCAGCAAGACTTTACTTGTCAACCAACTTCACTAGCTGCTGGTGAACTGTGTTGGTCCACCAACTAGACCAGCTCCAAACTAGCACTAACCATTGGAAATTGATGCTAGTCTAAGCTGGACTTTTCAGGAGGGGTAGTAAAAGTAATCGACTCGCTCTTTAGGCTGCGCTGGAGACCAGTGAAATAAAGCTGACATCATAGTGTGAATTTATTCATGTGTTTTGTACTGTTTTAAAGTGGGTTAGTGACTCACTGGATAAGAAGTGTTGAGAGGAAGGTCCAAAATCCCTGTGTGCTTCCTGTAAGAGCTTCGACCTGTCCTCTACAGCCGCCTGGAGAGAGACAGAGACAGCAAGAGACAGAAAGTTAGGTTGGCTGCTAAATGGAATATGACAATATGAAAAATGCATCCACACAGTCACAGCAGGGCACAAATCTCAGCACATGACAGACAGTGATGAACAGACACACTCAGACATGGTCTTTCTGCACTGAGTGTGCTAAACAGATCCCGAGGAAAACAGATACAGTCTCATCAAAGCTCACACATAAACACACACGCACAAAACATTTGAGAAGCACATGCACTCTTACACACACAGACTGCACTAATGACATTTATTAGAATCATTCCTTAGGAAAAAGAACACAAAAGAGAAGGAAACGAAAAGAAAGAAAACAAATAAACAAAAGAAAGACAGGGCAGGGCAGGAAAGGAAATAAAATGAAAAAGGAAAGGGAAGGGAGGGGAAGGAAAAAGGAAAGGAATGGAAAAAGGAAAGGAAAGAAAGGAAAGGAAAGGAAAGGAAAGGAAAAAGGAAAGGAATGGAAAAAGGAAAGAAAGGAAAGGAAAAAGGAAAGGAAAAAGGAAAGGAAAGGAAAAGAAAGGAAAGGAAAAAGGAAAGGGATGCAAAAGGGAAAGGAAAGGAAAGGAAAGGAAAGGAAAAAGGAAAGGAATGGAAAAAGGAAAGAAAGGAAAGGAAAAAGGAAAGGAGAAAGGAAAGGAAAGGAAAGGAAAGGAAAGGAAAAAGGAAAGGGATGCAAAAGGGAAAGGAAAGAAAGGAAAGGAAAAAGGAAAGGAAAGGAAAGGAAAGGGATGCAAAAGGGAAAGGAAAGAAAGGAAAGGAAAAAGGAAAGGAATGGAAGGAAAGGAAAAAGGAAAGGAAAGGAAAGGAAAGGAAAAAGGAAAGGAATGGAAAAAGGAAAGGAAAGGAAAAAAGAAAGGAAAGGAAAAATGAAAGGAATGGAAAAAGGAAAGGAAATGGGAAATGAAAAAGGAAGGAAATTAAAAAGAAAAGGAATATGCAGAGCACCTGCATGAAAGGAACAAGAAGAGGAAGGTGGAGGACAGCAAAAGGGAACAGAAAAACAACAGGGAAAAGGGAAAAAAGTAATAGGGAATAAAGGAAAAGGGAAAGGCAAATAACAGGAAAGGACCTGCAGTAGTTTCCAGCGCATGTTGAGGTTGTCTAACTGGCGGTTGGTGGTGGAGGACAGCTGGACGTCCAGTGGGGTCAGCTGACCTGCCAGATCATTCACAGCCCGGACATCCTGTTTCAGAGGCGCGATCTCATCACAGAACACCTGAAACACACACACACACACACACAGAAATAAATCACATTACAGCCTTTATCTCTGCATATCGCCCAAACACAAACTTAAACAAATCATCAGCCGGAGCGCTTGGCAATGACTCATACAGTACCATGTGTGAGAGGTGTAACAGCGTCATCGTGGGATAAAACTATAAAAATAGCTTCAGGCAGGAAAATGATTAACTAGAATAATCCTTAAAGGAATAGTTCACACAAAAATGGAAATTCTGTCACTATTTACCCTCCCTTGTGTTCTTCAAAACCCAAAGGATTATATTTCTACTGTGGAATGAGTTAAGGAGGAGATGTTAGACTGGATGTTCACATAGCTCTTGTCCATACACTGGAAATAAAAAATTACCAGAGTCTGTCATACTCCAAACACAACACAATTTTATTATCTTTTAGGGTGCGTTTTTGTCATTTTTGAAGCTTGACAACCACTATTTCCTGGTATTGAAAAGCATCCTAATGAACATCTTATTTTATGCGCCACAGAAGAAAGTAAGTCATACAGGTTTAGAATTAAATGGAGGTGAGTAAATTCAATTCAATTCAATTCAATTCACGTTTATTTGTATAGTGCTTTTCACAATACAAATCAAATTGAAAGTTTCTACATTATATTTAGGAGTAGCTCCTAAATACAGTGAATTTAGGAGTAGCTCCTAAATATGATAAATGATGACAGAATTATATTTTTTAGATGTAATAATGGCAACATTCGTGAATAAGACCAGTTTTAGGCTCACCGTTGCTTTCTCAATGTGATCCTGTAGGGAATCTATGAGAAGGTCTCCCACGGGTTGCCATCCAGCTTTGAGCTCCTCGGCCTGGGCTAGACGCAGGTCCAGTTGGTCCATGGAGCTCTGGAGATCCTGGAGTTTATCTAGTGCTCTGTCCACCTGCTCTTGCCAGGTGCCCGCGTGTCCCATGAGCCTCTCCCAGCGCTCGCCCACCTCTGCAGTCTGCTTACGGATCGCTTTAGCCACCCGCTGGGCCTTCTCCTCTGGGCTCAGCTCTATGAAAAACCACAGACGCAAACTCCATTTAAGTCACGTCTTCACTTCAGTTGACCTCAATTAAGTTCATTTTGGAAGCTTTTGTAATAAAAGGTAAATTCAGCAGGCAACAAGGCATTCTATTATTGGGATGGTTTCTAGTTCTGTGATGTCATGTCTGAGCACAAAAACACACAAACTACGGGCTTTATCACACCTGGCTCACTTTCCCTGGATTTCTTTCAGAACCTGCCATGTTTTCTCCTTTAGTTTGGTTAGTTTATGCATAAAACCATTTCAAAAGATGGCAATTGCATTTGGATCCACATAAAAAATTTCAGACAGTCTAAAATTGTCTGAACAATCTGGTCTCAGCCTGATTGAGTAAAAGTACAGATATCTTACAGCGAAAACGACCATTACAAGTTCCATTCCATTCCATTACAAATTACAAACCACCATTTAAACAGTAAGTGTTTTACTCATACTGCATGTAGGCTCAAAGATGCACTAGTCCTCAACCCCTAAGATAATTTTCAGTGAAAAACAAGAGACTCAGAAAGAGCTTTATTGCCAAGTGTGGTTACACACACACACACAAGGAATTTTTCTTGGTGACAGAAGCTTTCAGTACACAGACAGGTTGACAAGTGACAAGACACAGATAACAAAAAATAAAAATAAGTGTGTAAAAATAAATATGTAAAAACAATACACAATAGACAAGAGACAATAAACAGTATATTGTATGTACAGATGTGCTATAGACAAATTATGCAAGGGAATGTGGGTAGATGTAAGATGTATAAGTCACTAGCATACGTATAATAAATATAAGTACAGATAGTTGGGTATTGCACATTTTTTATTGCACAGTGACGAGAACATTTAACTGTTCATGAGGTAGATGGCCTGAGGGAAGACACTTTTCCTATGTCTGGCTGTTTTGGTGCTCAGTGCTCTGTAGTGCCGGCCAGACGGCAACAGTTCAAAGAGGGAATGTGCTGGATGTGAGGGGTCCAGAATGATTTTACCAGCTCTTTTACTCACTCTGGATGAGTGCAGTTTTTGGAAAGTGGGGAGGGTTGTGCCAGTGATTTGCTCAGCTGTTTGGATTATCCGTTGCAATCTTCTAAGGTCTGATTTGGCAGCTGAGCTGAACCAGACTGTTATAGAAGTGCAGAGGATGGATTCAATGATGGCCGAGCAGAACTGTGTGCGCAGCTCCTGTGACAGGTTGAACTTCCTCATCTGGTGAAGGAAGTACAACTTCTGCTGGGCCTTTTTCACAATGGAATCAATGTGATTGTCCCACTTCAGGTCCTGAGAGATGGTGGTGTCCAGGAACCTGAATGACTCCACTGCAGTCACAGTGCTGTCCATGATGGTGAGTGGGGGGAGTGCAGGGGGGTTCCTCCTGAAGTCCACGATCATCTCCACTGTTTTGAGCGTGTTGAGCTCCAAGTTGTTGAGACTGCACCAGACAGCCAGCTCTTTAACCTCCTGTCTGTAAGCAGACTCGTCACCATCCTGGAGGAGGCCGATGAGTGTGGTGTCGTCTGCAAACTTCAGGAGCTTGACAGAGGTGTCTTTAGAGGTGCAGTCGTTTGTGTAGAGGGAAAAGAGCAGTGGGGAGAGCACACATCCCTGAGGGGCACCAGTGCTGATGATGCGGGTGTTGGATGTGAATTTACCAATTCTCACTAGCTGTTGTCTATCTGCTTTAAGTCCACGAACAGGATCCTTGCATAAGTCCCTGATTTGTCCAGATGTTGCAGGATGTAGTGCAGTCCCATGTTGACTGCATCATCCACAGACCTGTTTGCTTGGTAAGCAAACTGCAGGGGGTACAGCAAGGGTCCTGTGATGTCCTTCAGATAAGCCAACACCAGTCTTTCAAAAGACTTCATAACCACAGACGTTAAAGCAACAGGTCTGTAGTCATTAAGTCCTGTGATTTTGGGTTTCTTTGGGATGGGGATGATGGTGGAGTGTTCGAAGCAGGCAGGGACTTTGCACAGCTCCAGTGATCTGTTGAAGATCTGTGAAAAGATGTGGGCCAGCTGGTCAGCACAGGATTTCAGACAGGCTGATGAAACACCACCTGGGCCTGGTGCTTTTTTCTCTTCTGCTTCCTGAAGACCTGACGCACATCATCTTCACTGATCTGAAATGCAGGAGTGGGGGAGAGGGGGGTTGCTGGAGGTGTTGATGGCTGTGTAGAGAGTCAGGGCGGGTGTGGGGTGTGAGACCGGGAGTTTCAAATCTACAATAAAACTTATTCAGGTCTTCAGCAAGTTGTTAATTCGCCTCAGTGTTGGGGAATGTTGTCTTGTAGTTTGTGATGTCTTTAAGACCTTTCCACACTGAAGCAGGGTCGTTGGCTGAAAACTGGTTTTCCAGCTTTTTAGCGTAGCTCCTCTTAGCTACTCTAATCTCCTTATTCAGTGTGTTTCTGGCCTGATTATACAAGACCCTGTCCCCACTCCTGAAGGCATCCTCTTTGGCCTGACGAAGCTTCCTGAGTTTTGCTGTGAACCATGGTTTGTCGTTATTGTATGTTAAATGAGTCCTGGTAGGAATGCACATATTCTCACAGAAACGTATGATGCTACAGAATCTGTGAGCTCATCCAGATCATTGGCAACAGCTTCAAAAACTCTCCAATCAGTGCAGTTGAAACAGGCTTGTAAAAATTGTGAGGAGAGCAATCACATTTATTTTCTAAAATAAAAAAATAAAACTTCAAAACTGCAATAAATTAAGGTCGACACAATAGCCCCTTAAACGTCTACAAACAAACAACCTTCAAAAAGGTCTCAGCCATGTCCGCCTCTCATATATGAAACACCTGCGATTCACAACTACCTGCCACTGCACTTGCATTTGCGTAAAAGTTGCCTTGTTGACAAGTTTGGGTGATTGAGACATTGTACCTTCAATGCCCTGTAGATGGCAATATCATTTCTTTTGTATCAAAAATAAACTGCTACAGAAGCAGTAAGGTGTCATGCAAAATCTACTGGTGTACACAATACACATACTTATTCAAAAATGTCAAGTAGTGAGTAAAAGTTTCTTCAATTTTTGATACTCAGTAAAACTACAAAGCAGCCAAAAACATACTCATGTACAGTAACTAATTACATTTACTCAAATACTTTATACCTCTGATTTAACGGCCATAATGGATAATTTACCTCAGATTTTGGAAATAAATGAGTTTGCTTTGAATTTAAAGGATACAATAACTTGTGTGTTCCATGACATACTGTATCAGTCGCTTTTGATCATGTTAAAGTGGTGTCATTCATTAATCTGATGTGTATTCATCCATTTGCCGTGAGTGTGAGACAGCAGTGCTCTTGCAAAGAGTCTGCCTACACACTCGTCTGATTGGCTGTAATTTTGATTGATTTCATCGCATCTCATATCCAGACAAACTGCTTGTTGATTGAATCTTATCATATCAGTTAGAAGACAGTATAAAATTGCCACATACTGTCTGGAACACCCTTCGCGTTTGGGATACACCTACTGTAGGATTCCTTAAATGTTGCCGATGGGATGCTTGCTAGGTTTCAGAATAGACTGATACAAACAGTCTCACATTTATCAATACGACCACAACTTGACTTTTCAAGTTTTCCACATTGCAACTGACCGTGTTTAGAGAACATGATCGGTGCACGGTCACCTAAGAAAGTGTTTACTAATGAGTCCACTCAACTAATGAGCTAAATAGAGAAAGGTTTACAGATGACAGGAGGCAGATGTTTGGGCAATTTAGAAAGTGCCTAGGGCATGTCTACAGGCAGGGCTACAGCATTAACAGCTGCTCTTTCATTCAGCTTCCAGGCTTTCTGAGGACGTGAGAAGACACTTTAGCTAACGTCACCGTCACAAATGGCAGGACTGATTTCTTCATTCGGCAAATGCTCACCTCTATCTTTCATCTTTATATTTCTGTTTCAGCCGTGCGAGAATCAATTTACAATTCAAATGCGTTCAAGCGTTTCTGGAAAGGTTTGAAATTCAATTAAGATCCAGGGGTTGAATGGAAATGAAAGTGACGGTGTGGCAGTGGCTTGTTTATGCTTGTTTGATGACGAACACTGGAACCGATTGCTTTGCATTTTAAAACATATAGTTCAATTTGGAAAACATGCAGTTCAATTTGGAAAACATGCATTTGCGTGAACATTAGTGGTGTATGATTTTATCTGGGTAAGCTGCTCCCGCTGTGTGTTTGCGCGGGGCGGCAGAGCGCGTGAGCTGGTTATCGGTTCAGATAGCTGAGCTCTGCACTTTGATCGCAGGGATAAGAGAACATGGAAGCACAAAGATCACTCAAGGACTCAATGGAGGCATGTGAGATTGCTCTAGGTGTTCAAAGTGAGGCATGTGGAGATAGATCAGAAAACACTGCCCTGCTGAACCCAGCTGACTTCAATAGGAAAAAATGTGAAAGTGCAAAGTTGTGGTAAGAATATTAAATAAGCATATAAGCCGAGTCACACTGAATCTGCACCTTCAAAATTCCTTGATTTACTGTCAAGTTCTACATGTTTTCTGCATGTTTATTTCAGGGCTTTTAAATATATTAATTAATATACAATATAAGATTAATATAAATAATATGAATGCAAAAATATAATATAAAATATTTTATTATATAATATTATTAATATTATATCACTACTATATAATAATAATAATAATAATAACAACACAATTAAATAACATAGATTATGGAAGCCCTTTTCCACCACTTAATACAAAAATAAAACAAGGTAATTGTGAATTTTTCTCACATTTCTGACTTTTTTTCTCGCAATTGCGAATTTACATCTCGCTATTCTGACTTCTTTTCTCGGAACTGTGAGATATAAATTGCGTTTTATAAAGTCCAATTCTGTGAAAAAAAAAAGACTATTTTCTTACAATTCCGAGTTTATATCTCACAGTTCTGACTTTATTTCTCAGAATTACATGGTTATATCACACAATTCTGTCTATAACATGCAATTGCGAGTTTATATCTCGCAATTCTGAGAAAAAAGTCATAACTGTGATATAAAAAGTAATTTTTTTAAATTAAATGGGCTTCCATAACAGCTCGCTATGATTTATGATGATTAATCACAAAGGAAAGTGGAAAAACATTAACATCGCCTCATTAACAAAGAAGTGAAAAAATGCTGAATTAAAGCAGCACTATGTAACTTTTGGCGCTCTAGCGGTTAATAAACAGAACTGCACACATCCCGCGGAAGAACATTCCAACCGGAGCTACTTCTCTAAGTTTATGTCTATGGCGATTCACGCAGGTATGTGTTACTCCGCAGCGGTGACGACCTGACCAGGCTACAATAGTCCAAATATAAGTACTTATTATAAGTGTACTGTAGTGATTCGGAATAAGACAAAAACAAGGTTTGGAAGATGAATTCATGATGTACTCGCTCATTATATACATTTAGCAAATTTTGAACAGAAAAAGTTACATAGTGCTGCTTTAACTGTACCTTATTTCGTCTAAAATTGCACTTTTTGTCATAGCCCAGTCTGTTTAAATATTTAGCCTAATTTGATAATGTTGTCAGACACAACATCTTTGTGTTGCACAGAGTTAGGAAAGTCAAATCTAAATCTCTAATACAGGTTACAGCACACCTCTCCTCAAGCGGCCACATGATTTGAGATGTCCTTCATGTCTGTAGCTCAGGACGTAACAGTTCAGGACGAGTTACACAGAAAAGTAAAAAAAAAAGAGTTTAATGTTTGTTTCAATCACTAAGCCTCAGTACAGGCAGCAGTAATAGTTCTGCTTGCCTTAGTGAACACTTTCAGCTCTAGATGACTTTGGTGTTTTCTGAAAGACAGAAAACACTGAGCTTCAGGACTCTGAAAAGTGGAAATATCCAGCAGTCTCTGATCTGCCAATTAACCCGGTTTCACTGGGCATTCGCACACTCCTCCTAAACGCCTGCGCATGCCTACGCACATACACACACTTCACAAGCAGCTCTCTTTCTATCTGATAAGTGATGTCTGACGTTCGTCCTAAATTAGCTTTTCAAGCGGGTCCCAGCGGAAGTGTCCAGAGAGCCGTGGAACTTTCCAGACATCAGATACTGCAGTTAAGAGTGTGTTGACAGGAGGTGTCCGACTTATCAGAGAGTCACTTACATCAAAGAGCATCCCTCAGAGAGTGTCAAAATAAACTCCGCTGGTCTGGATGATGTGTGTGTGTGTGTATAATGTTCTCATACTGGTCTTAAGTTTCTGCAGAGGGGTTTTTAAGTGCAGAATGTTTACTGTAAAGGTTTCTCTCTCCTTGCTTCATAAAGCATGTGACTTGACAAGACTTACGCATTTCTTCCCTTTCCTCTCTACTTTTATTTTCATTAAACATATGGGAGGATGGTAGGATGAAGAAATAATAAGCTCTCACCGGTTTTGGGTTGTAGGTTCTTGCGTGGCTCTTCGGGTCCTTCGATCGGCTGGTCGGCCAGAAACATGCGTGCCTGATCCAATGTGCTGAGAACTAAATGCTCACGCTCCTTAAGCTCCGCCCTCAGAGCCTGAAAACACAATCAGTTAACATCACATCACATCCTGTCAATCAGTCATTAACAGAGCTTAATTAAAGAAATCAGCAGAAATAAGAAAAAAAATGGGTGGGGAAAAACAATTATCGTTAAGAAAACAGTCGACCAATTAACAGAGAGAAATAAAAAGATAAATAGATGGATGGACTAGATAGAGAAACTGACAAATAAAAAAACAGAAATGGATGGATGGATGGATAGATAGACCGACAGACAGACAGAGAGAGATACAGATGGATGGACGGACGGACGGATGGATAGAATTAACAACAGTTTTGCCAGACTACTTTTGGATTTCTTTTCATGAATTTCATTCTTTTAATCAGACACAGTCCGTCATTTTCTGACAGTATGCGTTCATTGTTTATGTAAGCCAGCACTCCATCCAAGAGTGTGTGTGTGCTTGTGTGTGAGCAGGAGATCAGTGAGAGCAAAATGAAAAACAAAGAGATCAAGAAAAGGTGAGAATGAGGGCAGTGAAGGACTGATAGGGTGCACATATAAAACGGACATTGAAGTGCAATTGCAAACACAATCTCCGAGGTCAAACGAGGCATTTCCGCAGGGTCACACGCAAATTAGCCAAACTAATAGCCGTTCTCTAACTCTTACAAAACTAATTCCTGCCTTCAGGCAGCACAGGACTTCTGCACAGTCAGACACACACACACACACAATTAAATGAACAGCCAAATCTCAGCGGAGAGGAAAACTGGATTACCATTCCTCTGATAGTTGGGCCCCTCAGGCTCGACTGGAGAGCAGGGTCACGGCACCCTCCACACTTCTGAAACGGTCGTTAAACAGAGCCGGAGGAAGTGATAAGCCTTTTAATTACATCCTGCTACAGTAAACCTAGCGAGCACCAGCCGCACATTAGAGGCCCGTGATGAGGACAGAGAGGAAGAGGAGCGGTCCATTAAACAGCATTACGGAGATGTTAAGGACCGATATTAAAAAAATCATGAAGATTAGAGTAAGATGAAGAAAGAGACACATATAAGGTCAAAGAAGAACCTCATATATGAGCGTGTGTGTGTGTGTGCAGCTCGCTGGATGATACACGGCAATGGATAGACTGCACTGCTTTACTACTCTGAAGACTACTGGGATAAGGATGTAAACTAGTGAATATCACCTACATTTTTGTGTGTTTTAGCTATGGCAGTGGTCCTAACAGCATTAAATATCCAATATACACATAGCTGTGATTGCACAGCAATTGGATTGCTTATTAGGGTCTGTTTATACTACAACAACTGTACTCAAATTAGAAAACACATTTAAAGGTGGGGTAAGCGATTTTTCAAAAACGCTTTAGAAAACTGATTCGGGCCGAATAGCAAAAGATACATTTTTAAGGGCCGAATCGCAAAACAAACTTGTAGCCAATCAGCAATAAGGGGCGTGTCTACTCGTGATGTGGAGGAGAGAGCTTTCAGTGCATAGGACGGACATTAGCTGAGCCGAGCGACAGAAAGATAGAGATGGCGGATAAAAAACAAAAGAGGAAAACGTCTGCGGAACAAAAGTAGGCTTAAGGCAATAAGGCAAGAAGTAGGACCCATGTAAATATGGGATCAGCTTTCCAGCGCTGGAGAGAACTCAAGGAGCGGAAGGCCTGCGATCGGACGCCGAGGTTGCTTTGTTTCTTCTCGATAGGCGAGTAACACCGTGTCTGCACCGCAACAGCTAAAGTCTGTCTAGTACACTGGACGCGACAAAGCGGACCGTTGAAAATCATTTGAAATTTGTGTCAATACGTCATGAATAGAATGCAGAAGTTTTCTGTCGGGGATTTGTCGTGTCGTGTCGTGCCGCATCCAGTGTAGACCATAGATATGTATATATATATCCATGGTGTAGACCGCATCACTGATTATAATGAGTTCTATAGTATTTTGTCGCGCTGCGCCACTCGCGTCCGGTGTAGACACGGTGTAACATTGGTTTTGCTTTGTTTCACAGAACTAATCATTGCCTGGGTTGCGTACGTATGTATGGGGCGGAGTAATCAAAATAGGGGCATGTTTGTTTTGGTGATTTCAAATGTCAACACTGGTTACCAGAAATCGCTTACCCCACCTTTAAAACAATTCCTATTCACACGGATCCACTGAAACTACTAAAAGTGCAGTATTATGCATGCCAGGCCAGTAGATGGCGATGACTGAACACATAATACGCATGTGCACGACGTCAATCATTTTCACAAATTCGCTTTTTTGTAGTGTACATAGAGACGATTATGGTATAGTTCTCAAAAACTTGCACTTTAAAACCCAATTTCAAAAACACTGTTGTCATGTAAATTAATGGCCAAAATGCAAAAAGGTTTTCTGTTTTTTGCTGAAAACGGTGTTGTGTAAACACCCTTTTAATCTGACAAATTGTGACTCACCTCAACAACTGTACACATCTCTGCTTTGCAACAGTCCTTAAGTTCTTCCTCATCCTGAGTAGTTTGGGATAAACCACGCTTTGCTTTTTACTAATGTTTGCTTTTTTCTTCTTCTTCTTTTGACTTGACCACTGATAGTCACAAAAATAAATACCATGGTTTAAACTGTATAACCTTAACCAGCCTAAATATACAGTTTCATTAAAGGCTTAGTTCACCCAAAAATGGAAATTCTGTCATTCTCACCTTCATGTCATTTCCATAAGACTTGGGTTCAGCTTCGAAACACAAGTGAAGATTTTTTTAATGAAACCTAATGAAAGATATTTCTGTCCCTCCACTGAAAGTCCATTGACGCATTAAAAAGTTAATAAAAACATTGTAAAAGTAATCCATATGAATCCAGCAGATTCACATAAACACTGATGGCGTATAAACAGTGATCAACATGCATATATTAACAGAAGGTCAACTGTACTTGCTTGACATGCAGGAGCCAGTGAGGTCGGTTCTTGCACATTAAGGATGTTTGAGCTTCCATATAGCATATTTGATGTGATCTATGCATATACATTTTTATTACGTCTAAAGTATTTCTGTTTATCATAAAGAGGGTGTAGTAATGTTTTGCCCATGTGCCACTGCATTTGGTTTAATCACTTTCAACTCATTCAAAAATAAGAAAACGAGAACTTTTCAGATTAAGAAAAAGTTAATAACATTTTTTAAAAAGATAATCCGATGGATGCGGTTGATTTTCCAACCATCATATATATGGTCTTGCCTCCATCTTAGCTCTATCAATCACAAAATAAAAGTCCTCTTCCAACTAAATAATCTTATTTATAATAAAATATGACATCAAATAAAGCACACAATTGATATATTCACAAATATATGCTAAATAGCTCCAACAAAGTGATAGTGTGTCTTCAGAAGACTAAACGGCTCGATTCATATGGATTACGTTTATGATGTCTTCATGAACTTTTTTAAAGTTTGAAAGTTTTGGACTTTCATTAAAGGAACAGAACTATTTCAGGTTTCATGAAAAATGTCTCCGTTTGGGTTTTGAAGATGAATGGAATTCTTATGGGTTTGGAACGACATGAGGGTGAATAATCATGACCATTTTTATTTTGGGGTGAACTATCCCTTTAAGATGCCTCTTGTAGCTGAAACATGCTTTAGTAAACAACCTTCACCATCAGTGGCAAAAATCAGATATCTCTTCCATCTCTCTCTTTCACGAAGATGATTACTGTTTCCACTTTTAAAGCCAAAAAGCAGCAAACTATCATAAGTGCTCTCCCTGAGCTCTTAAAACACTTCTGACAGACACAAACAGCCAAACACAAAAGCATGCACATTCACAGTCCTAAATGGCACATAATGAATAACCTCTGTGCCTGGAGTGAAAGGCCATTGAAAACCATGAAATGGCAAACCGCTCCACACATCCGGAACACCTTTAAAAGACTCCCAAACAAGCACTCTAATGGCTCAGCTCCAGCCAAAACACCCTCGAGGCTAGTTTTTGGGGAGGATGGATGTGGAGAGACTGTACTGTCTGTCAGCTGTAGCAGCCTTTTGCCCTTGACAGCCTGAAGCTCAGGTCGAAGATGCTGGAGTGGTGCCAAAGTGCCACTTATAGCAACGCACAGCAACAATAATTACCTCCGCGCTGCTTTCATCAGTTCAGAATGATGTCACTCTCACGTTTTAATTGAACTGAACAGACATCGTGTATAAGTCAGACTGGTGCAGGTTCAGGACAGTTAGGCATCCGTGGCATGCTGTTGATTACAGCAGAAAAGAACTGTGTAACTTGTTTCGAGGAAAACAAACAGAAAATGTGTCTTTACAGTAAAGCACATACAGTGGACGTCTAAGATTGAAGACTGAAAAGCTTGCAGTTTTGTTAAAGCATTTAAATGAAATCATTTGTGCAAAAATATGTTATTTGAAGTTATTTTCAGGTGGAACTACATTTCAAGTCTTGTGAGAAGTTCATATAAATTCATACTGGAAGTTTTACACTGTGAATTATTTCATGCATGAATTATTAAATCACAAAGTAATATTTTTAATGTTTGTTTTTACTTTTAAACAAGTGAAAAATCATGTCAATAACTTTTTTTTTTCAATATATTTGATTTTGAGGGAGTTACTTATCTAGCCACTGCAGTGGAAACCATGCAACAATGGTATAAAAAGTGATTCAATAGAACTCATTGTTTGGTCTGAAAAAAAAAATGGTTTTAAAACATTTACTAAGTGCAAATGGTATGAATACACATAAGAAGGCTTAAGAAGTCTGTCTGACGTTTTTCATCCAAATTAACCTCTTTATCAGACACCTAGGCTATTATGCATGGGTTTCTATCTAAGTACTGTACTTCTGAATGGGCTGAGGCTGGGATTTAGCTGGTTTGAAGTTGAAGTATTTGATGATCGTATACTATGTGCAGAAAGCATTCACTCAATATCCCTATCTCATTTTTGACAGATGTGGCTTTTTCTTTGGAAGTCTTGGAGCATTAAATAACAACAATAGAAAGGACATTTGAAAAACATCACATTCTATGTCTCGAAACTCAATTTATTAATTTAAAAATGGCCAACTTTTATTTAAAACAATCATTATCATACTTGAGCACAAATACACACACACACACACACACACACACGAACGCAATCATGCACACACTTCCCTGTCCTCGTTTATGCCTCTGACCTATGACCTAATAAATAAATATAGACTGTAAGCATTGAAATAAACGATCAAATCTGAAGACTATTTAATATTGCTGTTTAATAAAACTGTTCAAGTGTAAATTATATCATAATTTTGATAAAACATTCAAAATAAGGCTGAATATATATATAGGCCCAATAGTGGACAGATATATTTTCTGTCAAAGAAAGAAAATGTACAAGAAAAATATTGTTAAAATCTGGATAAAAGTATTTCTGACATCCTATTTATTTGTTGTGGATTTAACACTTAACTCCTCTTCCCGTCACCTTTTTGAATATATGATGCAATATCTCAAAACAAAAAATAGACACAAAGACAATATTTAAATGGAATTGTAGACAGCACTTTGGGGGTTCAACACCTGGTGGTTGGGACATGGTGCTACAACCTAAATGGTTCAAAATGGTTTCCAAACATCTGTCCACTGTAGTGGACACCATGCGTGAAAGGGTTAAGCAATTTTGTTGTTCTTTTTTGCACAAAGCAGAAAGCGTTTAGCGCTGCAGCAAAAATAAATAAAAGCCCACAGATGAGTATTAGGTGTGTGACACTTTTTCTGTATATTATTGGTCTTGTGCTGCCAGAGAGAATGATGAGAAATAATTTTTCTATACAAGCAAGTCACTTTATGGTGTCCTTGCACATATCATGATAACAATGTTTCTGGGTTTACTTGCTTCACAAACTATTTTCCTGTTTGACTCTGTAAAGCTGCTTTGACACAACCAGTACTGTATAAAGCGCTATACAAATAAAGGTGACTTGACTTGACATGGACATGACACATACAGATATAGACTACACTATATAAAAAAAATGAAAAATACCATTGATGTTACAGGTTCTCCACGACACCACAGATACCACAGAGTGTTTGGGGTCTGTGATTTTTAAATGTTTTTATTATTACTACAATTTAAAATACTTATTTTTCAATGTTAATATATTTTCATGTAATTTATTTCTGTGATCAGAGCTGTATTTTCAGCATCATTACTCCAGTCTTCAGTGTCACATGATCTTCAGAAATCATTCTAATATGCTGATTTGCTGCTCAAGAAACATTTCAGTTTTTTTTTTTTTTTTAATCTGATTAATGAAATGTTCAAAAGAACAGCATTTATTTGAAACTGAATTTTTTTTGCAGCATTATAAATGCAGAAACTGTACAGACAACATTAGCAGCCATTTCAGATTAGATGAGCTATTCTATAACATTAATCTCATGATAACACTTTTAATGGGGACCAATTCTCATTAACTATTAACTATGACTTTTTCCTCAATAAACTCCTAATTTGCTGCTTATTAATAGTTATTAAGGTAGTTGTAGGATTAAGGGATCTAAAATATGCTCATGCAGAATAAGACATTAATATGTGCTTTATAAGAACTAATATGCTAGTAGCAAATATGCAGCAAATATGCATGCTAATAAGCAAGTAGTTAATAGTGAGAATTGGTCCCTAAACTAAAGTGTTACCACTATGTGAATTTGAACATTTATTCTAGCTATAGTTAAATACATTTTCTGTGATAGCAAACAGCACAGCTGAAATTGAGTTGAACCTGGAACACTCTTTGGAAGAATGGATAAAGACGACACTCCTTTATGACCGAGGACTAAATGTCTAGGCCTCGGCGGCTTTATTCAGTCTCGTATTCAACTCTTCGAGGATTCACAACCCAAATGATCAGAATAAATCACACAGACGTCACCGTTATTGAACAGAGCTGAGTCCGGCAGAGTAACAGCAATCAGTGCAAAGACAGTTTCCAGCTTTTTAAGGTCATTATTTCTTTTCTGGGTGCCTGGACTAAAAAAAAAAACCTTACAGTGATGAGATTAATGCAGCATGATAGTGCTCACATAAGAAAAATTAGAAACTATGTGCATATACATTTCAGTCTGTTCTTCACATTAAACTCTTTTATAGCTTCAGAGGATTTATGGACTAGTTTTATGATACATTTACAGTGCTTTTCTGTCCTTTCTGACCACTGTATGGAAAAGAGCAGTGCGGACATCTGGCTACATTTCTTTTATGTCCCATGGAAAAACATACAAGTTTTAAATGATATATGGTCAAATGATGACAATTTTCCTTTTTGTTTGAACTATCCTATTGAAATGATGATAAATATAGTGTCTGATATTACATAAATCATTTGTCCTTGTAACGGTCAGAAGCTTTATCAGCATTACACCTTTATCAGTAAAACTGAGAATACCACACACTTTCCCACTCTCAGGACTTTACAGCAGCAATAAAGAAGGCTCTTCTATTGGATAAGTAGATGTATGATTAATAAACACTATTACTGAGACATAAGGATACTGTCCTCAAGTACTCTTTACACTTTATCGCCAATAATCAAATGAACGCTGTGTGGAAAAATGACATACATGAATATGCTAATAGACACCCGCCACACGCAGAGACACACTCAATATCCATGAACTGTGTTGTACACCAGCTGAGAGGATAACTGTTAAGGGATAATTCTCTAACAGACACATTTTGAAGTATATTTATTTAATAGGTAATTTTACAAAACGGGTGCTATCTGTGACCATCGTGTGTGTGTGTGTGTGTGTGTGTGTGTATACACAAACACTGTACATAGTCACACATTGGTTTGAGGACCAATTTTCACTATTATGACATTTGCTTTAAAATCATAATTTGCTGCTTATTAATAGTTAGTAAGGTAGTTGTGTTAAGTTTAGGTATGGGGTCAGATTAAGGGATCTAAAATAAGGTCATGCAGAATAAGGCATTAATATGTGCTTTATAAGCACTAATAAACAGCCAATATGCTTGTGATGCTAATAAGCAGCTAGTTAATAGTGAGAATATGTCCCTAAACTAAAGTGTTACATAAATATAAAGATTTTAGATGAAAAAAAAAATAGATAAGTAAATAAATAATTATATATTTAAATACATTTGTGTCCCGAGAGAAGTATGCCAACCCTGTTATCATTTTGGTAATGCAGGATAAAAAATAAATAAAAAACAAATAATAATATAAAATAAAAATGCAATATATTAACCTAATCAGTTTTTGAGGAAATGAAACTCTTCAAGAATGCTTCCGTTTTTTAATCACGTTATCTGATATTTTTTGGTTTCTCATAAAGAGATGAGCTGAATGTCAACCGTGTTACCATGATTTTGTTTCATAAACAACTGATACTTGAAAACTTCAGATTATCTTTCTATTAAGCTCCTTGTAGTTTCAAGCCTTAAATGTCATATTAAACTGTGAAAGTGTCAACCCTGTTACTGTCAACCTTGTTACCTTTTTAAAGGCATAATTGTATCCCAGTATATTATGCTTATTTATATATTAAATAAAATATATTCATTTAGCTTGAGATGGTACAATGCAATTAACGCTTATATACATTATTTCATTGAATATTAAAAGTAAAAAAAAAACATGTATTTTAAAAATCACCGTTTCCATTTCATTTAATGGCCTCATTACACTCAATTAATCTTGGAATAAAGGTCACTCTGCGTCTCTTTAACTGGCTCATTGTCTTTATCAGTGGAAGTTTTCAGACAGACAAGTCTCTCAGACCTCACACAAATTATTCATTTTCACTTCCATCTCGAGTTCTGGGGCGCTCTATCCTGGTTGCCCGGTTGGCACGGCACACTAATCAGCCGTGACGTGTTCAAAAGGCTTGGCGTTTTATACCCACGCTGCTAAAGCTCTTACCAGGGCAGCCAGCTCAAAGACAATCTATTATAAGAGCCCAAGAAAAATATGAGGTGGCGAGAGAGAGAGAGAGAACGTCCAAATGGGGGGCAATCTTTCTCTTGGCTCCAGAGAATCATTAGTCAAACTGTCTGAGAAAGAGAGAAAGATAGATCGAGAGCATAACCAAACTGTCACACCTTCCCATAATCCCTGCAGTGGTTTTGTCTGGTATTGTAGGTATTCCTGCATCATACAGCAGAAAGAAACCAGAAAAACATGTCTGTACTGATCGAAAGCTTCAAACAGAAATCTCCTTAAACAGCTCTTAATTATGAGATGCATCTCTGTATGTAAACATTTCAAGACATCATATGTGATCTCGGGTCAGTCAAACACTGATTTAAAACGATTTCAGGGAAAGGTGAGAGTGTAAACGCTCTGATTGTTCAGCTCAGGCCTGCTATAAGCTTGATTACTGTCATTATCTCACAGACAGTTAATGACACATGTGGGTCATTTGTTATTTCAGTGACACTGTACACTGTACGACACATGATCAGAATATAACGGCCCAATATGATCATTTAGCTGAGCAGCATAAACACTACAATATTCCCAGCAGGAGAATCTGATGAGACAATGAAAGGCTGGAGAACGGAGAGGGGAAAAATGTGTTGAAGATGATAGGATGGAAAGGAGAGTCAAGAGAGACAAAATGAGACGGGATGAGACCAGAGAAGACGCAGGTGAGACAATATGACTGTAGAGGAGAGAGAGGAAACAGGACAATAAAGAGGAAAAGAGACAAGATGAGACAGGCCAAGATGTCTTTGCACACACACACACACACACACACATATATATATATATATATATATTAGTCTGGTGGGTAAACTATAAAATGTACGAGCCAATGGTGATTCTATTGCCAATGTGTGTGTAGAGGGTTGATACATATGTTTGTTTATCCACTGCTTTAATGTCTTCATGCTTTACACACAACATTCGAGTATTTACAACAATTCCCCTTTTAATTGTGTTTCCTCAGCTGATAAGGCTGAGTGTTTCAAGGTACATAATGAGACGAGACGAGATGACACAGCCTGAGAAGAACGAGATGAGAGAGGAGAAGAGACAATGAGAAGAGGGATATATGAGAGAGAACGCTACAACACTGATATGACGGAGTTGCGATGAGAAGAGAGGGACGGGACAGTATGAGCTGAATTCGAGACAGTAGCTGCGATGAGGGTAGACAGCGATGAGACTGGCTCTCACCGTGCAGTGGGTCTGCTGCTGCAGCACTGTGAGCACGTCTCCTCCGATGGGCATCTGTTTGTTCAGTTCCTCATCCTTCACACAGATCCAGCAGCTCAGTTCCTCCAGGACTGACAGAAGACGGTTCCAGCGCTCAGCACTGGCCTCCAGATGAGCCCTGCACACACAATTACACATGCATTCAAAAAAATCGTACAAATCTTGGCACTAATGAAGATGTTACATTTAGAATGCATCAGGATTCTCCCACAAACACGTGGTTGAACACAACAGTTCCAACAGTCTTTCTCTGAACAGAATGAGTGCAACAGGTGAAACTTGTTGTGTGTGTGTGTGTGTGTGTGTGCGTGCGTGCGTGCGTGTGCACAAGGGTTAACAGTGCAAGCATTTTACTCACATATGTGATTAAAAATATATGTGCGAGAACTGTAACATGCAATTAGGGGGATCTGTGTGAATAAAAAAAACATTATACAATGTAATGTCATAAAAGCCTTAAATATCTTACATGGTGTAACAAACGTCTTGATCATTTTAAGAGGTGTTAAATTTGGCGAAGGAAAAACGGGATTCTCCATACAACCTAATGTGATTATTAAACTTCAAAAGGCTATGATTTCATGAGATAAATATAAGCGCTGCACATTTCATAGTAAAAACCCGGCACTGTTGTGCATTCTCCAAGCTCACGCTTTCAGAGCAGTTCACATTTTAGCCAACAGATTGCTTATGATCTACAGTTGATGTATTATGACATTGTTTACTTTATGGTGTTTATATTGTAAAATGTTGTAGATGGTTGTAAAAGTGCATATTTGATCTCCCTCATCTGTTTCAATGAGCAGCCAGCATTAGTAAAGCACAGACATTTCAAAATAAGAGTCCCAATATATTTATAATTACACAGATATATGTATAACTGTAATAAACAGACCATGCCAATATAGTTTATACAATTTAAAGTAGGCCTATAAATAATTACATAATTATTAAATACAGTTTGAAGCAGAAATATATATAACTAAGTACTTTTTGTATTCTAATAAA
Organism: Sinocyclocheilus anshuiensis; assembly: GCF_001515605.1. Classification (NCBI taxonomy): domain Eukaryota; kingdom Metazoa; phylum Chordata; class Actinopteri; order Cypriniformes; family Cyprinidae; genus Sinocyclocheilus; species Sinocyclocheilus anshuiensis. The sequence goes on from NW_015554105.1 coordinate 168,895, forward strand.
TTAAATCATTTTACTTGTAAATGTCTCCTTGTGTCCTTTTATTAAAGGGAAACACATTATACATTTTAATTGCACCCCTAAAGTTTTTTTAATGCACTCATTTTTTTAACTTAGAAAAAAGAAGTGTCAAGCCCTGGTGTGTGTGTGTAAATGGATGTATCAGCAAGACTTGTAATTACACGTGTTCACTAATTAGTGCCTAATTAGATTAGAACACAATTACACTGTTTTCCTCTCTCTCACACACAGTCACACTCTCTTGTTGGTCCATTTTACCATTTTAAATGGTACACACACACACACACACACACTCAGATCGACAATAGAATTGAAACACGGCTCCATCTGTCCTTACGAGTGGCTCTTACCATTAATGTGTGAGCACTTGAACTTGAGGTTTATGTGTGTGTGTGTGTGACTGACCGTATATTGGCTGATTTGGCCTTCAGGTCGTTCCAGCGCTGGTTCATGTCATCCAGTCTCTGTTGGAGGAAAACTGCTTCCTCTGAGCTCCCCAGAGCCTTCACCATCTTCATCTTATTCCCGTCCACACTCCTGAAGACATCATTATGTGCCTCAATCTCCGCCTGGATGTCCTACACACAGAGAAAGAGAGAGAGAGAGAGAGAGAGAGAGACTGCTTTAATTGCACTGTTGCCACCTTCATTATGTGGATTCATTATAAGGAAAGATAAATAAATCAACAAAGACAAACAGAGACGTTTCCACACCTCCGCTGAGGAAAGCACACAATTAAAGCTGTCAGTCTGATACTGAACCTCTCCACACACACACACACACACACACACACACACACACACACACAGCAACTGAACTGATGATTAATCTCACTACATGTGAAAGCACTCATGAAGCACACAATCTAGTCATTTATACCTCTGACAGCATCCAACATAATTATTAGTTATGAAAATCTCATTTTTTTATATATATAATTTGTTTAAAGTTTCTGTAAAGCTTTAGTTATTTTTATGATGAATATATATATTTTTAAGTCACTATTTTCAGTTTAGTTTTAGTTTTATGGTGGCTACATTATTATGTTTTTTTAAGGTTTATTTAGTTTCAGTAGATTATTGCTTTCGGTTTTCATTCCTTATATAACACAGCACCACAATTTATATCATACCTATCACACCTATGATGAAAACACAATTTATCACAACCTGCATCATGTTTAACACCAAATTGTAATATCAAACTGCCTTCAAAGTTTACTAGTGAAATGCACAACACCACAGCACACTGCAGGATTTTCTGTCAGGATTTTCTATCTAATGTCACTCTGGATATTTATAATACATCAACATCGTGTGGTTCCTGTGTGCTTCTTTCTGACAGAATACACTGACAGACTATTTTATTTATGCATTTATTTATTTAAAAAAATGTCCATTTCTTTGGAAATACATGCTAATAAAGCTGGTTTGAATTGGAATTTGACAGATTGAGACATGTAGAGGACAGTAGGAGGAGGTTTGGGTCTTTTCCAGTTCATTAGCAAAGTGCTCTCTGCTACTTCACAAACTCTCTCTCTCTTCTTGTTTAAAATTAAAAGACCTGCATTGTGCAGGTTTTAGCTTAAAGTAGGCACCTAAATAATTACATAATTATTAAATACAGTTTGAAGCAGAAATATATATAACTAAGTACTTTTTGTATTCTAATAAATTAAATCATTTTACTTGTAAATGTCTCCTTGTGTCCTTTTATTAAAGGGAAACACATTATACATTTTAATTGCACCCCTAAAGTTTTTTTAATGCACTCATTTTTTTAACTTAGAAAAAAGAAGTGTCAAGCCCTGGTGTGTGTGTGTAAATGGATGTATCAGCAAGACTTGTAATTACACGTGTTCACTAATTAGTGCCTAATTAGATTAGAACACAATTACACTGTTTTCCTCTCTCTCACACACAGTCACACTCTCTTGTTGGTCCATTTTACCATTTTAAATGGTACACACACACACACACACACACTCAGATCGACAATAGAATTGAAACACGGCTCCATCTGTCCTTACGAGTGGCTCTTACCATTAATGTGTGAGCACTTGAACTTGAGGTTTATGTGTGTGTGTGTGTGACTGACCGTATATTGGCTGATTTGGCCTTCAGGTCGTTCCAGCGCTGGTTCATGTCATCCAGTCTCTGTTGGAGGAAAACTGCTTCCTCTGAGCTCCCCAGAGCCTTCACCATCTTCATCTTATTCCCGTCCACACTCCTGAAGACATCATTATGTGCCTCAATCTCCGCCTGGATGTCCTACACACAGAGAAAGAGAGAGAGAGAGAGAGAGAGAGAGACTGCTTTAATTGCACTGTTGCCACCTTCATTATGTGGATTCATTATAAGGAAAGATAAATAAATCAACAAAGACAAACAGAGACGTTTCCACACCTCCGCTGAGGAAAGCACACAATTAAAGCTGTCAGTCTGATACTGAACCTCTCCACACACACACACACACACACACACACACACACACACACACAGCAACTGAACTGATGATTAATCTCACTACATGTGAAAGCACTCATGAAGCACACAATCTAGTCATTTATACCTCTGACAGCATCCAACATAATTATTAGTTATGAAAATCTCATTTTTTTATATATATAATTTGTTTAAAGTTTCTGTAAAGCTTTAGTTATTTTTATGATGAATATATATATTTTTAAGTCACTATTTTCAGTTTAGTTTTAGTTTTATGGTGGCTACATTATTATGTTTTTTTAAGGTTTATTTAGTTTCAGTAGATTATTGCTTTCGGTTTTCATTCCTTATATAACACAGCACCACAATTTATATCATACCTATCACACCTATGATGAAAACACAATTTATCACAACCTGCATCATGTTTAACACCAAATTGTAATATCAAACTGCCTTCAAAGTTTACTAGTGAAATGCACAACACCACAGCACACTGCAGGATTTTCTGTCAGGATTTTCTATCTAATGTCACTCTGGATATTTATAATACATCAACATCGTGTGGTTCCTGTGTGCTTCTTTCTGACAGAATACACTGACAGACTATTTTATTTATGCATTTATTTATTTAAAAAAATGTCCATTTCTTTGGAAATACATGCTAATAAAGCTGGTTTGAATTGGAATTTGACAGATTGAGACATGTAGAGGACAGTAGGAGGAGGTTTGGGTCTTTTCCAGTTCATTAGCAAAGTGCTCTCTGCTACTTCACAAACTCTCTCTCTCTCTGTGTCAGCCCTTTAAACAATATACACCAGAATACCAATGAATATACACAACAGCACTAACTGTATGCTGTTGAAACACGCATCAGAAAGCATAGAGATTAAATAAAGTATTATGCAAATATTACATTGAAGGCCCCAATAGAATTCACTGAGAAAGACACAAGAACTGACTACTTGCACTGTCTGACGGACACAAAGTGAGCAACAGTTCTTGTGGACAGGGCCGTTTCTAGCCAATTTGACGCCCTAGGCGAAATCCCTATTGCCCCCCCCCCCCCCCCAA
>NW_015554105.1:172871-173317 GCF_001515605.1 Sinocyclocheilus anshuiensis
CTGATTTTGTGCACTTTATTTACTGTTCCAATATTTTAAATTGGCCTTTGAACTTAGCTTTCTTGCATGGCAAAAAAAAGCGTTACCTTGCCAAAGCACTGACAGAGCCCACTGATCTAATGGCGTTGTTGAGCGCTCCAAATGCAAACTTAGCATGCAACAATCAGGCAGCAATTGACAGCACTCTGATCTAGTGGCATACTGGCATCGTTAGATTGACAATACTGTAGCCCCAGGGCCGTTTCTAGGCATAGGCGAGTAAAAGTGCTAAAAGTGCCAGCAGGGGCGATTCTATGATTTACATTTTAGGGGGGCTCAGCCCCCAATGAGGGTAATAATAATAAAAAAATATATATATATATAAATACATTTTTTTTTTGACTAATAGGGATGGTTTACTAAACTTATTGCAGTATTCCACTGTATTGCTTAGATAGGTATAACAT
>NW_015554105.1:174459-181998 GCF_001515605.1 Sinocyclocheilus anshuiensis
CATGGTTAATTTGTGGTTACCATGGTTTAACAATAGTAACCATTGTCTTTGGATTTATAGTAAAATCATCGTTAATTTTCGTAAGGGTTGTGTTGTTGTCTGTCCTAGCTCCCCCTAAACCCAGGGGCGATTCTATGATTTTCATTTTAGGGGGGCTCAGCCCCCAATGAGGGTAATAATAAAAAATAAATATATATATATAAATACATTTTTTTTTTGACTAATAGGGATGGTTTACTAAACTTATTGCAGTATTCCACTGTATTGCTTAGATAGGTATAACATTTTAGTACTGAATAAGCCTTCCTGATCTCACACACACACCTGTTTATTGTAGTTACAAACACAACATTTTACTGTTTGCTTTTCTAGTACAACCCTCTTTCTTTAGCTCAAGTATGCAAACCTCTTTGCACATGCACTGTAATATGTATTATATTGAAAGTTACATTTTCAAATGAAAATGGCAACATGATCGTTTCATAAAATATGCGGTTTCATTTTTGCTGGAGGAAACAACTGTACTGTGATGAGGAAACGCATCTTTTGTAAACTGTATTTATGACAAAGAACTGCACAGTTGCAGATATTATAACAATCTATCAATAAACACACACCTTGCCCTCTGGCTCTGTTTTTCGCTCTGCGCTGCCGCGGTCAGCTTATTGAAGAACGCGCTGAAAGACGGGGAGGAGCCGAAGTCTGCCGCTGTATTCATATGAAATTTAAAGGGGACTAAGGCGATCACAAATTAATGTACAGTTTATGGAGCTGATCGCAAAATTTTTAGGGGGGCTGAGTAGTCATCAAAAATGGCCTAGCAACGCCCATGAGTGCCAGTACGTGCGCTCATTGGCGCCCCTTCAGCTGGTGGCGCCCTAGGCGACCGCCTAGCTCGCCTATGCCTAGAAACGGCCCTGCTTGTGGATACAGAATATCTCAAAGAACAAAACTGTCAGTGAACAAAACAAAACAACAAAAAACTAACTTAAAAAAATGTCTGAAACAACAAAACAAAACAAAAAACAACGTCTGAAACAACAAAACTGTCAGTGAACAAAACTAAACGACAAAAAAACAACAAAAAAAACGTCTGAAACAACAAAACTGTCAGTGAACAAAACTAAACAAAACAAAAAAAATGAATGTCTCAAATAAAATAAATAAATAAACAAAAAAAAAAAATAAATAAATGTTTAAAAAAGTCTCTAAACAAAACAAATGTCTAAACAAAATTAAATGTCCCAAACAACATAAACAGTCAGTGAAAAAAAAACAAAAAACTTGGACCTCACAAACGTTTGAAAATGCAGTCACTAAATCTTCCTCAAAAGATTTTGCCTTGTACGAGGTAAATAGGACACTTTTTTTTTTCAGGTGAACAGGTGCATCCAATCCCACAATATACAGTCAGCCGATCAGATCTGAGCTTGCCATTTTGTGTGGTTATTGTAATTTACAACTGCAATTTGCATCAAACTGTCGGTGGACAAACTTTCGCTGATCAACTGGTGTGCTGTCTAACATTGAGATTATAGTTTAGGTAATGTGTGTATGTGTTAAAAACAACAACAAAAAAAGTGATTACCTCGTTGACATGACACATGCACACACAGAACCACTAGACTGACCCCTTCAGCATGCAGCATGTGTCTGCGCTCTAGAAGTCTCATTTCTGCTCTTCATCTGTTACGGTTCTTAATGAAATATTTAACTGTGATCAATTCAACCACGAGCCCCCCACACACACTAAAACTCCCTCATCTGGCAGTCTGACCTATTAAACGAGGAAATAAAAAAGCTTTTCTCGTTAATAAAGTTAAATAATTGCTTCTCGATCATAAAGACTCCCCAGAGCTGTCGTTCTGCATGCTCTAATTTAACCCAGACCTACCCACAAACCCAAGAGAGAGAGAGAGACAGAGAGACACACAGGGTAAAAGAAAAAAACCTGACATTTTCATGTTTGACCTTTTCTTTGTTTGTTGACGGATGCATCCTCATCGACTAACACACACACACACTCTTTCTCTCACTCACACATACACACTCTCTCTCTCTGTCACACACACACACACACGCGTCACAAAAACACACACACACACACAGTCTCTCTCTCACACACACGCACACTCTCACACACACACTCTCTCGCTCTCTCTCTCTCTCTCGCGCTCTCTCTCACAAACACTCTCTCTCTCTCTGTCTCACAAACACACACACTCTCTCTCTCGCTCTCTCTCTCTCTCTCGCGCTCTCTCTCACAAACACTCTCTCTCTCTCTGTCTCACAAACACACACACTCTCTCTCTCGCTCTCTCTCTCTCTCTCGCGCTCTCTCTCACAAACACTCTCTCTCTCTCTGTCTCACAAACACACACACTCTCTCTCTCGCTCTCTCTCTCTCTCTCGCGCTCTCTCTCACAAACACTCTCTCTCTCTCTGTCTCACAAACACACACACTCTCTCTCTCGCTCTCTCTCTCTCTCTCGCGCTCTCTCTCACAAACACTCTCTCTCTCTCTGTCTCACAAACACACACACTCTCTCTCTCGCTCTCTCTCTCTCTCTCGCGCTCTCTCTCACAAACACTCTCTCTCTCTCTGTCTCACAAACACACACACTCTCTCTCTCGCTCTCTCTCTCTCTCTCGCGCTCTCTCTCACAAACACTCTCTCTCTCTCTGTCTCACAAACACACACACTCTCTCTCTCGCTCTCTCTCTCTCTCTCGCGCTCTCTCTCACAAACACTCTCTCTCTCTCTGTCTCACAAACACACACACTCTCTCTCTCGCTCTCTCTCTCTCTCTCGCGCTCTCTCTCACAAACACTCTCTCTCTCTCTGTCTCACAAACACACACACTCTCTCTCTCGCTCTCTCTCTCTCTCTCGCGCTCTCTCTCACAAACACTCTCTCTCTCTCTGTCTCACAAACACACACACTCTCTCTCTCGCTCTCTCTCTCTCTCTCGCGCTCTCTCTCACAAACACTCTCTCTCTCTCTGTCTCACAAACACACACACTCTCTCTCTCGCTCTCTCTCTCTCTCTCGCGCTCTCTCTCACAAACACTCTCTCTCTCTCTGTCTCACAAACACACACACTCTCTCTCTCGCTCTCTCTCTCTCTCTCGCGCTCTCTCTCACAAACACTCTCTCTCTCTCTGTCTCACAAACACACACACTCTCTCTCTCGCTCTCTCTCTCTCTCTCGCGCTCTCTCTCACAAACACTCTCTCTCTCTCTGTCTCACAAACACACACACTCTCTCTCTCGCTCTCTCTCTCTCTCTCGCGCTCTCTCTCACAAACACTCTCTCTCTCTCTGTCTCACAAACACACACACTCTCTCTCTCGCTCTCTCTCTCTCTCTCGCGCTCTCTCTCACAAACACTCTCTCTCTCTCTGTCTCACAAACACACACACTCTCTCTCTCGCTCTCTCTCTCTCTCTCGCGCTCTCTCTCACAAACACTCTCTCTCTCTCTGTCTCACAAACACACACACTCTCTCTCTCGCTCTCTCTCTCTCTCTCGCGCTCTCTCTCACAAACACTCTCTCTCTCTCTGTCTCACAAACACACACACTCTCTCTCTCGCTCTCTCTCTCTCTCTCGCGCTCTCTCTCACAAACACTCTCTCTCTCTCTGTCTCACAAACACACACACTCTCTCTCTCGCTCTCTCTCTCTCTCTCGCGCTCTCTCTCACAAACACTCTCTCTCTCTCTGTCTCACAAACACACACACTCTCTCTCTCGCTCTCTCTCTCTCTCTCGCGCTCTCTCTCACAAACACTCTCTCTCTCTCTGTCTCACAAACACACACACTCTCTCTCTCGCTCTCTCTCTCTCTCTCGCGCTCTCTCTCACAAACACTCTCTCTCTCTCTGTCTCACAAACACACACACTCTCTCTCTCGCTCTCTCTCTCTCTCTCGCGCTCTCTCTCACAAACACTCTCTCTCTCTCTGTCTCACAAACACACACACTCTCTCTCTCGCTCTCTCTCTCTCTCTCGCGCTCTCTCTCACAAACACTCTCTCTCTCTCTGTCTCACAAACACACACACTCTCTCTCTCGCTCTCTCTCTCTCTCTCGCGCTCTCTCTCACAAACACTCTCTCTCTCTCTGTCTCACAAACACACACACTCTCTCTCTCGCTCTCTCTCTCTCTCTCGCGCTCTCTCTCACAAACACTCTCTCTCTCTCTGTCTCACAAACACACACACTCTCTCTCTCGCTCTCTCTCTCTCTCTCGCGCTCTCTCTCACAAACACTCTCTCTCTCTCTGTCTCACAAACACACACACTCTCTCTCTCGCTCTCTCTCTCTCTCTCGCGCTCTCTCTCACAAACACTCTCTCTCTCTCTGTCTCACAAACACACACACTCTCTCTCTCGCTCTCTCTCTCTCTCTCGCGCTCTCTCTCACAAACACTCTCTCTCTCTCTGTCTCACAAACACACACACTCTCTCTCTCGCTCTCTCTCTCTCTCTCGCGCTCTCTCTCACAAACACTCTCTCTCTCTCTGTCTCACAAACACACACACTCTCTCTCTCGCTCTCTCTCTCTCTCTCGCGCTCTCTCTCACAAACACTCTCTCTCTCTCTGTCTCACAAACACACACACTCTCTCTCTCGCTCTCTCTCTCTCTCTCGCGCTCTCTCTCACAAACACTCTCTCTCTCTCTGTCTCACAAACACACACACTCTCTCTCTCGCTCTCTCTCTCTCTCTCGCGCTCTCTCTCACAAACACTCTCTCTCTCTCTGTCTCACAAACACACACACTCTCTCTCTCGCTCTCTCTCTCTCTCTCGCGCTCTCTCTCACAAACACTCTCTCTCTCTCTGTCTCACAAACACACACACTCTCTCTCTCGCTCTCTCTCTCTCTCTCGCGCTCTCTCTCACAAACACTCTCTCTCTCTCTGTCTCACAAACACACACACTCTCTCTCTCGCTCTCTCTCTCTCTCTCGCGCTCTCTCTCACAAACACTCTCTCTCTCTCTCACACACACTCTCTCTCTCTCTCTCTCGCTCTCTCTCACAAACACACACACTCTCTCTCTCTCTCTCTCACACACACACACACACACACACAGGTGGGAGATGCTCTTCAAACTGAGAGCGCTCTGAAAGCCTCTCTTTTCTGGAAGCAGTTATTGCACAGATAGCAGACACTTTTATCCAAAGTGACTAACAGGAGACTCACTGTTGTACCGGCCCTCCAGCGACCTGAGCTTAAGTGACTTGATCGAGGACAAAATTGGTATAATCCACAGATCAGCCTTTATGGGACTTTCTTTACAGGTCAGGAAATGGAATTTTTTTTTTATAAAAAAATGATTTTGTGATAAACAGATCATTGTGTCACTCGCAGCAATTTATACCAGATGAAACTGTCTAGCTCGTTCAGTGAACTGTCCCGATCACAAACATGTTGTTTTATAATGCTTTAGTGGTTTGAGGAGAAGATTTTTCCATGTGTCGGAAAAACAAACCTTACAGCATCCATAAACCTGTGATGCGGAAGTTCCCAGGCAAATTTCCAATTTTCTCCAGAGTAGATGTCTGATTTGAAGAGTTTGAATATTTTACATCAGTGAGGATCAAACATTTTTACAATTTAGATTTTTACATTAAGATCATCTATAGGAATGCATAATATATTTGTACTATATTAGTTATACACGCACACACATACAGTTGTGGACAAAATTTTACATACACTTTGCAATATCTGCAAAATGTTAATTATTTTACCAAAATATACATATTAATTCATCAGTATCAGTCAATACTGGTGGAGATCAAATACATTTTAACATCAGATTTAAAAGTCGTAACGTTATAATTTTTGCCTTATTGTTATCAAATAGAATTTTGGTAACACTTCATTTTACAGTGTCCTTGTTACATGTTTCATCCACTTACTATATTAATAACAGTTCATTACACAAGCAACTAATCCTAAACCTAAAGTACCGGTGTAATTTAAGTATCAATTTAAGTATTTTCTATTTTGTTTTCATTTTAAACGCAATTACATTTTTAGTCATTTTGTTGTTTCTCATTTTTATTTGATTTTTTCCCCATATGTCTATATAGTTTTTATTACGTTTAAGTTGATTTCGTTTTAGTTATTTTAGTTCTTCAACTTTAATTGAAAATGAGAAGTGTTGCCTTGACAACTAGCTGAAATAATAATCGGTATTAAATTTTATTTCATTTAATGTTTGTTTTATTTCAAGTACATAAATGTTTTTATTTATGGTTTTATTTCATTTTTGTTAACGATAATAACCCTGGTAATTGCATGCAATTAATTAATATTACTCAGTACTTCTTTGTGTAATTGCAAGGACAACTTTAAACAAGGAATTTTAATGGTTCATCCCTAAACAATCTGGTGAGCAGTGGTTTCCAGTCGCATTCGGCACTTGTGTAACTTTGGGACTCGGTCGCCACAGCACCCCGATCCATTCCTCCGCGAGCGAATCTGAAAATACCTCCTCAAACTTCTTCAGCAACTCCTGCAAGCTGAAGTTCAGACCAATCATCATGATCTCGGTCTACCGCGACCACGCTACATTCCAGAACGCCAACGACGGACAGAAATCTGGCAACGGATCAGTCTCCTCTGGGGGTCCGCACAGCACAGCTTATCACACGCAGGAACATCATCTGTGGAAGAGCACACACACATCACGGCTTCAGCGTCTGGCAGCGTGGAGCTCTGTGCCGGAGCTCTGCCACTTTGTGCTAAGAGCCGCATGCTCCAGTGTTCGATGGGTCTTGCCCAGTGCTCAGGATCTTCTGTAGTGTAAAGTCGAGGCCTGGATGTTGGATGTAGACTGAAGATAGTTAGGGATTCAACCAAATATCCAACTGTTGGCTCAGTGATCTGGAGATGATTTAGCTGCTTTACTCATTCTCACAAACCACACACACACGGCTCTTTCTCTGTAGTACAGACACACACAGAAAGCGTCTTGTTCCTCCAGGTTCCTGTGACCCTCGGGCAATCGTTCGTACTCAGTTACCCATATCAAAGAGCCTCTGTGTGGTTCGCTCTGACGGGCAGAGCAGGAGAGCAGCACAGCTGTCTGATTCACTCTCTCGTAGAAAATACGCACTCAGAGTAAGCAAGCCAAGAAGAACGGTGAAGGTCTGATCTTGAGGAGAACATCTCCAAATCTAGGCATATAGAAAGGGCAGAAGCAGGTGAGCTGTGAACGTGAAGGTGTTCATCTTTGCTCGAACCCAAAGCTCCACTTTGATCTTCACATGTTCCATCAGCGCTTGAAGAACATGCATCCAGATGGAGGTTTCTTTCTTTCTGATCTCCACAGGCAGCTTGAAGTTTTCCAGAACTTCCACAAGTTTTCCTAAAACTCTCTGACTGGCCACCTTTCCTCTGTCTGTGGTCTTCTCTGACTGCTGGCTCCCAGAGCTGACTTTTCCTGCTCTCTCTCTCTCCTGTCTTTCCCTCCAGTGGCAGCTGTTTATTATTTTATTCAGCATCCTCTGTTTCCCCTCCTCTT
>NW_015554105.1:182024-194059 GCF_001515605.1 Sinocyclocheilus anshuiensis
CTCCATCCCACACACACCCACTTCCTGTAGGGCCCCACCATGAAAGAGAGCGAGCCGAAAATGAAAAAGAAGAATGTTCGACAAGAAGGTGAAGGCGGGAAAGACAAAGTTTTATATTGCAACAAGTTCAGCATCTGTGAATATGTGAAGCTCTCAGAGAGAGAGACTCTCATGACATGTTGTAGATATTGCAGCAAGCACTCTAAAATAGATCATCCAGATGAACAGACGTCTGCTATCAGTGAAGCACTCTCCTCTCAGATGTCTTTGGTTCATCAGTAAGTTTTGACTGAAACAAGTCTATGACTCACTCAAATACTCCAACACCAAATGTTCAATCGTTCTCTCGTGTTTCAGTCTCTTTTTTATTATTGGTGACCAATATCTCACTTTAGATTCACTTCAGATATCACCACCTATTCCTTTCTCTGCAGCGCTCGGAGTTAAACAGCATTGTTCAGAGAGTGTGTGAGTGTGAGCTACGCTTGCTTTGAAATTCATAACGCACATATGGGCTCTTTCTTGGCTTGTCTAAAAACATAAAGTCAACGTGTCAGGGGCCATGTGGTCTGAACTTACTCACACACGCGCAGCCTACAGCAGCCAGGAGCAAAGACAGAAGACAATTCTGAATATTCATAAGCGAACCCCTTTGAAGTGCCTTTACTTCATTAGCACATTTACATAATGAATATCCAGCGAGGCACGTTTGATGTGCGCAAAGTCGCATGTGTGTGAGTGCAAACAAACCCTGCTGGATTACAATCAAATCAGGATATGAATATGTGTAACACATAATAGCTCATGAGTTCATACAGGAGAATGTTTGTTTACGCAAACAAAAGTAATGCAGATGATTACAACGACTGAGAATCAGGCTGCAGTTGAAATAAACACAACTGGAAACAGCAATGCTCACAACTCACACCTCTGGGTGGAGAATAATACTAAAGCGGCTGAAAGGGGAATGGCTGAAATCAGAGGGTGATGGGCGAATGGAAACATGAGGGAAACGTTTCACAGCTCTGGGAATTATGGGAAGAGAGTCACTGGGAGAACTGATAACGCAAAGTTTGAGCCGAGAAGTGTGGTTTGGCTCACAGAAACTCAAACCATGTTTCAACATGGCTACTGTTCATGAACGCTTTAACTTTATTAGGAGGGCATGTCTACATGCACATTTGCACTGCATCACAAACACACACACCTAGACTTGTGCCGGTATTCGGTAATGCGATATATCACGGTAATGAATATGCACGATATTGTTATCGTGGGCTCTTCTAAATACCGTGAATAATTATATATTACAAGTTATTCAGAATTTTGAATGCATTTTAAGAATACTTTTCCCATAAACTGGTCAAAATGCACAACACCGCTGTATGCTGCGTGAAAGACGCCTGCACACTTATGTAAATAAGCGCGGACGAGAAGCACATGGCGGAACATGTGAGAGACGCTCTGGATGAAAGCGCACTTTCACTCTCTGACAGCAGATGGTGCTAAACTGCAGAAATAATACTACTAATAATAATAATAATAATAATCATTCATTTAAATGCAGCCGTTACCCCGTCAACATGAAAATTTGATACCGGCATATCCCTACACCCACCCATACACACACCCACACACCCACACACACTCACTCTCTCACACACACACTCACACACTCTCACACTCACACACACACTCACACTCACACTCACACTCACACTCACACTCACACTCACACTCACACTCACACTCACACTCACACTCACACTCACACACACACTCACACACACCACTCACTCACTCACTCAAACACTCACTCGCACACTCACTCGCACACGCACTCGCACACGCACTCGCACACGCACTCGCACACTCACTCGCACACTCGCACACTCGCACACTCACACACTCACACACTCTAAAAAATGCTGGGTTGTTTCAAGCCAACTTTGGGTCAAATATGGACTAACCCAACCATTGGGTTAAATGTTTACATTCAATTTTTAACCCAAAAGTTGGGTTAGTCCAAATTTGACCCAAAGTTGGGTTGAAATAACCCAGCATTTTTTAGTGTGCACTCACACACACACACACACACACACACACACACACACTTTGATCTTGTGAGCTGTGATGGAGCAGATTTCTGTGCAGGTACTTCTAACAAACATCTGAGTCTAGTCCACATCTGCACCTCACTGATAATGGTGTGTGTGTGTAACTTGTGGACATATGTCTCTAAATGTTAGCTAAATCTGACAACACCTCTGTGTAAGGATATCAGGAAGTGCTCATATGGGAAACCTCTATGGGAGGGCACGACTGCTTTGCACTTTGAAGGAGTTACACACAACAGCTGCCAATACAATCACCTGAATAAACTGACTGACTCAGTGATTGATTTGAGCAATTAATTCTACTCTCAGTGAACAAATTTATATTGTATTTACACAGGAAGCCATCAATGACATCATCAACCGTAAAATAAAAAAATAATTAACTTTTTATTGAAATTTTATCAGAAATCCACTGGTTTGAAAACTGAATTTGGATTATTTTTATTTATTTGTCCTGTTCTATTAAGTGTTTTTGCAGGGCTGGGTTGACAATAGTGATTCATCTATTTGAATTGATTTTCATTTTGATGAACTGACATTGATTCTTAAATTTCAAAGTCAGGTTTTTGTGCTGTTTTGAATAAAACTTCGCTAAACATTATTTGTAGCACGCCTACCATCCAATAATGACAATGCTATTTTAATATGAAACAAATCCTCCGCTTTCAAATTCAAGAAATTCAAACAATAAATGCCATTTTGATGCTATTTAATGTGGCGTGACAGATCAAGTTAAATCACTGAATTGTAATAGTTTGGATCCTGTTACAGTAAATGTACCGACTGACTATATAAACTATAGTTTACAGCTTTAGTTGAGAGATTCCGTCAGAATAACTGAAATGTACTATATCTGATATATATTTAAATGAATCAATATCGAGATCAGAATCGAATCAAGAGTTTTTTATGACTTACACAAATATTTATAACAAATATAGTGTGTGCTGACATCATTGCAATATTTGTATATTCAATTGTGATTGGTCTGTCATTTATTGCATGTATTATGTGGCACACACACACACACAAAAAAACACACATTATGTGTTGATTCTCATCCACAGATCTCAGAAAACGGTCATGTAGTGTTGTGTGTCGTGACAATGACAGCTCTGACTAATTCATTTAGCAGAACCACAATCCATAACCTAAACAAACCTAAAACATAAACGCTGTTCTTGCAGCAGCCTGATATTTCCTTCTAGAATCTAGTAAATTTGATTTTTTTTTCCCACTGGTGTGTGACTAAACTATATGAACCAAACACATGACTTCATCAGCAATACGCAGCAGATGGTGGCATATGCTCAACACAATCTATCAGTTCCCTGTCTGTAAGAGTCTAGAGCTGCTGATGTTTGTGATCGAAACGACACTTTCAGAGGTTCTGTCCTCAATATATATTTGGATACAATAATCCAAAGAATTCACACAGACCAAAAAGAACTTCAGAAGACCTTCTTTCTAAATATATCTCTAGCAGAAATACAGTATATGCGCATGTTTCATACAGGTGATTCATCAGTTAGATATGTTTAATATATGAATCCATCTCAAACCATGTTTAATCTGTGTTAAAACATTCAGCACATGTCCTGGAATAAAGATCTCAACAACTCTTCAAGTGCATTTAGTTATATGTGTGTTGTGGATAGTGGTCGACCGATATTGGTTTTTTGACAGCCGATGCCGATATCTTGGGAAGCAGGGTGGCCAATGGCCGATATAAAGCAGATATAATTGTATTTATTTTAATTAATATTTAAGAAATTTGAAATGATTTGAAAATGGATTAAAAAATAATTTTATAAAATAAACAAAATACTTATACTTTAGATGACAAAGTATTTTCTACAAATAAATAAATGTTTTTTTTATTATTTTATAATTAAAAAGGAAGTAAACCGTAACCAACAGAGCACTCAGTAATCTGGGAAGTTTGTGTGCATTAATCATATTTTTTCAAATAAAGCCAATCTAACACTCATTTTACATACAGCACACAGTGAAAATGACATGAATATGACAGTGGGCAAATGCATAAAGCGCAGCATAATTTGAAATCACGAATTTATGTTTAAAGCATTCAATTTGCACGGACCGAAAGTCACGCAGAGAACACGCGATCATGCAGGTCACATGCACAATTCACAAGATCTTCACAAGAAGTTTGCAAGGTTTGTGAAATTAAATTTTCATTAGCCATTCAAAGATTTGTTTAAATTATGTAAATGAGTATTTGCTGAATGCTGATGGCAAACGAGAAAGTATTATAATGTTTGCCTTTCTATTACTAATAGTATAAATCAATCATTATAATACTTTGTGTATACATTTTAATTCCTTTGTTTAACAGTTTTATCGGATTATTAGACAGACTTCTATCTGTATTAGACAGAACTGAACGATGACAGCGAACAAGGAGAATGTGAGCACTGTGTGCTCAGGCGCTGCCGCACTAAGCGCCGTCAAAATAAGAACGCATCGGCCAAACAGAAAAACTTATCGGCCAAGGCCGATATTTGAAAAATGCCAAATATCGGCCGATTTATCGGCCTTGGCGATATATCGGTCGACCACTAGTTGTGGATTTTTGTTATTGAGTGTGATGATGATGATGATAATAATGTATTAAAATAATGTAACATCATAATGTATAATAATAGTAATAAAATAAAAATATATGATTAAATACAATACAAAAATACAATAAATAAAAATACACACATCTTTAATGTTTTTGTTTATGTGCTACAGATCTAAAATATAGTCAGCATTATCGTTTGAATGTTGAATGCTCCTAAACTCTGCATATTTTAGCCTCTATTATTTCTCTCTGTGTTTTCTGTTCTATCATTATTCCACAGCAGTGCTTCTCAAACATTTTAGACCACAACCACCTTTGATCCAAATAATCATTAACAATCATGTTCCTTTTATCAACACTGAGGAAAGCTGACATCTGAGCGCAGCTTTAAGCCCTGTGTGAGCAGCATAATGCAATATGTTGGTGTAGTAATGTACAGATTAATATCAATGTTCCTGGAGTCAATCAAATCATGGCTGTAAGACCCTCATCAGTCCCCTGACAGATCTGTGAGGGACCCTACATGAGCAGCATCTAAAACACACTGCATTTATAATAGTAAAGATTACAAGGTAACTGCATGTGTTAGTATTCCGATTCCGGTGCATCAATAATACATATATTGTGGTACTTGGGGCAGTGTAGTCTATTTCACAACGTCTCTCGTCTGTCTAGAAGCGCTTGAACTGCTGTCAGAACGGCTGCATTATAGATGTGCTCAAAACTGAGAGCTGAATGCAGCGTTCCAGTGAGCCAGAAAGCATATTCAGCATTGAGACGTCTACTTTGAGCAAATAGAATAAAATCTCACCCTTTTCAGATCACACACACCCAAAACTCTATTAAAGGAATAGTTCACCTAAAAATGACAATTCCCTGAAAATCTGCTCACCCTCAGTCCGTCCAAGATGAGTTTGTTTCTTCATCAGATTTGGAGAAATGTAGCACTGCATCACTTGCTCAGCAATGGATCCTCTGCAGTGAATGGATGCCGTCAGAATGAGAGCCCAACATGCAGCTTTTCACTTCACAAGACATTAATTGATGGACTGGAGTGGTGTGGATTACTTGTGGAATAGTGGTGTGGGTGGAATATTGTGATGTTTTTATCAGCTGTTTGGACTCTCATTCTGAAAAAATATATAAAAAAAAAATATATACACTTGAATCACCTGTATATATTGTATATTTTCTACGGTGTCTATTAATTATCTGCATTGTGTACCATCGGAGGATATTCTGCTATAGCTGAAGAACCGCTGCTATAGAGTCATCAAGGATGACAAATAAAACTCATAATAAAAAGAGTAACTTGAAGAACCGTTACACCACACACACACACGTATTTCAGATCAGATTTTCAGTAATGTGTTTCTCTGGCGGCTCTCTTTCAGTAGGTCTGATGATTTCTGTCTATCGTCCGGCCATCGCAGCGTTGCATTCCTCAGTAATAGCTCACTCCTCCCTGCAGCACACGCTTATCAGACCAGTGTGATTTCCTCCTGCTCCACCAACAGCTCAATCCACATACACATGTGTGTGTGTGTGTGTGCAGGTATGCGCGTGTGTGTGCGTGCGTGCGTGCGTGTGTGAGACAATGATGTGAGACAATGATACATTAATGCTAGACCAACTGGTTAAAAAAAATAAAATAAAATAAAAAATTATATATATATATATATATACATATATACAGTGGGTACGGAAAGTATTCAGACCCTATACATATAAATCATGTTATTGTACTATAAAACAAATGAACATATTCATATCCATTAAATATGGATCTCCAAATTTAATGTAGGAATAATAATTGTAGTAATTATGCCATATAATATGGAACAAAATAAAGAACACTGAAATGATTAAAAAACAAAAAAAATGTTGCCAAAATAAAATTCAAACATTAAATCACTAGGTACACTATACTGTTCAAAGGTTTGGGGCCTGTAAGTTTGTTTATTTACAAATTTTTTAAAATAAATTAATAATTGTATTCAGCAAGGACAAATTAAATTGATCAAATCTGACACTAAAGTCATTTATCATGTTACAAACGATTTCAAATTCAAATAAAACGCTGTTCTTTTGGAAGTTTCGATTCATCAAATTTATCAGCATATTAGAATGATTTCTGAAGGATCATGTGACACTGAAGACTGGTTATTTAAATTGTAATAATATTTCTGTCACGGTGCGTAGGAGGGAAACGAGGAGACGAGGAGATGACGTTCAAAACTTGACTTTTAATAAACAAATCAAATGAAAAGGAACACTAACATAGGGAGCGCAGGAGACACACATGGAATGACGTTTAAGACTCGACAAGAAAACATGAGGCAGACTACACATTTATACTAAACTAAACGAGGGACAGACAGGTGCGGGAAATTAACTAATAATGAGACAACGAGAACAGGAAACCAAACCAAATATGGGCATAAGGAAACACGAGGGAGAACTAGAACTTGGGGAACAAAACACAAGAGACAGGAACACAGGCCTGACAATTTCACAATTTTACTCTTTTTACTGTATTTCTCTTCAGATAAATGCCTTGGTAAATGCCTTGGTGAGCAGAAGAGACTTTTCAAAACCAAATCTTTTGAACAGTAAAAACTAAACTAACAATCAAATTGAACATAAAACATTCAGAACTAAAATAACCATGTTGATTTTGACACAACAATGACTTATAATAACTGACACTGCAGACTTGTCAAATCACACCCGTGGGTCACCTGACTGATGCTGTCATTTCCTGTTAGAGGTGAATAGCAGTCAAATGATAGTGATCTTCACTTGAGAGCAGGAGGACACAAATGAAAGATAACTCATAGACTGTGTCCTAATTAAAGATGAGCATCCAGATTCACTGACCGATACAGCAGAAGGATGCGGACTAACACTACACTAACACACTAGTCCTGGCAGCGCGTTGGACAGATTGAGGGTGTGGATAGAGCCATGTGGGAACTGAACTGGATGCCAACTGAAATCAATAAACTATTGCAATGTAAATGTTTGGACTGCTTTCACACGTGGTCTGAAGACTGGAGTAATGATGCTGAAAATCCAGCATCGTATCACAGGAATAAATTACATTTTACAGCATATTCAAATAGAAAACAGCTATTTTAAATTGCAATAATATTTCACATCATTACTGATTTTGCTGCATTTTTGATCAAACCAATACAGTCTCGGTGAGCAGAAGAGACTTCTTTTACAAACAATAAATAATCCAAACTTTTGATCATTAGTTTGTCATCGAACATTTTTTTACTTGTGCCTCAGACAGACTCGTGCTTTGAGGATCGTCCTCCAGGTACAGAAGCAGGGCTAGAAGACACTGCCTGAAACACTGAGACTAAACGGGATTTCTGGGAGGATTTAGTGCAGGAGGCGTCTCAGAATCAGGTCAGAGCTGACGGCTGAACGAAACACGAGAAACACGTTTCATACTCTCCTGATCTTCACAAACACAGGAAATCCAGCAGCAGGCCTCGTGTTGAACCTAA
Organism: Sinocyclocheilus anshuiensis; assembly: GCF_001515605.1. Classification (NCBI taxonomy): domain Eukaryota; kingdom Metazoa; phylum Chordata; class Actinopteri; order Cypriniformes; family Cyprinidae; genus Sinocyclocheilus; species Sinocyclocheilus anshuiensis. The sequence goes on from NW_015554105.1 coordinate 190,253, forward strand.
AGCAGGTGTCGTGGGAAAGAGGCTTTTCCAAAACATTCCATTGAAAGCTCCTCATGCCAAACACACACACACCCATATGTTTCCACAAACTAATGATTATGAGTTAAACCAGCCTCACGTCTCACATCACGAGATTCAAATGGCACTTCTCCATACACGACTAAATCAAATCAAATAAATCAGAATCAAATATGTTCCGGAGCATCTTTATGCCTCTGATGATATGCAATATATGCGTTAATCTACCATAAAGTGTCCCTCTCATGACAATCTGCATGTTTGTTTGATGCTAGTTTGGGCACGTGAATTATTATTGTTTCCTGTGATGAAAAAGTCTGTATTATCTGTATATCTTTATTCAGCAAGGACATTGAATTGATCAAAAGTGACATCAAAGACATTTATGTTACAAAAGATTTCAAATAAAATTCTGTTCCGTTTCAAATAAACACGGTTCCCGCAAAAATATGAAGCAGCACAACGGTTTTCAACATAAAATATTTCTTGAGCAGCAAATCAGCATTAAATTGATCAAAAGTTTTATAATTTTAGTAAAGATTTCTATTGAAATAAACACTGTTCTATTCTACAAAGTACATTGAAAAAAATTTATGTATCCACAAAAATATTAAGCAGTAATGGCTGAAATTTCAGCTTTGCCATCAGAAGAATAAATTACATTTTAATATATATTCTAATATAAAATGGTTATTTTAATATATTAAAATATTAATATTAATATAATAAATATATTAATATATTTTAATAACAGTTTTGAACTATTTTTGATCAATTAAATGCAGCTCTGGTGAGCAGAAGAGGCTGCTGGATTGTTTTCCAAATCCTCTAAGCATTTTTCACCCTTGAAACGATTAAAAGAATCTTTAATGAACTGGAATCAGAATTGGATGCAGTTTTGATAACGGGATGATGATTCTGCTCTGAGAAACGATCTGATGAGTGTATGAGAAGAGCAAGCAGCAGCTATTGTATATGACCCGAAATAAAGCCTTCAGACACTCAGAGTCTCGAGGGAGCACTGTACATTCATACAGCCAATCAGACGATAAGAGACCAGAACAGAACATTTAAGATTTCTGTCTCAAAGGGGAAAAGAGCAGAGCTTAGAAGAGAGGCTGTCCGACAGAGGACTGACTGGAGGTGAAGAGGACGGTCAAACTCAAGTGTCTAAATTTGGGCTTTGAGATCAAAATGATGAGACAGACTGATAGAAGCCGCTGTGAAACACAATCTGCAGCTCTCTGCACTCATTCATGATCCAGCCAAACTCATTCTCCACATCAGAGCGCTGTGTGTGTGTGCGACTGCTCCGCTGCAGTTTTCTGCATCACTAAGTGCTGATCTATCATTTCTGCTCGCAGACACATTAAACGCAGCATCTGTGTGAGCAGTAGATCACACTGACCTCAGACCTGCTGCTAAACTCACTTTATACAACCATTCAGATCAGCTAGACAGAGAAAGACAGCACAAGAGAGACAGAGAGAGAGAGAGAGTTTCTCAACTTGTTTACAATGTTTTGCACCATTTTCTTTGTTTCAGAAAAGAGTGTCTGGGCAACGCAAATGTGCAATTATTTGTCATGTCAATAAGGCACATTAAACTGAGGAAGCAAGTTTTTATTTCTTTAGTTTATTTTATTATAGTTTTGTAATTTTTTTATTTCTATTCAAGACTTTTTATTCTGAACTATTAAAATCATCTGATTTTTTAAAGTAAATAAATTACATTTGAATATATATTCAAATGTATATATATATACATTTTTTTAAACATTTCAGAAATTAAATTCTAAAGTTAAATTCTGAATTTATATGTTTTGACATTTCTGATCTAGGAGAGGGATTTTTGCATTTTATGATGTATTTATGTTTACAAGCATGCATCTATTTCATGCAAGACATCCTTTTTTATTCTTAACATTAAAATTGTGTCAATTACAAATTTACATGAGTTTTTTATTACTTTTTATTTATTTATTTTAGTGCTGTCAAACGATTAATCGCATCCAATATATATTTAAGAAAAATATATGTTACGTTTTTATATTAAATATATTTATATATAACATACATTTTATGAATATAAATATATACATGTAAATATTTTCAAAATATATGCTGTATGTGTGTGCTTTTATATACACATAATAAATATACACAGTACACACATATATTATGTAAACAAAAACTTTTATTTTCGATGTGATTAATCGCGATTAATCGTTTGACAGCACTAATGTATTTATTTATTTAGACATTTCTGAATTCAAAAAAGAACTGAAAATCAATTTAAATTTTTGCAAATTTTGGATTTTAATAAAATTTTTCTATTGTATTTACAACATTTTCCAACTTTTGCCAAATGTTAACTTTTTTGAGAGAGAGAAGAGTTTTTTTTTATTTTTATAAATGTATAGGTTTGATTGCTTGATCCAAACCTCAGGTGTACCTCTGGGTCTGAACCGTAGTGTTGCATCATCAACATGGGTTCCACTAAGAGAACCAATGGCAGTAGTTTACTACTGAAACTATATAACAACTCGAGAGAAGACGATTACATGTCATCAACAGCAGCTGACTTGCGTGAGGTATGACTGACTGCTTTCATATCAGTTTTGAACCGTAGAGGAGTTCAGATGAACCCCAGTTCCCCAGACCACCTGCACATCCGAGTCTGGAAAAACTGCTGTCACATCAACCGAGCCCTCAAACGGACGAGCCTTCAGACAACTGAGAGAGAGCGAGCTAGCAAGGGGTGCTAATGTATGAAAGAGAAAACTTAATGAACCCAATTAGCCAGTTTGGCTGAACGGTGGGATCCAGGGTGCCTTCATGAACCTGGCAAACGAGATTAGCCAACAAACAGCAGCTTGATCTAGACGCGGGCGAGAGGGAGATGTGGGTGGGTGAGCGTTCATGCTGAGTGTGTGTGGAAAGCGTTTCTAATGGCCGGCGCATTACTAAAAGTGCTGATAATTCATAAGCTCACTCAGATTTGCAGTGTGATTTGACTTTTTCAGCACATTAGAAACGCAGCTAGATATAGAGAGGAGGAGCAGATGGGAAGAGCAAGTCTTCTTCAGGAAACAAACAGATTTGTCATAAAAACACACACTGTCATATGACACCAGAGATATCAGATGTGTGTACAAGGTCAGGTGATGGCTTTTCTGATCACTTCTCTTTGAGTGTAGTCAGCAATCTTCCCTCAAATACTGTTACAGTCCATCTAGAGGCAGAACACACACTCTTCTCTCTCTCTCACACACACACACACACACACTCTCTCTCTCTCTCTCTGCTCCATTAGCCAGTAAATGGACTAAAAGTACTTTATGTAGCTGATCTGCTTTTACATCTAAATGCATTAAAATCAATGACGCATGTTCGAAAAGAAAGCGTGCGCTGTTCAATTTCAATAACATTTGCATGCCTCTGTCTGTCAGTGTTAACACTCAACTATGCAGAGTTACCGCTCATCTTCTATGCACAAAACACAACGCATCGCAACACGGCCACTCAGGAGATTTGATTAAACATGACTTCACGTCTGGGCAGTTTGACAGTAAATACTAGGAGTGGAATGATTTAATGTATCGATTAAAAATTCTGCTGATTCATATGCATCAAATTTAAAAATTGAATCAACTTTTAATATTTTGTGTCGTTAAACTTTTAATTTTTTTTTTTCTAAAATTAAACCGCCATTTTACTGGTATCATTATTTTAGCTACTTGACATGGAGAAATTAATGAGAATTTAATTGAAAGAAACACTGAACATT
>NW_015554105.1:194125-194839 GCF_001515605.1 Sinocyclocheilus anshuiensis
TCATTTGAACTGCATTTGAACTGCACAATTTGTTCTTACACAATGCTATTGAATATTATTTCATATTGAAATACTATTGTCTACATAAATTAGAAATAAAAAACTAACACTGTAGAGTAAAAACAAGATCAAATGTAAACAACAGTATAATGTAAATGAAAACTAGAGGTTTTCAGATTTTTTAAAGATTGCATATTACTTTTTTTTTATTATTATTTGCATTTAAGCACATCTAATATTGACCAATAATGAATGGATATACATAATATATATACACGCATTCCCTGTTTTGGATAACTTAAGTTCCTATGAATACTGTTTCTGACTTGTGTTAATCAAGTTTTTATATTAAAATACATAATATATTTTTCCATTGATTTGCAGCAAAAAACTACTATTTCATGATATACACCACTATTATGGCATAAAATTCCTCATACCTTGCCGTGATGACAGCATAAGAAATGAAACACGGCAGCTGGAGCAATGCACGTATGTCATGCTACATGTGCTAAGGTTTTTGTGGAGTGTGATAGAGATGTGATCAAGTGGGTCACTTAACCACACTGACACTAACACACACTTTAAATCACGGCTGAGGTTTTATATTATAGAAATAGAAGAGAAATACATAATATACGTAATATATAATACTCTTATTATATACTGAATATATAATATAATTTTTTATAAATTAATTGAACTGCACACTTT
>NW_015554105.1:194887-201165 GCF_001515605.1 Sinocyclocheilus anshuiensis
TGCACACTTTGTATTCAAACTGCTTTTATATAGTAGAAATATATAGTATACTTAATATAGTATTCTTATTATATACTAAATATAAATGATAATGTAAATTAATACTTTTTAATAAATTAATTATTTGAACTGCATAGTTTGTATTCAAAACTGCTTTTATTTGGTAGAAATATATATATATATACACGCATTCCCTGTTTTGGATAACTTAAGTTCCTATGAATACTGTTTCTGACTTGTGTTAATCAAGTTTTTATATTAAAATACATAATATATTTTTCCATTGATTTGCAGCAAAAAACTACTATTTCATGATATACACCACTATTATGGCATAAAATTCCTCATACCTTGCCGTGATGACAGCATAAGAAATGAAACACGGCAGCTGGAGCAATGCACGTATGTCATGCTACATGTGCTAAGGTTTTTGTGGAGTGTGATAGAGATGTGATCAAGTGGGTCACTTAACCACACTGACACTAACACACACTTTAAATCACGGCTGAGGACCAGATGCTGTCAGACTGCCACAAGGTCTCTCTCCGCCTCTGATATACTGCCTGTCTGCCTATCAGAGGTGAAGGCTTCCGGGTAAACAGACACATTTAGAGAAACACAAAAAGCTCACATGGAGAGAAGGACCGAGATGAATGAGGCAGAGGAAAAGACTTTAAGGTCTGACTTTGAATCTTTGAATCTGTAGCCTAAAAAATAAGTCATGAATGATGGAAAAATGACCTCTGAAAGACAAGACCTCATGATTTTGAACTTAATTCTAGCTCTCTTGGACAGAGAGCTATGTATTTCCTAAATAAATGTCATGTCATGTTTTTAACTTGTGTAATATAATATAAATTTATAACAACCACTCGGCTTTCTAAGATAACGGTCATCAAAAAAAACAAAATCCGTATTGGTTAACTGCTAATCTATAGACTGATATTGAAGACTGATTTGCAGGGAGGGTGGGAGCTTACGCTTTCAAAGCTAGCTTGCTATTGCTAGCCTCTCTGAAATCACCTACCCTAGCTTTAACCACCTGGCAAGCACTCAAAACACCTTAAAAACCATCCACGATAGCAGCAGTGAGTTTGCACACCGGTAACATTTTCTCCTCTTGACTTTCATGTTGCCCAGAAATAAGAAAACTAAAAATATATTAACTACCAAAAATTAAATAAACTTATAACATAGTGCTGATATAAACCAGAGCGGAAAAAAATGAGAAAGCAAAATACATGTGATATGAAAAAGAGATCTGAGTGCCGAATGTGTAGTTATTCCGTCACCTGATCTGGTCTGTTTTGATTTTTCTTTGATCCTCCCTCACTAGGGGACGAGAGATTTTCTCAGAGAAACTCACAGACAGAAATAAACCGCAGCGGCGAGACGGTCCTGACAATCATCCCTGGAAGTTTCACTCTGCATTCATTAGCTCATCTCACCACGTCGGCAAATGTGACGACAAATTACAGCGAAACTCTCAGACGCTCCTCTGACAACGGCACTGATTTAATGAAGCAGCTCAAGCCCTGTGTGCACTTGGGAGTGTGAGTCTTTTAAAACGAGCATGCTGCTTGACACTAGGTTTTGACCGATATGTGAAAATATAAAACGTGCATGGTTAAAGAGGCTGCTGCTAACTCTGCAGCTAATTTTTGTTATTTTAAGGAGCAGGCACAATTACATTATGGGCCAATGGTGATAATGTTAAAATGGCTTAAAATGAGCTAATTAAATGTCTTGATGTACGTTTAATATTACAACTGATTTGCTATTAGTCAGTGGGGCTAATGCATGAATATCACAATCCTGTTAGTGGCACCATTTTTTACTCTGTGTTGTCAGCTGTGTATAGCAGAGCTGTGCCTCAAGGATCTGAAACATGTTAAAACATCTGCTGAAGTACCTTCAGTAGATGAAGTGTGTTATTGTGTGTGAGTGAATTGCTGTCCAGAGTGTATTTTACTGTGAGAAGTCAAGCTGATTTCTGTGTTTAGAGGCTCAATGTGAGTGCTACATTAACAGGACTAAGGATGTTCATTTCGGTTATTTTTCCTAACCGACAACCGACGCTCGTTAACCGATTATTAACCGTTAACTGACGAGATTATTTTAAATTAGAATTGAATTTAAATTAGAATTTAATTAAATTAGAAAGGATAAGTGCCTGTGACCCGTTAAAAAAATACTAACATTTGTTTTCCGGGGATTAATTTTACACGTGCAAAAAGCAGCAAACAACAGAACATGAGGATTCACATGGTCTTCATATCACATCACGCACCCGCAGCGCTTCTGCGAGCCGAGAAAAACATCATAAAGCTAGGATATACAGTATATATATATATATATATATATATATATATATATATATATATAACGAATAAATAGGCCTATACGAGAAACTTAAATAATAAATTAAGAAAATGAAAGAAAAACTAGTATGCAGAGTTTCGGTTCATTTTTGTGCTGCGCGAAAGGAAACAGATGACAGAAAGCGGCATCCAATTTTTTGTTAGGCTTATTTTACAAAAGCACAAAGATTTGATTTTATTGTGAATATACACAAATAAAGGCAAACCTTTTACAATTCCGATTATCTTTAGGACTAAAAGGAGTAGTTTCTTCCACTCATTGTTTACACAGTGCACAGTCATTGTAATTTGATCGGCTAATCAAAATGGTACTTACTTGCGCTTATCCGGATTGTTCAAACCGACTTAAAACTAAAAGATTACGTTCTCTCGCGCGAACTCATTCGGGAGTGGTGACTTTCCACGTATTCCCAACTTCTGAGCCTGCTCGCCTGAAGTTATGGTTGATTGCTCTTCGGCTGGATATCAACACACCCTTTAACGTAAACTACGCCAGAGCGCGTACACACCTCACGCACCGGATGCCGTGCGCGCGCTCAAAGCAGTTGGACATAGTGGTGTATTAGAGGTAAAAAATGATATAAATACTGTTCGGTTTCTCGCACAAACCGATCGTTTCGTGTCTTAGGACATCAATGTGTCGTCACGAGCCGCAGGGTTTAATTTGGATTTGTCTGTGCATGTTTTTTTTACTCTCATAGATTTTGTTACCATTGCCATGCATTATACGACTGATAGACTGCAACGGCTGGACTTAAAAATCATAATTTGTGTTCTACTGAAGAAACAAAGTCACCTACATCTTGGATGCCCTGGGGGTAAGCAGATAAACATCAAATTTTCATTTTTGGGTGAACTATCCCTTTAACAGATTGGGATGTTTTACAGCTTAAAAAGCACAAAAAGCAACTTTTAGTTCATTTACTTTTCCTGAGGGAAAAAGTACTTACTTTGGATTAATTTTTTTTTATAAAAAACACAAGTGGACCTCAGGGGGGAACATATATATCCTGTATAAGTCCTGCAACTAAAATAGTACTAGTTCTCCAAAAGTCATCCTCCATAACATCATTAGGAGCAACTAAGAGGACAGTTATTAAACTCTCTTTAGTTTGCCCTGATTTGACCTGATCAAACATCTTAAGTCTGTTTTAACATCAGTGGAATGTTCTGCTGTGAGTGAACTAATTAGCTTCATGAGTGTCTGCACTATGATATTTTAATGAGCTGTGGTTATGCAAGGGCCACCATCACATCATATTCCACATTCCAGTGTGTTAATATAACGAGATTGCTTTACGAGGTCAGAAAGAGCTGCTGGTTACCACAACAACGCTTTGATTATGATGTCACGGTGAATCTAACGGTTGCATCATCAGGCTGGGACATTCAAATAGAGCAGAAGAGAACAGAATGTGACATGGCTCAATTCAGGCAGAAATATAGACCACTCATCTGACTTGGATGGAAAATGAACCACAAACTAAATCAGACAACTAACACGCCGAGTCTCTAATAGCCAAGCTAATTTGAATACACAGCCAATATGTATAATTAATATTCTCAAATTCTTACAGCAAAGACACATCACACAACATTAAACAGCTTTCTCAATGTATTTAAACCCGCAGTGTGTAATTTCTCCACTACTAGTGCCACCAAACAAAATTGCAACGTTTACAAACCGGTTTTCCAAACACTCCCAGATCATCCAATGTTCAGATAGCTTCAGCCCCAAATATACTGCATTGGCTGAGACAGAAGATGACATGTCAGGTCACTCCAACAAACACAGAATATTTTGAAAGCCCACAAATAATACTGTTTACATTCAGCTACACTGGATTTGAAAGTAAACATGCTGTGCAATGCAATCCAGTCATGGTCAAAAATGTCACAGCTGGTTAGGATGCATGTGGCGTCAAGGATGAGCAAATTTATTTAACATCCCAACTATAAACAATAAGCATTATCTCGCTTTTGGCTAAGTATCACCTATGCACGCACTGGGTCAAGAACAGAAACCGAGCTGGTAGTATATGCATTTATGTGTGTAGGTTTGTGTGTGTGTGTGTGTGTGTGTGTGTGTGTGTGTTCTTGTCATGCAAGAGACTGCAGTCGAACGACATCTAATCAAAGATCAGCTTGCTTGTGTCAGAACACTATCGAACTGACCCTGAATAAGTAGGATGGATTGTCTGAACGCAAACGCTCTTAGTGATTAGTTAGAAAGAGTGTGTGTGTATTTCAGAGGAAGCAACATTATTATAAGCGGCTGTTTCCATTCTTCCAAAACACTGCCAGTGCCATTAAAAAAGTTTCTCAGTAAGTTTAAAACCATTGAGAGAGAGAAAATTATGTACCAAACAACACTCCAGGGCATAACAGTGTCTTCCTAATGATTGTGAGAATAGGAGAGAGAGTGACAGAGCGGGCCAAAAAATAGAGACAGACTGAGAGAGGAAAAGAGAACCTGTCACACAATACCTTCATTGCTTCTGGAAGCCAGTACCAAGAAAGCAGTATGTGTAGGAATATTTTTGCAAGAGAAAATTCAATTCAAAATACATCTTTGAGCTATTTCCTCAGTCTATTCAGAGATATATGAAAGTGTGTGTGCATGATGTGTGCTTGTGTATGGCGTGTGTGTCTGGAGAGAGGATGTATTCTAGTCATTTGTATTCAGCCTCAAAAAAGGGACTAAATGAGAAGGGTTTTATGACAGCGAACTCCCATGATGCACCAATGAGTGACATAGTAGTAGAATGCGCTCAGAACTCTTGATTAGACTCCATCTCAACAGGCCTTGTCATCTTTCTAAATATATACACAACACACACCAGCACCTGCAGTACAGACCCTCAGGACTCTTTACTGAAGTCTATTCACAAGGATATCTTACTTTAGATTAAAGATACTACAAATTACCCAATCCAAAAATAAAAAATAAAAAAACACTGCATGAGAACGTGGGACATTTATTGGGCGGAAAAGGGGGAAGCAGGCATTATGAGTTATGTATTATAGAATATGTAGAGTAAATAGAGGTAAAATTAGAGACAGCAATAGTAGAGCTAGGCAAAGTCAACAGAGATGGAATAAACAGGTAGAATTAGAGCTAGTGCAATCTGAGTTACAAGGTAAGCAGTCAACTGTGGCATCACAGGGAGTAGAGTTAGAGGTAGAGACATTAGAAATAGAGAAGTTGGCAGAGATACAGCAGTGGTGTCAAACTGTGCTCATGGAGGACCACAGTCCTGAAGAGGTTTGCTCCAACCTTGCTCCATCTGCCTGTCATTTTCAAGCAAACCTGAATATCATGATTAGCTGGAGCTAAACTTAGCATGAAGGTGGCCCTACTGGAGCAAATTCTGACACTCGTGAGCTGGGAGTAAGCAGGGGCAAAGTCAGAAGCTGAATGAGCAGAGATCAAAATTAGGGTAATCAGGTAGAGCTAGCTAGAGGTAGAAAGAGTAGAGACGGGCAAAACTAAATAGTAGTCACAAGTAGATCTAGTCCCAGAGGCTGAGCTAGAGGTAGAGTCAGCATAGATGAACACTCAGAAGAGGCAGAATGGGCAGAGGCAGAGGAAGAGTCAGCAAAGGAAGAGCTAGAAAGAGAGTGAGAGGAGGAAGAGCTAATATAAAGGTAAATTCAGCAGAGGTGCACCTAGAAGTAAAGTAATTAGTTGGGGAACAGTTAGCAGAGTTTCAGCTAAAAGGAGAGTCAGCAGAGGTAAAGCTAGAGGTCAGTAGAGGCTAGAGTTGGGTGATGTCTACAAAATTGGCATCAGATGATGTCTACAGTGAAACATCGCGATGGACAATGACATTGGTGGGGCGGGCGGGGGGTGGTGTGTGGGGGAAGAGTTAGGGGGGGTGCCCGAAGCTTGAATCC
>NW_015554105.1:201183-202813 GCF_001515605.1 Sinocyclocheilus anshuiensis
ACACCGTGTCTACACCGGACGCGAGCGGCGCGACAAAATACTATAGAACCACTGATCTATAATAGAGATGTATTATATATAGATCAGTCTATAGAACTCATTATAATCAGTGATGCTGTCTACACTGGATGCGGCGCGACACGACAAATCCCCGACAGTAAACTGCTGCCGCGTTCTATTTATGACGTGCTGACACAAATTTCAAATTATTTTCTACAGTCGCTTTGTTGCATCCAGTGTAGACAGACTTTAGCTGTCATCCGGTATAGACACGGTGTAACGGTTGCCTGTTACATCCTACAGTACATAAAATTTCACTTACAACATACACAGAGTAAGGAGAGATGACTGAGGACGATGACGAATTATTTGCAGATCCTCAGTACCACTGACAAACATATAATCTTGTAAAATAGGTGGCAAGTACTGCCGCTCCATAGTGTAAATAGAGTACGTGCGATCGATAATCTCCAAAGTGAAAGTGAATCTAAAAGCGATCGTGCATTCAAAAGCACGATGCCAGTTTCAATGCCAGGTATAATAGCGGCTCCCTGATGCCGAAATATATATGTAGCATAATTACCCAATTATATAACTGCAAGGAAAAATATTTAAATATATATTTTCCTCCCATCTCGTATTTATTCCCTTTAGGGGTTCCGCCTACACGTCATTTTCTTTCCGAACACGGTATTGGGATGCGGCGGATTGAGCCATCGGCGATGGACGATGGCATCCTCTATCGGCCCAACTCTAGTAGAGGCACACCTTGAAGTAGAGTAATCGGCAGAGACAGAGTAGAAGGTAGAGTTAGCAGAGATACAGCTAGAAGGAGATCCAGTAAAAGTAATTAACAGAAGTGGAGTTAGAAGAGTTAGAGCTAAAGGAACTATCATCAACACAGATATTAGTACAGTCAGTAGTAGAAGAAGAGCAAAAGTGTCTAAACCTGCTCTCAGAGGGCCAACATCGTGCAGAGTTCAGCTCCAGCCTGCCCCAACACACTTGTCTGGAAGCTTCTAGTGATCCTAAAGACCTTGATTAGCTGGTTCATGTGTGTTTGGAGCTAAACTCTGCAGGATAGTGGCCCTCCAGAAGCAGAGCTTGACAGCCCTGAAGTAACTACAGGTAGAGTTAGCAGACTATTTGGATGGGACAGGAAACACTATTTATCCATTCTCCAAACCGCTTGTTCTACATAGGGTCATGGGGATGCTGGATCCTATCCCAGCAACTTGGGGCGAAGGCAGGGAACCACCATGGAAACTCTGTATTTATTACTAAAATGAATGCGACTGAATGTGGATGTTATGGTTGATCATGTAATCTTGATGTGAAAAAAAAACACTGAAATAAACAAGAATTATGATTATATAATTAAAACATTATATATACAATTACGAGACAAAGGTTTGAGAAGAGGTAGATTTAGACCACATATAATCTGCAGTCTCTCTTTTTCACATACAGTGACACGGTCACAAAGTTAATTGGTTTTTAATAAAGCTTTTAATCTCAGCGATTTATGAGGCTTTACAGTCCAAACCAACAACAACTTGGCCGATGTATATTAGTGTGTGTAGAACATCAGCATCAACATTAATTGTGAGTGAAGGTTTGCAAAAGCCTT
>NW_015554105.1:202972-216795 GCF_001515605.1 Sinocyclocheilus anshuiensis
GGGGGGGGGGGGTTATCCATTTTATTTTCAGACTGTTAAGAAAGTGCTACAGCAAAAACTGAAATGCACTGGCTGAAGAAAATAAAGAGACAGAGAGAAATGGATATAGAACTGAACCGCATTTCACTGACTCGCTGGTGCAGAAAGCAACACATTAAAAAGCAGAAACTCAGTCATTTGTGAATGTTCTGCTTTTCAAATGGCATTAGTACGTATTTATGAATGCATGAAGAGCTCTTTGTCTTTCAATGTGTAAAAGCAATCACTCTACACACAGGCATGTATAGAAGGAAGATAAACAAATGTGTGGAACTGAAGCTGAATTAATAACACAAGAGAAAAGACGAAGAGGGGAGAGTAAACAAGGAAAGGAAAGGAAAGGAAAGGAAAGGAAAGGAAAGGAAAGGAAAGGAAAGGAAAGGAACGAGACAAAAGATGAGAAGAGAAGAAAAGAGACGAGAGACAAGAGATGTGAAAAGACAAGAAAACAATGAAGAAATACAAAGCAAGCACAGAAGATACAAAGTGAGACAAGAAAAAAAACACAACAAAAGAAGACTACAAAAGAGAGGAGACAGATGAAAGAAAGCAAATATGAGACATGAACCATGAGTAGACCTTCAAGATTATGAAAGAGGTGCTGTCTAGATGGACAGAGCTTTTAAACGAATGAGTGCAATGAGGAAAGCTATCATTCCTTTAAGTCATGCCTCGACTACCACCCTAGAGCAAGGGATTGCACAGAAAGAAACAGATGAATGGAAATCTGAGTCTTTGTTCATGAGAGTGGGACATATCGATCAGCGGAGCTGGGGATGGTGGGCAGCATGTATGTGTATGCAGATTTGTGTGACAGGTCCTTATTGATCAGGAGCATCTCAAAGATGGAGAGATGGAGAAATTAAACAACAACAAGTGATTTCCATCAACACGTGTTCACCAGACCAGAGAGAAGAGGTGAGACATGGGGGAGAACAGGACATAAAAGATGAGAGACAAGACGAGAGGGAAGAAGAGGGGAGGACAGACAGGAGGAGAGGACAGAGAACAGGAGAGACGAGAATACGAGGGGAGAAGAGAGGAGGAACAAGGACAGCTGACTAGACGAGAGACAAAAGATAAAGGCTGAGGGACTGCAGCAGTGGTGTGAGGATACAGGAGAGACTGGACGAGGAGACAAAAAGACAGGGCGAGAGATCAGCAGATGAAAGAGAAGAGACACGGGGAAGAGGAGGACAGAAGAGAGACAAAGAGGGAAGAGACATGGGGAAATAAGAGGAGAGACGAGACGAGAGAAAAGAAAAGGGGAAAGACAAAAACAGAGGAGGGGAAACTAGAGGAGAGTAAACTAGAGGAGAAATGAGAGGAGGCGGGAGAATAGGAGGGACAGGCAGAGAAACAAGCATATGAGAACAGAGAAGAGACAAGACAAAAAATGAGAGAAAAGGGGAGAAATGAGAGAAGGAGAGACAAGGGGAAACATGGGGGGGAGCAAAAGTGAGGAAAGAGAAAAGGAAAGATAAGGACATGAGAGAGCAGAGATGAGGAGAAAGAGAAGGAAAAGACAAGAGGAGAGACAAGATGAAGACAAGGAGAGAAGACCAGAGGAGAGACAAGAGATGAAGATGAGGAAAAGACTAGAGAAGAGACAAAAGGAGGCAGGAAAAGAGTGAAAATGAGAGGAACAAGGATTTGAGAGGACATTAGAGGACATGAGAGGTGGAAGGAGAAGAGACGAGACCTGGGGAAAGAAGAAGAGGTCTGGATATGAGACAAGGGGAGAGGAGAGAAGCCTTTACAACCAGCCAATTCCCAGACAACTTTGTCCAAGGACAGACAATATCACCCAGTGTCAGAACAGATTTATAAATGCGCCCACACATCTCTTTCCTAAAATGTGGCAAATTTTGATGATCCGACTCATAAATGCAGATTAATCTTGATCTCACTCTGGCACATGGTCCAATCTACAATCTCACACACACACACACACACACACACAAATATAGCACTTCCACTCAGGCTCTCAGTAATGGACATCAGTAGAAATGTGCTTTAAGTGAGGGGAGGAGCAGCCGTGACTCCATATGTGTGTGCGTACTGGAGAGAAGGAGAGATGAATTAGTGTGTTTGCCAGAATCTGTATGTGTGTAACGTGACAGACCGCTAATGCACCATTATCTTAAAACCTCTGAATCAGCACATACAGTTGGGTGAGTCTCTGAACTCTGAGCCAGTCAGAGATGGTCAGCCAGAGAGGTCAGAACTGTACCTGGGGTGGGAGTGTTGCTGTTACACAACATCAATGCAGTAATGTTTAATGCCAACTGCAGTCTTAACTTTTTTTTTTTTGAGTTGTTTGGTTTAACACTCTAAAACTTTTTTTATACATATACACTTATGCAGTTGTCATCTCAGCTGTCACCAGGCAACCCCCACAACTTCTGCAGATTAGTCAGCTAAAGGAATCGTCCTAGTTATGTATGCTCTTAATGTGTACAGGTCCCTCAGTGTGTATACAAATAATTAACAACAGTGATTCATCAAGCAGTTTATCCCAGGGGTGTCCAATCCTGCTCCTGAAAGGCCAATGTCCTGCATTGTTTAGCTCCAACCAGCTCCAAAACACTTGCCTGGCGAGTCTGAAGACCTTGATTAGCTGGTCCATGTGTGTTTAATTGGGGTTGGAGCTAAACTCTGCAGGACAGTGTCCCTCCAGGAGCAGGTTTATCCACAGTTCCACCTCAAAAGAATGATTTACTTCCATTGCGACAGTTCAAAATACTAGAATACTGTTGGTGTAAAAGTACAAGTATTTGTACCGAAAAATTTTCATAGGGGTTTTCATTTCAGCATACATGTCTAAGGAACAAATACAGTTCTTTTTTAACCCCTGCACCTGCAGAACTTCTGTGTGCGGAACTTAATTTGAAAGTCCAAGCTTCCCCTCTAGGATGGGACAGTACCATTACTGATATACTTTGATATCGCGAAAGCATCTGAAATATAACAAAGAAGGAAAACTGCATGGCCCAAGCTGTCCTAAACACGGGACACACTTTATATTAAGTGCTTCAAACTAACTCATAAGCCTACAGTTTAAAATGTACTGAACCAATTTGTTGGGCACTGTGACAACCCTACCATTTACATTGGTTCATCCACATAGAAGAGTACTCCCACCACAACATGATGATTCACATCATTTCATCCGTCTTAGAAAACTATTCCCCCATAGAACCGAGCCGTACCATGCAGTGGAAAAGCGCCATTAGACTTCCATTTCAAGTTTATTAAGTGTAAATGTTTAGCACACATTAAAGGATGTTATAATTGAGTTACAATTAGTTCCTCAACATTAAACATGAGGATATAAATAATATCCCAAGTTTATTTAGTGTCTAAAGAAAATAAATCGTGTGAGAGGTTGCTCACACATGGGAACTTTCTGCAGTCATGCAGCTGGATGCCACTCAGACACTGGAAGAAAATCATGAATGAAATTATAAATGAATCATCTGGAGCCAGGTGTGGAATTGCCAGACACACAGAATTGAGGCTCATTCTGAACCGGGCTAATTCATCACACTCACACATATGGAAGTGGTGCAGGAGAGCAGGTCTTTGGAGGCTCGAATGATCTCCAAAAGATGGATTCCTCCCAGGAGAGAGTAATGGAGCGCAGAGTGACTGATGCCTTCCCAAGGGTGCAGAGCCAGCAGTGCCGGCCAGGGACGCTTAAACGATCACTGCACCGCCTCCATCTGGCCAAGGGCTGCTTGATCGAGTGAGGAGTACCTTATGTTCCTCAGGGTAGAGTTGGTGCTCGTGGAGTGTGTGGGTTTCGTTTGATGGATTTCACATATGGGACTTACGAACAGATAAGTAATTTTCAGAATTTGGAGTTAATTACTGATAATTATTAATAACTGAAAAATCAAACGCAGGGCAAAGCAAAACAACAATGTGCAATGCTGCAAAAACAGCATGGGCAGCACATCTGCAGTGGTATATAATCTGTGAAAAAGTCAAATACGAGGAAGAAGTTGTTTAACAGCCACGGACAAAAAGACTCAGTAATCTTTATTTTACAACATCTTTAAGAAAAACATTATCCATGTTCTGCATGAACTAAGATACATGCTGAAAACCACAGAAAACAAGACGCATGCTGACTGACAACCACAACGTTTATGATCGCTCTGAAACAGAATTTCATTTACATAGCAGGAAAGCCGCAGAGCCGTCCCGGATACAATATTTTTCATAACCGCTTACGGTTTCTATTGGGAGTGAGAGCATGATTTTACTTTTTTGACAAACCTTTGCACAGAATTTGACACTTTATCTCAACTAAGATTTGTGCTCGTCTTACTGAGGAAAAAACAGAGAATGCTACTGAGAATCATTTTGACTGAAATCATCTGACTGAAACAAAACAAATCATGAGATATCTAAAGATTTCAACCAGAGCATGATTTTACTTTTTTGACAAACCTTTGCACAGAATTTGACACTTTATCTCAACTAAGATTTGTGCTCGTCTTACTGAGGAAAAAACAGGTGCTACTGAGAATCATTTTGACTGAAATCATCTGACTGAAACAAAACAAATCATGAGATATCTAAAGATTTCAACCCTTCTTCATTTCCCCGTGATCAAGACACTTAACCTCAGGTGAATTCAGTTAGAGTGTTCCTGATATAAATGTATCATATATCGCTTTAGATAACAGCGTCTGCTAAATGACTGCTTTTCTGCATGTAATGTGGAGCTTAATTTAATTTCACTCCTTATTTTCCTGTTTAACTCACCTCTTCATGTTCTTTTTTTTATGCCCTTGCTCTCTTGACTGTTTAGGCTGGTTGATTTCAAGAGGTTGAATCACGAAAACAGGATTTATTTGCTCTACTGAAATAAGGTGGATGTAGTATGTGACATATTCCAACATTCACAAATCAAAACTCTGTCTCTAGTACACCCAGACCACTTACTGAAACATAAAACCTGTCCAACCGGACAGACAATATGCAATGATTTCAGTATTTACTAATTTAACTGTCCACAGTGTAAGTGAAAATCATGTGCAACATCCGAACATCAATCGGAACATCAAATAGAAATCAACCAACGCAAAAAATGTCCTATGACTTGTTGCGGCGATGGATGGTTAGGACAAAACTCGGATAATTATGTAAGGAATCAAACGCATCGTGTCATATCTAATAAGCAGCAAAAGCAGTTAATCTTCACACAAAAAGCATCTTACATTTCCCCTGAATTGATGTTAATGCATAACCGCACGGTTTTATATGAACACATAATCAACATTTAGCAGCTGGACCAGCTCCGACTGAATGACAATGTCAGCACACGGTGATTAGCCAATCACAACAGAGCTCATTTACATATTGAAGATTTAAAGATACAGTAACAAAAATATATTGTTTAATTGTTCATTCAAAAGATTAGGGAGAGGGTGAAAAAATGTTAAATCACTAAATTGCATTTATTTATAATGTAATAAACCTTGAATAACATTATAAAGTACACAAAGTACAAGAAAAAAATAATAAAATACCAAAAACAAGTGCTAAGAGGTGTGCATATCTTACAATAACAGAGAGTCACTCTCACTTTCACACACGACACTGCCACGTGCTGCTGTCTCTTTAATAAACACACACACACACACACACACACACACATATAATTCCGTTTTTAAGGCTGTTGTATTCGAGAGACTACATATTTGTACTTCTTTTTTGTCACACTAAGACTATTTAAATGAACTAAAAATGGTGAAAAACCTAAAATAAATGCTGAAAAGTTACAAAAAACTTATTGTCCTTACACATTCAAAATTGCATAATTACATGCAACTAACCTCACACACACACACACACAAAGATGAACTCGCTGTTGTTTAAAAAGCTCTTCATCTCTTAACAGTGCCGTGTTTTGTGTGTGTAAATCCTGTGAGGATTTCTGCTAAACACTGAATATCAGAACAGCTGTTGCTTTCTCTAATCTTTATCACACACACACACACACACACACACACACACACACACACACACACACACATACACTACAGGAAAAGATTGCATCTAGATCAGATACAGTCCTTGTGTACCTTGCAACTGGCCTGACCTCCATTGTATGTCTAGAAGCAGTTTAACCTGTTGCAGGACAGGTATTGGCCAATTCTTTCCTGGTTGCTGCATAATAGACAGTGCAGGGCGAGCATATTGCCATCACTAATGAAAGAAACTGTGGTTCATTGAGTTTCTTGGTGGAGAATCAGATGCAATATCCAAGAAGAACCTGCAAAAATAAAAACTAGACATTTTGAATCCAAAGGATCATGAAGATTTTGAGGAGCAGATGGGGTTGAGACATTGTTTTAGGCCATGTATGATTCCATACCCCTAATACTTGGCCAAAGTTACTTTTAGCAAATGTACTCATTTAAAACTTAGTAAATTGATCAGAAACATTGACTACTCATCTTGCACTACAAATTTTGTCCCGCCACACACACACACACACACACACACACACACACTCGCTCACATATCCCCCACCACCAGCCGAGGGAAATGTGACGAGCCCTAACAAACATGTCCCACACACACACACGCGCACACTCAAGCGCGTCAGGACTGAGACGGCAACGAGCGCTCGCTCCTCTCCAGCGATAAACAAGAGTCACGGAGAGAGATTTAACACCGCATGACAAAAAAGACAATGAAGAGGCTGTGAGAGAGGGGGGAGGGAAGGGCTGATACAACGGATGGAGAGAAACTCCGGAGAGTGTTCAAGAGAACCAAAAAGAATGAAAACGAGAGGGTGTATAAATTCATAAAGGGAATGAGTGAGGGTGACACACTTTACTGAAAGAGAGCACATCTCCTGAGAGACAGAGAAATAGAGCAGTGAGACACATCAGAGAAATGAGGGAGACACGAGGAGAGCAGTAATGATTCTGAGTGGAAACCACTCGCTCTTTCGCTGTGGGAAAGTGCTATTATCATCTCATTCTGCACTTCTGATCACCCTTGACAACAAATGTTCACAAAGCTAAAATGAGATCAATACTGGCCCCATTTACTTTCTTAAAGGAATAGTTCAATCAAAAATAAAGATTCAACATTTCCTCTGATGAATGTCATTACACACCTGTATGACTGACTTTCCTCCTTGGAACACAAAATGAGAAATTTTGAAGAATGCGCTGGTCGCTCTTTTCCATGCAATTACAAGTTTAATTTCAAGTTTAAGCTTCCAAAAGGAGACAAAAGCACCATAATATTACCATAAAAGTACAAATTTGTCTGCTATTTTCCGAAGCTACCACGTAATAGCTTTGACTTAAACATATTGGTTTTAAAAATGCTTGTTTTGTATATTTTAGATGTGTGTTATGGTTATGAGTTGTCGAAATTACAGGCAGCAATTTGTCATCCCGTAACACCTAAAAATATTGTCAAAGTATGTTTAAGATGCATTTCTGGCAATCTGGCATCTATCTTTTTTTTTAAATCTTAAATGCTGTACAGGTGCATCTCAATAAATTAGAATGTCGTGGAAAAGTTCATTTATTTCAGTAATTCAACTCAAATTGTGAAACTCGTGTATTAAATAAATTCAATGCACACAGACTGAAGTAGTTTAAGTCTTTGGTTCTTTTAATTGTGATGATTTTGGCTCACATTTAACAAAAACCCACCAATTCACTATCTCAACAAATTAGAATACTTCACAAGTGAACTAAAAAAAACATTTTTAGTGAAATATTGGCCTTCTGGAAAGTATGTTCATTTACTGTACATGTACTCAATACTTGCTAGGGGCTCCTTTTGCTTTAATTACTGCCTCAATTCGGCATGGCATGGAGGTGATCAGTTTGTGGCACTGCTGAGGTGGTATGGAAGCCCAGGTTTCCTTGACAGTGGCCTTCAGCTCATCTGCATCTTTTGGTCTCTTGTTTCTCATTTTCCTCTTGACAATACACCATAGATTCTCTATGGGGTTCAGGGCTGGTGAGTTTGCTGGCCAGTCAAGCACACCAACACCATGATCATTTAACCAACTTTTGGTGCTTTTGGCTCCACGACATTCTAATTTATTGAGATGCACCTGTACATTTGTTTATTTATTTAGAGTTGGGATCCATTTAATGAATCAGTTGATTCAATTCACAAAACCGATCTGAATGACTGAGTCATGAATCTGATCCAGATTCAATGAACCAGTTGTAAAAACCAAAAGCTGGAGGGAGGGAAATATTTCAGTAAATAACAATTTAAAATTTCGGTCACACAGTGTAAGAGTCATACAGGCCAACATTATGATACGTTTTTGATGCATTTGTGTCCTTTCTAAACTAGAATGCATCGGTCTTCATTTATTGTGATTTTATGAAAAGGAGCAACCAGCACAGTCTTCAAAATATCTTCTTTGTGTGTTCCACAGCAGAAAGTCATTTAAGTTTGAACAAAAAAAAAAAGAGGATGAGTACATGCAGACAGAATGTATTTCTTTGAGGTGAACTATTCCTTTAAGTAAGAAAACTCAGTCAGTTCTAATTTCATTTTAGGTCAAGATCACAAATCTATTTTCAGCCCCTTTCTTCCAACCACCTTCCTCCATTATAGTATACAACAACCACTTTTCACCATCTAATCAATTCCAGATGAATCAAATCCTGCTGTTTCACTCAGAAATACATCACACCACAACATTTCAAGAGGTTAGAAACACTACAATCTCGAGGTAAAGAAACACTAATTGTGTCTGCGTCTCAAATCTGTGTCTGTCTCATGATGTGATTGATTAGTCTGTCTGTCTCGTCGCAATAACCACTTGCGAGTCAGTGTGATTTGAGCATGATTCAGTTGTACAGTGACAGAGATGGATGGAGAACAAATCGCTCCAAACAACAGTAAACAACAAAATGCCAACCATGAGCTCAAGTAAATTTTTAGGGCATTAGATGAGCGAATGCCATTTTTTTCTTTGTGCAAAAAAAAAATGCTATCAGAAATATACGAGGAAAAGAAAAGAAAAGAAATACATGGTTAGCTACACTCTTACACACAGCAGTTTTACGTCACAGCAAGCACTTCAACAGTATTGTCATGAAAATAAAAGGAAAGCAGTTCTCACTGAAATCATAAAGACCTCAGCAACTTTATTTCTCATGTCACTCTCGTTGACGTCAAACATCAGCCAAGATTAAACACTTTCATAACATGTCATTCTCCAGTCATCAGCTGCGTCTTTTACAAACACGCTTGTAAGGAAATATCTGAATATGTCCTAGACACATGAAAAAAGACAAAACAATATATGATGGATGACTACTAATGAAGGATTATGCAAAAAATAAAAGAAACTGTCAATGACTAAGTGGAAGACAGATGAGAAAGAAAGAAGCTGAATGAAAAACAGATAGAAATCAAAAATAAGCAAAATAAGCATTATAATACTAGTGAACTGTAAAGTATTTTATAATATTAATTTTAATATTCTTATTTTAAATAACGTCAGTCCAATAACAATACTATATATGTTTTTTTTTGTCTTTCAAATGTTTGTATTTTGGCTGGAAACCACAGGACAACTCTTTTTAAATGCTTCTCTTTTGTTGACAGATTTATATAACCATTGTCATTACAAACTGAGGAAGATGTTTGGCGCGTGTTGCTTTTCAAATGCGCGTTATATGCAACTCAAACTCACAGCACTTGCAGAGATGGAGCTCATTGTGGAGCATTATTAATACTAATAATGATAAACAAATAGTGGTTCAACGGATCACAAATCTCACAGTTCGGATCATATTACGGTTTTTGAGCCACGGATCGGATCGTTTTTTGGATCAGCAAGAAAAAAAAAATCTGTGTAACTTTGCTTTCCATAAGCACGATACCACAGCAAAAACTCTTAGCCTAAGAAAGTTCAAGCATTATTAAAGAGACAAGTGAACAGCCAGTAAAAATAAGAACAAATAGGCTACACAAATTACAAGCATAGATAAATACAACAGAACAATGTTACAAATAAGGTCGGTAGTATTCAGATACAGAAATTTAATAATTAAGTGTAAAATAAAACTGCATAGTGTTCACTGTATAAATTAAAAAATAGATTAATCTTTCTCAAAAACGTGTTTTGTGGTTTGATGAGCATAATGACAGCAGCAGGTATTATTAGACTGCTGCCCCTTTAAGAACTGATGCACTATATATGTTTTTTTTTGTCTTTCAAATGTTTGTATTTTGGCCGGAAACCACAGGACAACTTCTCTTTTTAAATGCTTCTCTTTTGTTGACAGATTTATATAACCATTGTCATTACAAACTGAGGAAGATGTTTGGCGCGTGTTGCTTTTCAAATGCGCGCTATATGCAACTCAAACTCACAGCACTTGCAGAGATGGAGCTCATTGTGGAGCATTATTAATACTAATAATGATAAACAAATAGTGGTTCAACGGATCACAAATCTCACAGTTCGGATCATATTACGGTTTTTGAGCCACGGATCGGATCGTTTTTTGGATCAGCAAGAAAAAAAAAATCTGTGTAACTTTGCTTTCCATAAGCACGATACCACAGCAAAAACTCTTAGCCTAAGAAAGTTCAAGCATTATTAAAGAGACAAGTGAACAGCCAGTAAAAATAAGAACAAATAGGCTACACAAATTACAAGCATAGATAAATACAACAGAACAATGTTACAAATAAGGTCGGTAGTATTCAGATACAGAAATTTAATAATTAAGTGTAAAATAAAACTGCATAGTGTTCACTGTATAAATTAAAAAATAGATTAATCTTTCTCAAAAACGTGTTTTGTGGTTTGATGAGCATAATGACAGCAGCAGGTATTATTAGACTGCTGCCCCTTTAAGAACTGATGCACGGATCCAATATAGCCTAATGATACACATCCGATTTCTTTCTCAGCTGTTCTCATTCACTTAAGACACAACAGACTGCATTTGCCACAATGATTGTCGAGATCAGTATTTTGTCATAATTGTATGCGTCTGTTCAAAGGCAAGGAGTGAATGAGATAGGAAAGATGGTTCAGTTCGGTGTTCGCGTGCAGTCAAATGCACCTCTCTGTGTGTGCGAGCTTCATGTGAAAGAAAACAGCACGCGAGTAACGAATCGAGTTCCATTTCGCCTTTTCTTTCGCTAGAATGGTTTAAAATCGCTTGCGTGTGAAAACACGTACAATTGATAAACTTTAATTCTATTATAGTTAAATTTTGCAATTAATCCGCGGATCACATGCGTGCCGAACCGTGAGGCTTGGTCCGTACGAATCGCGGATCAACTACGATCCGTTTAACCACTATAAACAAACAAAAGCACACAAATGAATAACCAAAACTATGCAAATGTGTGAGCAGTTTTGACCCTGTAAAGCCTTAAATTGTGAGGACTCTGCACTCAGACGCTGAAGTGACAATGGTCAGCACACTCACGAACGGCCTTCAGGAAGGGCCCTTCATGAAAGCATTCAGCTGCTCACTTTAGCTTCAACTGACCCTGCAAACGTCCTCACAGGGCCCTTCACAGCTGCAAAAATGCCATTTGTTGACAAGCAACATCACAATAAAAGATGATTCAATGAATTTGTGCGACTTCCCATTTTAGAGCCGGGACAGTCCATTTTAGTACAAGTTGACAGCTTGTACTTTAGTGTATTTAGTGCATTAGGCTGCTGAATCGTAGTAGAGCGTACAGTCGTGATTAGAGCGGACAGCAGATAGAGATCACACTGTGATGTATGAATCTCACAGGACAAACAGACTCCGCAAAGAACTGAAGATGGAGGAGAGAGGAGAACAGGAACACGCGCTCTTTCTCAGCTGACGTGATCTATACCTTGATTACACGTATGCTGTGGTCTGGCTGATGGGGGAACTAATGAGGACTGACACAGGGATAACTGAATATCATTAGGGCCTTTCGCACCGCGGGAACCTTTTCATAGTACCAGAACTAATTGTGGAACTTTACGTCACTTCTTAGTACAAACTCTCGGTGCGAATGCAACCCTTTAAATGGTACTGGGAAATAGTTCGCACAAAATCGTCCCAGTACTTTAGTACTGCACATTTAGTTCTGGAACTAAAGCGGTGCGAAAGGCCCTATTCACACACACATTAGTTCCCGTATGTCCCTTATTTGTCTAAACCTCAGACAATACACCCATGGACCGCCCGCAGTCCACACACCAATTATCTAACGCATTTTGCACAAACAGAACAAACCTGGCAAGTGCTAGCTGAAAACCACAAGCTCAGATCTGATTGGTTGGCTTTACACAATGTCTGGATTGCAAAGTTGGCTCTAGTCCCAAATAAAGCAATAAGCCCCAAGAAGCCGTGGTTTACAGTGAATTTATAACAGCTAAGGGGTGTTGTTAGGTATGACGCGACGCGGAAACCCCCTTAGCTGTTATAAATTCACTGTAAACCACGGCTTCATGGGGCTTATTGCTTTTATAAAACGGTTATTCCATATAGGGTTTCATAGAATAAAACAGAGCAAATAAAGTGTAATGATATTAATAAAAACAGTATTCTTCCACCAAACAATGTAGTTCCTCAGAAACAGTTGTGGTTCCAACAAAGTTGTTGCCGAGCAACACACAGACGTAAACAAAGGTGTATGTTTGTAGTGTAATTTACAACAGCTTAGAACGCGGCTCAACCAATCAGAATCTAGGACCGGAACTCTCCGTTTTATAATGGATATGATGGAACATAAGTTGTACATGTAAAAATGTGAGTCTAAAGTTCTTACCCCAAGCTGCCCTTTGAGCTCCTTGATGTGGGCGGAGTCCTGTGAGAGCTCCTCCCTCTGGGCGGCGTCAGATAACATGTTGACTGTAGTATCCGCCTCATGGAGCCACTTCAGGAAGGATTCAAGCTCACGGAGACACGCCTGGAGAGACTTCAGCTCTGAATCCAACACAGCCTGACGATCCGACGCCCTAATGACCAGGACAACACACCGCGGTAAAATCTAAACAACTGCTACCAGATTACAAATACTTATTAACACATGAATATTTAATTAGTATTAGTGCATTAATAGTCATAGTGGTAATATTTGTGCAATCATAATGCAATATTCACGAAACATAATTTTTATAGCATTTACTATATCACTATATTATTATGGAAACATGTATTAAAAAATGTTCCACTATCTATAAAAGCATAATCAAGGTAGTATTTATTAGAGCAATATTATTGCAGTAGTATTTATTAGTATTTATTTGAATAAGGTTTATGAACGCATAATTAAAGTAGTATTTAATTTCACAATATTATTACGGGAGTATTTATAGAGCATATATTTCTACAATATTTAAAAAAACGATCAAAATATTATTTAATAGAGTAATATTATTACAGTAGTATTTGTTAGCATTTATTGTAATAATTTTTATCAAAGCATATTTATTAGAGGTCATATTTAGTAGTGTTTAATATCATTGTCAAACGATTAATCGCATCCAAAATAAAATATTTTGTTTACATAACATGTGTGTACGGTGTATATTTATTATGTACATATAAACACAAACACATGCATGCATATATTTAAGAAAAATATGTTATGTTTATATATTAAATATATTTATATATAATATAAATTATATGAATATAAATATATACATGTAAATATTTTCAAAACATATACTGTATGTGTGTGCTTTTATATATACACAATAAATATACACAGTACACATACATATATTATGTAAACAAAAACTTTTATTTTGAATG
>NW_015554105.1:218125-220292 GCF_001515605.1 Sinocyclocheilus anshuiensis
AAATACTGTATGTCTGTGTGTGTGTATTTATATATACATAATAAATATACACAGCACACATAAATATATTATGTAAACAAAAATGTTTATTTTGGATGCGATTAATCGCGATTAATAATTTGACAGCACTAGTACTATCATATATTATTATGAGAGTATTTATTAGCATTCCTTGCCACAATATTTGTAAAAGCATTTTTGTTGTAGTATTTATTACAACATTATTATGATTAAGTATTTGTTAATATTTTATTGTATTAAGTATTTAATATTTATTGGCACAATATTCGTGAAAGCATAATTACATTTTGCAACGAGAACCGTTCAGTGCGATAGTGGAAAATCAGCTACAGTGACAGTACTTATTAGTATTTATTGACATATTTCATATTCATGAAAGCATAATTATGATACAATTTAGTGCTGGGCGATATACCGGTTCAAACGGTAAACCGGTTTGAATTACACAAACGGTATGAATTTTTAAAGTGCCCAAGCAAATGTACACAGCATTGTGAATTGAGAGGAGATCCCTGTTAACTGCACACACTTCTGGCTGATGGTTGGAAAACTTTTAGAACTATTAATAACACACAACTAATTCTTTAAATTGGGCAAATAAACCAACTGTAAACGGCCGTTAAAAGAAGCCAGAGACGCTGAAGAAGGGCGCACAGAGGAGAAAATATTGTAGCAGGCAGATCAAGCTCACCGTTCATGACGCGCGAAATATAGGAAGAAAATTCTAAATACTGAACTGGGGCTGAGGGGTTTATATGAATGTGTCTCTGAGGGGAACTGACTGTTTTCAGAAAAGTTTAGATGGTATTTTCTTTTCATCTTGTGTCTGCATAATGCATATTAAGGGCTTTAAGCAACAGCTGTGAATGGAACGTAAAAATCACTAAGCAACCATAAACAAGACGACGCCACGCGGCATTCAGTCATTTATTGAAGTATTATGACGGTTTATGAGGAGGATGTTTAGGCAATGCTTACATTGTTCGCTAGTCTCAGTGCTACCTGAGGTGTTGTTACTGACAGCAGACATATCTCAGTACGAACGGAAAAATCTTTAAAATTAGCTACATTTTAAAACATATCAACACAGATTAAATAAAAGACTAATGGTAGAATCCCATATTAATGCAATTACAATGTTATATATCATAAAACGTCATATTTACCCATAGTAGACGGTTACAGTAGAACATCAAGAAGCAGCTGTCGCGCATGTGCAATACAACGTCAGAATATCGTTACCGTACAATCAGTGGCTGTTGCTTAAAGTCCCTATTAATGTAGTATTTAATAGCGCAGCGCTGCTTTGTTTACAGCGGTAACTGAGGAAACGCTGTATCGCATCTGTTCCATCAGCGCCACCTGCTGTCAGAGTGAATCTGCGTCTCATTCAGCCCATGTTTCTGTTTCGTTCAGATGTGTTTTATATAGTATAGTTTCACAAAGCTAAAGTCAGACCGTTCTGTTTTTGCTTCAAAATGGGAAATTATACAGTCTAACTTAAAGCTGCAGTCCGTAACTTTTTTGAGTTCAAAATGTACATAATTTATATAATAAGCGAGTAAACCATGAATCCATTTTCCAAACCGTGTTTTTGGCTTGTCCTGAATCACTACGGTACACCTATAATAATGTTTATATTCAGAGTATTTTAGACTGGTTCGGGTAGGTACCGCTGCGGAGGAGCCCAGTACCTGCGTGATTCGTCATAGACCTAAACAGAGAGAAGTAGCTCCGGCAACAATGTTCTTCTGCAAGACGCACGCAGTTCTGTTTATTAACCGCAAGAGCGCCAAAAGTTACGGACTGCAGCTTTAAATGAAAAACTGCTCATGCAGCATCTTTGAAACGTGATTAAAATGCAGCGGTTCTGCAACTCTATCATGCATTCTGATTCATATAAAGCCCAGTCAGGGAAAAACCGTGATAAACCGTGAAACCGCCACAATCCTAAAAAAAAACCCCGATACAGATTTTTGGTCAAACCGCCCAGCAGTAATTACAGTAGTAACATTTATTACTTCAATACTATTATAATAATTATATTATTATTCATTAGGGATGCACCGAATGTTCGGCAACCGAAATTATTCGAATAAGCGAAAAGACCGAATAAATTGTACCGAACAATGATATGACGCGATCA